>NC_091448.1:46068978-46394721 GCF_964237555.1 Oryctolagus cuniculus
GAACTGCTCAAACCAGTAGACCCAGCTCAAAGCTGAGCACTGTACTGTACAGCCTTCACTGACCACCGCGGCCACGTCTTGTCCATTCCCAGTCTCCCTTCCTTAGAACACAGGTCATGTGTGTTTGTTTCTCATGTCAGCTCCCGGCACCAGACTGTTCATGAGACCCAGGGCAGCGTGCAGAGGGCTCAGGGAAGAGGAAATTAGGAGTCACAAGGCTTCATGATCAGAACCTGAAAGTGCCTTAGGTATAAGACGCAGGTCCTGGGAGAGCATGGAGGCTGGTTTGAGTCACCCCTGGGGAGGAAGGCAGGGCTAGCTTCCTGGAGGGTGGGGGTCTGCAGTTTCTTTCCAGGGCCCCTCGTCTAGCTCCCAGGGACTTAACTTTCAGCCTGTGTGTTCTGATGAATGATGCCCCGGTGCATGCTGGGTGCAGCTGTGTGCTGGCTTCCAGGGAGGGCAGGCAGAGCACAGTGGTACCCCTTGGAAAGGTGGCCTGGGCCAGACCACAGCCTCGCTCAACCCCTAAGCTGGTAAAGGCCAGCATGATGGGGGGTGGGGAGGAAGTAGGGGTCATAAACTTGCCAAGTAACCGCCCTCCATGCTGCCGACTTGGGTAGTGACCGCAACGCTGTTGGCATTTAAGACATTCTTTGGGACAGTTCTGCATGTGGCAAGGCATTTTCACATCTCTGGCTTGTGCCCATGGAACGCCAGCAGCACCCCCCCCCCCATTTCTGTGACTCCTTTAAATGCTCCCATATGTTAAAGTACTTTCTGGCAGGGTACTACTCATACCCCTCCCCTAGTTGACAGCCGTGTCACTCCGGGGGGAGGGGGTCCCCCGACCCCAGATGGAGTTCTTCCTGATGTCCTTGTTGCTCACCATGGTAACCTGCAGCCCTGTGCAGACTCTGGTCGGGAAGCTGATGTTTGAACACCTCTGGCAGCCGAGGTGCTGCTCTGTTGGGCCACCAGATGGCGCTTGGGAGACCCCCGCGCTCTGCCGCAGGGCCGGTGGTGGCCAGAGTTGACTGCAGAGGGAACTTGCCTCAAAGAGGCCTGGTCCTTAAAGAGACAGGGACACACGGGCCGGCTTTACCGGAAATCCACTGATGGCAGCGCCACTCAGCACCACTGAGGCTCCGTCGTCCTCGCCTTGCTGAGTGTTGAGCCACTGCGTCTTGGAGCCAGTCTCCTTGTCGGCTTGCCTTCAGCCCCCGCGGCCACTCCTGGGCCTGACAGGGACAGGGCCAGCCTGGTGAGTGGGTGGCGTCAGAGCTCCTGGCAGAGCAGCGCAGGGCTGGGATGCATCTGCAGAACTCTGGCTGAGAGAGCGAGGAGCACCCTGAGCCAGCTTCAGCGCACTGGAGACCACAGGAGGGCGGAGGGCCAGCCCGTGAGCGGTGACCCCAGCTGGACATGCCCCTGCTTTCTTTGGAGCGGATGTGATTGGAGCCATTGAACTTGGTCTCTGGGTGTTGAGGACTTAGAGAATCCTTTTGTGTCTTCTGCTGGCTTCTCTCCAAATGCTGATGGGGACTCGGTGGTAAGTAAATGAGGAGGGGGACTCTAGACCCTGCCATTGAGCCTCCACGCTGACTCCTTAGGAAAATCCTCCGAGGGCCCTTTTAGTGAGGCTTGGCAAGGGAGCCTCCTGAAAGTGCAGCTTGCTCCGTGTCATCTAAAGCCAGGACTTGCTGTGGCCCCTGCGTAAGGGCATGGGAGTTCAATACAGCCCTTGAGAAACATGTGGGTGTGGGGGGGTGTCACAGCTACAGGGACCTGGAGGTCACCTGCTCTCTCCTGGCAGTGGTGCCCAGGGAGGCAACAGTGGGTGGTGAATGCAATTCTCTGGGGATTGGGTCTGCATCTGCGCAGATGGCAGAGTTTCCCCTGACTCGAGCAGATAGAAAACTTCAGTAGAGAAATGAACACTTGGAGAGGGCCGTGAGGCTGTCGGGTGGCTCTTACTGTCTGCCGGGAAAGCCAGGAGGCTGGGAAAAGGCAGGTGGGAGCAGGGCAGAGGATAGAGTCTTGGGTCAAGGCTTCTCTTGCAGAGGTCACTCAGGGCAGGCCTGGGGTGTTTCCTTCTGTCCAGACCTGAGGACTGAGGGAGCAGCTGAGAATAATGAATGGTGCTCTCCTGTACCGAGGAAAGGAGCGGAAAACAGGCTCCCCCAGGATCTGCTGGGAAGCGAATATATGATCTGCTGGTGCTGCTGGAAGGCCTGGGGGCCGACCCCTGATCTACCCAGGCACTTACCTCCTACAGGGTTAAAACTGCAGCTGGGAAGGCTGGAGCGTGGCCCCAGGCACAGAGGCAGTGGGGTCTGGTAGGGACTGGCATCCAGGAGGTCACTGGCGTGTGTTCAGGTTATCTCGAGGGTCCTCCGCCTTCTTGGACTGGATGTGATTTGTCTTTGGGAACCAGTCCTCTTTTTGCTTACTCACTGGTGGCCCTGAGGGATTCTAGAATGCCACTTCCTTGGTTCCCCCTGTAGCTCCGATTTCATTCTCCCTGAATTTAACTTTATTGTGTTTTTGCATTTGTTCACTCCTTTCAGCCCCAATACACACAAGCGGACTCTGAATTCAGACTCAGTTCGTTTCCAAACATCACCCGCAGCCAGCTGGCCTCTGGCTTGGCCTCACTGCCCCTTAGTTTTTCCTTCAGCGAAATGGAGATACTATTAGCGCCTGTCTCATTGGTTTACGTGAGGATTACCTAAGCTTTTCTATGTATAACACATACAGCACTTAAAAAGTACTCAAGTGTTCGTCATTTATCTTATTTATTCCACATACCCTATTGAATGCCAGTCTCTTGGGTGTTTCAGCAGAAAGCTGATCGTCCTGGGGACACGGTGTGGTTGTTCCTGCTTTGGAGGTCTACCTGAGCCTCGTCCACTGGACTGAGCTTGGGGTACCCCTGGTGCAAAAGGTCCAGTCCCAGCTCTTGAGGAGCTGGTCTGCCAGGGGGGGGCTGGTGGGAAGGCAGCTCTCAGTTTGTTGTTCATCACAATCTGCTTTCGTTTCTTTCATTTGAGTGTGGAGGGTCCTGTCACCCTCTCTACCTGTATGTCCAGCCTCTGCACACACACTGGTGTTCCCTGCCTGGCCATATCATGAAGACCTACCCTCTTTACTAGCAGTGACCTCTGGGTGCTCAAAGAAGCAGGGACTCCTGGGGCCTTCCTGCCACATGTCTTGGAGTAGGGCTGCTACAGGCAGGAAAGACACCCAGTCTGCGTTCTTTTTTTTTTTTTTTTTTAAGATTTATTTCTTTATTTGAAAGGCAGAATTACAGAGGCAGAGAGAGAGAGAGAGAGAGAGAGAGAGAGAGAGTCTTCCATCCACTGGTTCACTCCCCAGATGGCCTCTGCGGCCAAAGCTGTGCCAATCCAAAGCCAGGAGCCAGGAGCTTCTTCCTGGTCTCCCATGCGGGTGCAGGGGCCCAAGGACTTGGGCCATCTTCTGCTGCTTTCCCAGGCCATAACAGAGAGCTGTATCGGAAATGGAGTAGCCGGGACTTGCTTGAACTGGCGTCCATATGGGATGGCGGCACTGCAGGTGGCAGCTTTACCTGCTAGGCCACAGCACCGGCCCCCAGTCTGGGTTCTAAGTATAGTCACTTTCTTCCTATCCCGGGCAAGTTGCTGGTAGGAGAAAGAGTTGGTTGAAAAGGCAGCAAGTAAACACCCCTGGGAATTAAGGGCAGCCCCCGTTGGCTGTCAGGGTGGGATATACCACCCTTCTACTCAGCCTCCATCGTCAGCCCAGTGCTCCTTGGCAGTGCAGCTAACCCCTGAATCCAGCGACAAGGTGGGAGCAGGCAGGTGGGGGCGCTGGGGAAGGTGGAGCTTGCTGGCCACATGGGCTGGACAGCGCGTGTCAGGAGGAAGCCCTGGCATGGAGCTGACTCGTGCCTGTAGTGTGTGGTCCAGGGCAGCACTCAGCTGCATCCGGGAGGTTTGTCTACAAGGACATCTCCCTGCTCTCTGACACATCGGGAGTGATGGCTGGGGTTAAAAGCTCTTCAGGACAGCGTTACTTTCGGACTCTTTAACTCTGTCCTTCCCAGGCTGCGATGACTTCCTCCCTGCCCTCGGTGCTTCGGAGCCTTCTGTTCCAATCCCACATCACTGTGTGCTCTCAAAGCCCCTTGCCAACATCAGAGTCAAGCCCAGGTGGTTCTAACGTTTCCTGGAGACCCTCCAGTAAAGGCATCAGAAATCTTTAAGTAACTGCCTCCCCAAGACATATGCCCCCGTAGGCATCTGAAGACCGAAGAGGATCCTACAGGGTGGTCTCCATGGATCCGCAAAGATTTCCAGGGACCTTTGGCCTCTGCATCCAATAGCCAGCTGACAGTGGAGGCAGCAGGTGTGGTGCTTAAGGCAAGAACAGACTGCTGGGGTCCAACCCCAGCCCCCTACAAACTATGCCCTTGTGTCTTCATCTGGAAACTGAAGGAAACTGAGATAGCAGGGATACTGCCCGCGGTGAGACGGTCCTGTGAACACAGTGCCAGGCCCCGGGCTGGGTAGGCGGTGGGCACTCGGTGTTAGCTGTCAGCAGTGTGTTCCTGGCCTCCGAGAGTCCACTCTTTCTCCATCCCATGTTGTGTGGAGTGGGAAGTCCAGAGCAGCACTGGGCAGAATGTAGAAAAAAAGCAAACTATGGCAACGCAAACCGGAGCAACTGCTGCAGCATTTGAGTTTGAGAAATGCTGAAAATAGCTTGTCAGGCCTTTGTAGATAAAAATGTAAAATGTATGCAAATGTATGTGATTCACACAGACACTTACATCCCGGCTCCTCATCCTCAGCGCCCAATGAGGCCATCAGGAAAATCCCTGTGGTGTGGGGAGAGGGCCCCTGGAGGCCTGGTGGTGGTTGATGTCACTGGGAAGGGGACAGTGGTGCTGCTGCTTCGGGGGCTGGTGTTGCTGAGTATTGGCGGCAGCGGCAGCTCAGGCTCCTGTTGCCACCTCGCTCCTGGATTCTGTGCCTTCTGAGAGCTCCACGCAGGAAGGAGAAATCTTTGGCCTCTCTGCTCCTGGGTCTGTCTCCTCTGAGAGCGGAACCATTCCGTCTCCCATCCTGGAGCTCTATTTCTGGAGTGTCTCATCGGAGATGCACGCCCCTCTCCCTGCCAGGCTCCAGGTGCCTGCTTGCCCGCCCGCCCTTCCTCCCCCCACCCCCAATCTTGTGTGCAAGGCAGGGATGGTGGGAGGGTGACAGCTGAGCAGGGAGGGGCAGCGAGCTAGAGCCTGGAGCCAGAGCCTCAGCCTGAGCCAGGAGGGCCCGGGTTGGGGGCGAGCGGATGCAGGGAGGGGCTCATGTTGAAAACCTTCAGTGTCGGCATCTATAGAGGCTTTGCATCCCAGAGCATCTTCCTCTGCCTGTCCCAGGGGCTTGTCCCAACCTGCTAGGAGCTAGGAGCACAGCCCTCCTCTCCCCCTGGGCAGCTGTGGACTCTACCTAGGCAGCTTAAGGCTGAGGTGAGGTCAGTGTGGTGGGTAAGGGTCTGCTTCTCCGCCTACCAACTGTTTGGGAAGATGAGGCCTTCCCCTTCCCCCCAAGGGTTTGTGGGTGCACTTAGCCCTCCCTGTGGGTCTCTACAGAGCTGGGCCCATGAAGGTTTTGTCCTAATGAGGGTTGGGGTGGGGACTGCTCCATTATCACAGATGTCTCCGGCCCAGGGCAGGTCTCCCACTGCCTCCCTTCCCCTGGACCACCAGGATGACTCTGGCACCCCAGCCCCTGCCCCAGGACCCTTGGCCTGAGGCAGGCTGCAGGACTGAGCCTATGGAAATGTTGCCAGGTGCCTAAGGGCCACCTCCCAGGGGACAGGCATATGCCCACACGTCCCCCCTCGCTTGGGGAGGTGGGGCGTGGGAGGCTGGGGGCATGGCCTTGCAAGATGCATGTTGTTTGTAAAGTTTCTGTTCTTGGAGGCATCTAGACCCTAGACTTCCTCAACTCCCATGTGGGACCCCGGAGCTCCTCCTCCCATCCAAAAGGAGTATGGGAGACTCTTCCTCCCCCCGCAGCCCCTCATCGACCCTTGTCCTTCCCTGGTGTGCAGGGCGAGAAGCTTAAAGCGTACTAAGGTCAAGGGTGTGGAGACGGAGGAGGCCCCGTTAGGGTTTTGGAGGGGGAGTCTGGGGAGGCAGAGCCGCCCACAGGCGCGCAGCACGTTAACCCCATAGGCGCTGGGCCCCAGGCCTGCCTAGGGGAGGGGCCTGGCAGCCGCACGGGGCCCCCAAAACTGCGCTTAGAGATCCCGGGATGGCAGGTGATGTCAGCCCAGCGGGCCAGCGGGTCTGCCCGCCGCACCTAGTCCTGCTGAGCCCAAGCTGGGCGGGCAGGGGGGCCTGTGCCTGCCCCGCAGCCCGAAGACCCTAGCGGGACGGACCGTGCCAAGCGCACTGGCCGGAGCCCCTCTCTCGCTGGCGGCGCTGGGCCCGGGGACTGCTCGGCTCTAAGCCTCGGCCCCCACCCCCCGTCGTTTTTTTCCAACTCGGCCAGGAGGCGCGCCGCGGAGGGGCGGGGGCGCGCCGGAGCCTCGCACCGATTGGTCGCGGCCCCCGCCCCCGCCCCGGGCGCAGCGCAGCCCCGGGGAAGTTGCTGGTTGGCGCGCGGGCTGCGGGGCCGCGGCTGTGGGATCCGCAGCGGGGCCAACCGCGGCCGCAGTGGTCGGGAGGGCCCTCGGGGCGCCCACCCGCGTGCGCCGGCGCTCGCCGCCACCCGCCCCGGCGCTCCGCTCGCTCCTCCCTGCTACCTGTTTCCCTGCCGCCCCCGCCCCGCGCTCCGCAACTTCGGCCTCCCGGGCTGGCCGCCCCTCCCGGCCGCCCGCGGCCCGCGCCCTCCCTCCTTTGTTGTGCGATGAGGGTCGGGTTTCCGATCTGACCGAGCTGCCGCCGCCGCCGCCGCCGCCGCCGGAGCCGCGGGCATGGAGCCGCTCAGCCACCGGGGCCTGCCGCGCCTCTCCTGGATCGACACCCTCTACAGCAGTACGTGGGGGCCGGCGGCCCGGGGCGGGGTCCCGTGGGAGGACCTGCGGGGGCGACGGGGCGCGGGAGCCCCCCCCTCCCACCTGTTGTGGAGCCGGCGCTCGCCAGTCGGCCGGGAGAGGGGGGCGCCCGTGCGGGGTTCCTGTCCACGCTGAAGCAGAGAGGCTCCTCGGGGCAAGCCCTCTGCACCCGACCCTGGCCCTCGGGGGCATCCCTTGGCTGTGGCGTGTCGGGGCCAGGGCCGGATCGGGCGAGCGGGGAGCCTGGAGAGGCAGGTTTCCGTGGGCGCCGTTCTGGAGGGAAGGAGCTGGGAAGCTCCAGCTCAGCGACCCTCCCTGCCAGCGTCACCGCCGCCCCCTCAACCTCCAGCCTGCAGAAATGAAAACCGCCGCCGCCTCCCAGGTCTGTGTGGTCCGTCCCTGGCTCACCCTGGGGGCTTGGCGCATGGCGGGAGCCGCCCCCACCCCGCCTGGCACTACCCTCTCCAGACGGTCCCAGGGATGTAGGCAGAGGGCCCTGCCACTCTGCAGAAGAGCGTGAGTGGATCTCTTCCCTGCCCGCCCACCCGAGGGAGATTCTGCCACCCCTGCAGCAGCTCTCAGGCTGGAGTGGAGGGTGGCAGGTGGAACCAGGCTCTGGTTCTGGGCACGAGGCGCCATGGGACCAAGACTTTGTTAAGGATTCGGCTGGCTCCGGTCCTTGATGGCCGCCCGGTGTGGGGGGAGTGGTGGGAAAGGATACTGCCCTGTCTTGGGGCTTCTGCAGTGCCCAGCTCTGCCCTCTGCCCGCCTTGGGTCCAGCCGAGCTGCCCATCTTCTCTCCCCTGCCATTCTGCTTTCCTTCCTCCCAGGGGCTCTCCTCGTGATGGGTTCATTCTGCTTGGGCTTTTCAACATCAGAGGGGCACAGCCAGCTCCCCAGGGCATCCGTCCTCACCAAGCCCAGCCAGTCCATCTGTTCTTCCCTTGCAGAGACCAGCGTGGGTGGGTGAAGGTCGGGCCCTGTGGCTGTGGCGTGTGTGTGCACGTGTGTCTGTGTGAATGAGGCACACATCTGTTCCGGGCCTGATGCAGATCAGCTCCTGACCCGAAGAAAGGATTAGTGACCTCTCTTAGCTGTGCTCTTGCAAACAACAGTAGGACAATGTCTCCTCTTCTGTGCTGCTTGTATTCCTGAGTGCTTCTGGCTTTTGGCAAAGCCTAGCACTCATTTTCCTATTTTCCATAATGTATAATCCTTTTGGAAACCTGTGTCTGACTCTTTCTTCCTTACTGAAGATGCCCCACCTGATCATTTCTGAGTCGCCCTCCCCAGCCCCAGCCTGGGGCCCAGAGACAAAACTGCCTAAGGCCACCTTGAAAATTCCTATCCAGAGGAATGCTCTTGGGGGGCATGGGGTTGGGGAAGGTCCTGTTAACCAGGCAGGTTGGCATCGGAGCTGTCCACTCTGCTGCTACTGTCGCCTGGCCCTGGGCTCCTAGGGCAGCCTGGGTGGTGAGGTGGGAGGGGGTGCTGACTTGGCAGCGGCGGGAGGAGCCTCCAGCTCCCTATCCAAAACAGCTTATTTGAGAGCCCTGCAGAGTGAGGCTTCCTGGGGAGGTGCTGTGCAGTCATGTTTGGGCTGTTAGCCATCAAGTTTCCTCTTGACAGGAGCCTAAATTAAAACAAATACCCAGGCTGTCATTTGCCTGGCAGCAAGGTTTTGTGGCTCCCAGAGGAAGTTCCTCTGCCTCTTGCTAAGTTGTTTGCATACAATACTCACAGTCCTGGGGTGGCAAGTCCTCACAGATGCCAGATCCAAGAGGAATGGTAAAAGGGGGTGTGCCCAGGGCCCCAGCAGGTGATGTGACTTCCTGAAGATGCTGTGGAGTCTCCTCCGAGATGTTGCTGCTGCCGACAACGGTGACCCCAGCTCCCGAGTACCTGGTATATGCCCGGCACTGTGCTAGGCGCCTCCTGTCCTTTCTCCCCGATCCTCCCAACTCTAATTCTCACAGATCAGGGAAGAGAGGCTCAGTAAGCTCAAGTCATTGGCCCAAGGTCACACAACTTACTAATGACACTGCTGGAGTAAATGTTAGTGCCCAAGGACCGTGTCAAGGACTCTGAGTGTGAACCTGGCTATGTCTGAGCTCATTCAAGGCCCTGGTATGTTGTGGAGTCGGGGTTAGCTGTCTCTTGGGTCCTCTGTTGCAGAATTCTCCATGAAATGGTCCAGCAGGGGACTATTCAATGGCTCCGACCCCAGCCTGTCTCTGTATTTCTTGCAGGACCTGAGGGTGGGGCCTGGAGTGTAGGCAAGGATGGTTGAGTTTCTGCCCCCAGGCACTGGCTGTCTCCTCCTGAGGTGGTAGCCTGCCAGCCAGCTAGGCCTCCCTCACATACTTCTCACCTTTGCAGGTGTCAGCTCATTCTTTCTGGCCTCAGTCTCTGCTGGACAGCAGCCCCTCTGCCCCCTACAGTAGCAGGCCTGCAGGGGTGGGGTAGCAGTGGCTGCTCTGATTCAGGGAGTTGGGTCCCAGCTGCCAGTACACTCGGGCACTGATTGGAGCAGGGTCCTTTGCGCCTGATAAACTGAGATGACCACCCCCAAATTTCTGTCTCTGGACCACTTACTCCCCTGCATGAATGTAATTGTGCCAGCCCCACCATTCTGTGTCTCACCTGGATTCTCTCTGGGGGCTGTTTTCTTCTTCCCCTTAATTCCTCTATGTCTCTCACCAATCACTCTGTCTGTTGATCACGTTGCTGTTTCTTTGTTTCCTCCACACCATGGGATCAGATTGGATGACATTCCATGGAGTAACTCCCAAGTGGGGCGAGGGCTACTTTTTGTTTTTGACAGGTAGAGAGTGGACAGTGAGAGAGAGAGACAGAGAGAAAGGTCTTCCTTTGCCGTTGGTTCACCCTCCAATGGCCGCCGCAGCTGGCGCGCTGCGGCCGGCGCACCGCGCTGATCCGATGGCAGGAGCCAGGAGCCAGGTGCTTTTCCTGGTCTCCCATGGGGTGCAGGGCCCAAGCACTTGGGCCATCCTCCACTGCACTCCCTGGCCACAGCAGAGAGCTGGCCTGGAAGAGGGGCAACCGGGACAGAATCTGGCGCCCTGACCGGGATTAGAACCCGGTGTGTCGGCGCCGCAAGGCGGAGGATTACCCTAGTGAGCCGCGGCGCCGGCCTTTTTTTTTTTGCGAGGGCTACTTTGAAACATCCTCTGTCCCTTGGTGTGGAGATGGCCCTCTGTGCAGGTGCGTGCTCCAGGCAAGCTAATTACTTGGCACCTCTTCAAATAGAAAGTCTTTAAGAATGTGTTCAGGATTTATTTAGAAGAGAGACTGCCTTGATGCTCTCTCCCTTCACCATTCCTATTTCTTTTTTGTCCCAAGCAGTTCAGTTCTGGTCCACATGTACCTAATCTGACTGAGCTGAGCAAAAGCCTGCAGTGGTTTGGACTTCGGGGAAGGCAGGATGTGACCATCTGTTGTGACTGGAGCTTGCGTTTTGGAGCTAACTTCTCTCACCCGAAGCAGAATTTCAAAGGGATATTTTGGTCTCTTGTGATGTTTTCATGCTGCTTCTAGGCTCAGCGCCCCATCCCTGGGCCAGGGAAAGTATCTGGAGCTGTGGGGTCCTCTGCAGAGGTCCATGAGCCTGCCTCCATTTCTCAGTCTCACGTTAGCCACACCGCAGACTACGCTGCTGGCCTGACCGTGGTTGTGGTCAGCCCGCCCCTGATGTGACAGTGAACACCTGTAGGTGGATTCCTTCTCTGAGGAGCCCTGCTAATTTACTCCTTCTTGTCAACCCCGCCCCACGATTGCCGTGGCTGCTGGAGTCTCTGAGGTGGAGCAGGCAGAATGATTAAGTCATCTGCTCAGAAAAACTTGATTTTGTTGTTGTTGTTGTTATGGCTCTTGCTGTTGGAGTCCTTTGGAATAAGGGGGTGCGATGGAAGACTTGGGCTGTTTCCTGTCTGCAGCGCGATCTGTCTCTCGGGGCCGTTTCCACACCTTCCTTGTGCCCACTCCTCTGTGAAGTGAGGCGGAGATGTCTCTCGTGGGGGTCGTGTGTTAATGTTTACGAAGTGCCCTGAAGATGAGGAAGGAGATTGAAGGGCTCAGCTGTGCAGCTCACCGCTCATTGCGGCCCTCGTTGTTAACAGCATCCGTGAATTTGCGAGGGACAGGGGAGGAGCCGGGGACTGGCGGCAGCTGAGTGGTACTGAGCCAGCCTTGCAGGGGGTGCTGAGCCCAGTGCTTCACGCAGACGTCAGCCCCACTGAGTCTTCAGTTGCATGGATATGAGAAGCAAATGAAAGCCTCTGGGTTCTTGGCTCCGCCAGACATCCCAGAAACCCACCGGCTGGCCCATTCACAAGTTTCCTGGTGTGTGGATTTGGTAACTGTAGTAGCTTGTAGTGGAGTCAGAGACCCCCCCACCCCCCCCCGGGGAGTCCCGTGCATCACTGGGGCTTGTGAGTGCAACTTGACTGCCTGTGTTTGTGCAGCAGCTGTTTGGCTCTGCTCGAACCCTCTGGGAACCCAGCAGCTTCAGGCCAACTCCATGTGCTTTGCCTCCTGCCAAGGCCTGGGCTGTGGAGGTAGGGTAAGGGGACATGCACGGGTGCAAGTATCCACTGTGTTCGACTTGCAGGGTCTTGGCAGGTGCCTCTGAATGACTGCTCGTGCCAGTTGGGGAGACCTGAAGGCTTACCCAACTCCAGGGCTGTGGGGGAGACTGTCTCTGATGTGGAACCTTGGCTTGCCTCATTTGGCATTTGTTAGGGTAGGATACAGCCAGTTGGAGACATGGGTGCCCCTGCTTGGTGGTGGAAGTGGCCTACCGGCCCCTGGAACCTGGGGGATCCTGTGAGTAGGGAGGAAAAGAGAAATCAGAGTGGAGATTGCGTACCCATATGAAGGTGAAGGACAGACGCCTGACCCTCCCCTGCTCGAGGCACATGGCAAGGAGCCCTGTGGTCCAGGACCAGTTGGTGCTGTGACCCCTGTGGGTGGGATAGTCAGTTCTCTGTTCCTAGATTTGGGCCTCAGTTTCCTGCCGCTGTGCTTAAATTCTGGCTTCTCTTGACTTCCAACGCCCCCTCCCCCAATGAACAAAAGACAAATGTGGGTTTTACTGGCCAAGCAGAAAAATGCCAGGGTTGGTCTGGTCATTAGAGGTGGACTCTGTGGGGACCTAATTGGGCAGATACCATTCCCCCTCTGCCTTTACCCCTGATGTGTCTCTTAGACCCCAGGGGCACAGGGAGACCCAGGAGGGCTTGAGTGGCATCCTTGCCACCCCAGGCCACATGGCAGCAGCCTCTGTGGGGTGCTGGCAGAGGTGGTGCTGCCTAGAAAAGCATGGGGTTGGGCCAGTGCCGCGGCTCACTAGGCTAATCCTCCACCTTGCGGCGCTGGCACACCAGGTTCTAGTCCTGGTCGGGGTGCCGGATTCTGTCCCAGTTGCCCCTCTTCCAGGCCAGCTCTCTGCTATGGCCCGGGAGTGCAGTGGAGGATGGCCCAAGTACTTGGGCCCTGCACCCCATGGGAGACCAGGATAAGTACCTGGCTCCTGCCATCGGATCAGCGCGGTGCGCCGGCCACAGCGCGCCAGCTGCAGTGGCCATTGGAGGGTGAACCAACAGCAAAGGAAGGCCTTTCTCTCTCTCTCTCTCTCTCACTATCCACTCTGCCTGTCAAAAAAAAAAAAAAAAAAAAAAAAGGCATGGGGTTTCCTGGGGATCTGAGGGTTTACTGAGGGCTACTGGGGATGGACGTGGCCGTGATTGCCTTCATAGGATTTCCGGGCTGATCTGATTAGCGTGCTGGGCTGACCCCTTCCTCCTGGGCTTTGCCTCCTGGTCAGCAGCAAAGGTTTAATGGATGAGGATTGTGGAGAGGAAGATGTGTACAGTCAAGCCCTGTGATTTCCCTGGCTGGGCACCGCCCCCCCTCCCCCCCCCACTCGCTGACTTGTGGTTCCCTGCCCGCCCAGGGGCCTCCACAGCCTGCAGCGTTGGCTCCATCTCTTGAGGGTGCAGTGTTAGGAGACAGACCCCTTGGTGAGAGTTTAGGGATCAGGGTGGAGACATGTTCTTGGCAGTGGCACCTCCTTGGAGTTGGGTTAGCCTATATAGTGGCTCCCAAATGTGAGACATGGGGGCTGAGTGCAAGCCCTCGCTCTCCCTGCTGATGTGCAGGAGGCAGCAATGATGGGTCACGCAGTTGGATTCCTGCCACCCATGTGGGAGACCCCCTTTGGGAAATGGGTTCTGCACAGATGCACAGAAACTCATCCTGGGCTTCCCAGAACCACTGCTGGGCCCAGTGAAAAAGTCCTTATCCTGCTAGGCTCATAGAAACCATGTTTTTCTATTTGGTCTAGAAAGAATGGAAGGAAATGTAACATTCAGTCGACACTGCCATGTGCTAGAGACTGTGGCAGGTTCTTTCTGCACCCTGTGGTAACAACCCCCAGAGAGTCACCGTTGTCGTCTCTCTGTCTTATAGACAAAGAAACTGACCTGCGAGGGTAGGTGACTGCCGAAGGACTCCCAGATCGAGCTGGATCTGATCCTTGAGCTCTCAGCAGCAGTGATGATAGCTGATAATGACTGACTAAGGACCTACTGTGTGTCAGCCCTACCTGTGTCATCTCCCTCCTGTCCTGCCCCTGTCTTCCAAGGCAGGACTCACCTTCAGTGTTTTATAGGGAGGGAACCGAGGCTCAGGGAAGTTAAGACTGACTTCAAGGTCACAGCCGGAGTGCCAGCCAGGCCCTTTCTCTCTTTCTCCCACACGTGCTTGCCCTTCACAGCAGCGCAGCGAGCGCCCCTTGGCAGCTGGTGATCCACAGAGGTTGCTTGGTCGGATGCATTGCTCACCAGAATGACAACTGTGATGACGGTGACTTGACCCCTCCCCCCCAATATGGGGCAGCTCTCAGCCCCCAGGGGGAGCTCCCTCCTGGCAAAAGTGCTGATTGTTAAGGAGGACAGAGAAGAAAGAGGAGAGCAGATAGACTTTGAGGGTGGGGGGCGGTGTATGCAGCTAGTACCCAATTTGCAGAGCAGAGCAGAGCAGAGCTGAGAGGAAGAGAGGCTTTGGCAGTGCCCATGCGAGCTGGCCCTGCTCTCGGGCCTTTTCAAATTCACCTCCACAGTTTCAAAGGGAAAATAAAAGAGAGCCCCAGCCGTAAATCAGGACACTGAGCTCCAAGGTCCTTTGCTGAGGCCCTGGCCAGTTGGGCTGCAGATCCGGCTGCTGTGTTTGGCTTCCCCCACGCACAGCATGTTAATGCCGGGGTGACTTGGTGCAGCTCCTCCAGCCTGCTAAAGCCCCCAAGCCCAGAGGGTCCCTCCTTAGAGGCCAGGCCTCTGGGAGTGGCCTGGGGGCTTAACCTTAGCTGACCCCAGTTTGGCTGAGGCAGAAAGGGCTGGAACAAGATGGTAGGCTCCACTGCATTGAGGTTTTTGTGTGGGAGTTTCTAGGGTGTGATGGGGGAGGAAAGCCTACCCTGAGCTGAAAACCAAACCTCCCTTCCTCTTGCTGTCCACAGTCTCAGGGGCTGCTCACTTCCTTCCCTGAATCCACATCCGAGCCCCTGCTTGGCTGGATGTAGGGACGTGTGAGCCGTTCCCCGACAGTGGCTGCTGGTTTTGCCAGGGCACATGTGGGGCAACCCTGAGATCTCCATTGCTCCTGAACCCCTGTGGCCCCAAAAGCTCTCTCTGCTCTCCCTGCCCTTCCGCTCATCTCTCCTTCCCTCCCTCCATCACTTCCTTTCAAGAGCAGACCAGTGACGCAGGCTGCCCAAGCCCACGAGAGTTAACAGTGCTGGGAGAGCAGATCCTGGTGACTGGGGACCCCTTCCTTCCTGGAGGGACACACTCTGGCCACACCAGGGCTTCTCAACAGTTCCCCCTGTGCAGCTGGAGGGGAGACCTTTTTAATATCATTTAATTCATGTGGGAGTGGTTACTATCAGTTCCAAGTCAGGAGAAAGGAGCCAGAGGTTCTGGGGTAATAGCGGTGAGGGAAATTTGCATCGGTGGCCTGGCCAAACGAGTCAACTCCTCCCCGTGGAATTCAGTTAGCAGAGGCCAGGGGCACCCAGTAACAGGAGGTTGGGCTCCGTGGGTGACTGGCCAGCTGTTTGGCCTATAACCTGTATGAGATGCATACATGTTATGCTGTAAGCCAGTGCACACCCAGACTGAAACCAGGTGTCATGGCACAGCTTTTACCTCATCACATATGCACTTAGGCTTTTCTGTCCTGTTAAACACAAAAACAAATGCAGTGCTGGCTTACTGCATTGATGTCATGATCTGCAATATAAAACAAAACAAAACCCCAGTGGATGTGGTTGCTCTCAAAGGGCTCTTGCTAACTGTGGGGAATAATAATTTATACAACTGCAGTCATTTATATACCATTGTGGTGTTTGTCAGATTCACACACTTCAGTTATTTTGGGCCTAATGTTTTTCCTTCATTTGCTTCATTGTTTAAAGTATAACTTACTTAGAGAGGAAACTAATGGAAAGCTTGTACCACTTGCCATAAATAAAAGGTTACCTTAAGAGTGAGTGCACTCAAAAGGAAACAGTGTTATTAATTCTAGTTACACACTGTTGCCCTGGGATCCAGTTTTGAGCTTCCTGTTTGTTAAAGGGAGAGGATGGAGAGATCTTAAAGACATTCTGGAACCAAATGCAGTCTGTCTTCAGTAACAGAAAATGCTGAGTTGAATCAAGAAGGGCCCTGTTTTCTCACCACATGACTGAGAGTAATTTAATGCAGTGTGGGAACAAGCAGATGCGAATCAAGGGGCCCTCTGCTTTGGCGACCTTTGCTTCCAGCTACCCCAAGCCCAAGGCCCCAGACTTCCTGGAGTGGGAGGTGGGACTCTGTGCAGGTGCAGATTCTCACCCTCCACTGTGCATTTGAACCACTGGGACCTGCAGATTCTCAGTTCAGTAGGTCTGGGATGAGGCTGGGGGGTTCTGCATCCTTGCAGGCTCCGAACCAAGTCAGACCCTTCTGCAGCCCTGGATTCTGGCCAGATGAAAAGCAACCCCTGCACATCTCTCTTTTGAGCTGGCTGTCTAAAAAAATAGAAATAAAGCAATTGATTGGACACCTGGCAGGGAGCAAGCCTCCTGGAGTTCTCACATTCATGGCCTCATTGAACCCTTACAGGAATCCTGGGAAAGGTGTTCCCCTCTTGTTAAGGGTGGGAAGAGAGCAGCCGCTGTGATTGCCCTGGGGAGGGTGCACACAAGGCTGCCGGTGCCCTTTGCCGACCTGACCCTCCTCTGGCATGGCAGAAGCTCCGCATCTGGCCTTTATGAGTGCCTGTGTCTAGACAGAAGCCCACCCCCCACCCCCACCCCTGCTTCCTCCCTGAAGGGCCAAAACCAGTGTTAATGGAGCAGAAAGCCTTGGTTGTTATGTTCCAAGTGTGTCCCTGAGAGGGTTAATGAGAGCCCAGCTGCTGTGCCGCCAGCCGTGTGGAATGGCCACTTGGCCCTGATTTAGGCCAGCATGCATTTGGGAGACTCTGGCAGTCCCTAACCCAGGGTCCCTCCTTCCTCTGGGAGGCCTACAGGGTACCCACCTAGATGGACCAGTGGTCACCGTGTGCTGTTTTGAGAAAGCAAAAGCAGGAGCTGATTCCAGATCCCGCTCCCTGGAAGGGAAGGGTGGGACACTGATTTGCGACCAGAGGAGCTGTTCCTGGCCCGACGAGCCTGTGGGAGCTGGGCAGCTGCCACCCCCGCCTTGTAGCGGTGCCTGCAGTGTCCTCTGGCTTCTTTCTGCATGAAAGACTCCAGCTGGTTGTCATTGCCCCCTCTTCCCTGGGAGCTTTCCCTGGGGCACGTGTCCCTTCCCACCTCATCCCTCCTTTCTGCCACCATTCTGCTTTCTTAGCATCCCAGTCCACTGCCCCTGGGCCAGCCAGAGAGGCCCCTCACTGTACTGCAGCGGCCCTCTACTGATGGACTCCTAACCAACCTAGGCTCCACTGTCTCCAAGAAACCCATGCCCGATCCCAAAGCCCTCACTTCAGTGAGTTCCCCAGCTCAGAATCCCTAGCACTGCTTGCTGTGGGCCACATCTGTTAGCACTTTCTTAGCCATTGTTTTGTAGAGTTTGTGTTTCATACCAGTTGTCATTTCTTCTCTGCCAGACTCTCAACTCGTTAGAGGCGTGAAGAAGAATAACAAAGGCTGCATTTATAGGGTGCCAGACATTGTCCCAAGCACTTTATAATCAATGGCCCTTGTAGTCTGGGGCCACTCTGCCTGTCCCAGTTATGCTTGTCCTGTTCCACTCTACAAAGGTTGCACGGCCTCCCTGAGCTCACACAGCCATCTCTCTGACCCTGACCTGTGCGTTTCCCCAGAGGTGCCCGCTTGCCAGGGTCTCTGGCGTGAGGACCTCATTCAGGGGTGGGGCTTGGGCATCTTTGTGTTTGCAAGGCTCCTCTTTGCCCATCCAGGGGTTGTCAGTCAATCATGGCATGGTTCTCCCTTTCTCAAGTAGGGGAGAGGAATGGCTTCTCTCCATCCTTCTGGTTGTTTGGCTGTAAATTCAGTTGACATAAAACAGATTAACAGGAGAGAAAACATTTTAATGATGTGCATAAACATGAGTCCTCTTGAGAAGGGTCAGATGATCAAGGCTTATATGGCTGGCCCTCTGCCTCCATGGAGTCAACTGTACATGGATTGAGAATATTTGGGAGAAAAATTGCCCCTATGCCGGATGCACTTTTGTGTGTGTTGTAAACAACGTGGTATCACAGCTGTTTACCTAGCATTTACATTGTATTAGATACAATAAGTTATCCAGAGGTGGTTTATAATATGCAGAAGGATGTGTGTAGCTCATGTGCAAATACTAAGCCATTTTCTATGAAGGAGTTAAACATCTGATGATTTTGGCAACCATGGGAGGCCCTGGCACACATCCCCTGTAGACACTGGGGTTGACTCTGTTGTACCCTGAGTTACATGAGGGACTGCGGCGGGGGAGGGGGTTGGTGAGTGGGTAGCGACACAAGTGATGTGATGGGAGATGTGTGGTGAGTCAGGGTGGTCTTGTTAGGCGGATAAAGTCTGCCAGGTAATACAAGTACTGTGTTCCTCACGCAGATACTTTTATAGATGTAAATTTCTTTTACACAAGAACAGCTTTTCAGAGCTCCTCTTGTGTCTGCAGTTTCTCAGAATAACCAGCTCAGAATATGCCAGAGATGTGTATTTTGGGGAGGCACATTCTGGTCTCCTGCAGTCATATGTTGGGGTGGCGTGTTTTGAGTCCCAGCACCCACCTGAGCACCGAGCAAGCAGGAGCTCTGGGAACCATTGTGATTGGTGGAGGGGTGTGAAGCAAGGAAGAGTCCCGGGGCTGATGCTCTAGCACCAGGAGCACCCAAGAGAACCTGAGCAAGGGGAGGTTAGAGCTGGGTGAGGAGGGCAGCAGGGCAATTCGACTAGGACATCAGAGAGGGAGTCAGTGACCCTCACTCTGCCCTAGCCGCCTGCATTGTTCAGCTCATCGTTACTATAACGAAATACCCAAGGCAAGCTAACTTTATAAAGAGATGTTTATTTTGGCTCATGGTGTCACGGTGGAGGCAGCCCATGGCTAGGCTTGGTCCAGGTTCTTGTCTCCATGTGAGAAAGAAATCAAGGCACGGAGGTAGATAAAGGTCAGCAGAGAAGCAAGATTTACGTACAGGCAAAAGGAAGGAAAGAAAGGGGAGGAGCTGCCCTTCAAGTTTGCAGCTGTCCTCTTATGCTGTCAGGAGGCATGGGAGTGGTATCTGGGGCGGGGCCTGAGTACTGCCCAGTTCCGTGCCCTTTTATGGAAGTCTTGGAAGTGTCATGGCATCAGGTGCATGGTGGGAATGGGTGTGTTGGCCATGGTAATTTTGTTGTGATGACCTAAGGGTCATGGGAGGAACACAGCTTGTAGCCATATTGGATATTTCTAGCTGGGACCAGTTTTTTTTTTTTTTTAAGATTTTTTTTAAAGATTTATTTATTTGTTTGAAAGTCAAAGTTACACAGAGAGAGGAGAGGCAGAGAGAGAGAGAGGTCTTCCATCTGCTGGTTCACTCCCCAATTGGCTGCAACAGCCGGAGCTGCACCCATCCAAAGCCAGGAGCCAGGAGCTTCTTCCAGGCCTCCCACATGGGTGCAGGGGCCCAAGGGCTTGGGCCATCTTCTGCAACCCTCCCAGGCCACAGCAGAGAGCTGGATTGGAAGTGGAGCAGCTGGGTCTCGAACTGGCGCCCATATGGGATGCCGGTGCTTCAGGCCAGGGCATTAACCCACTGCACCACAGCGCCGGCCCCAAGATTTTTATTTATTTATTTGAAAGTCAGAGTTACACAGAGAGAGGTCTTCCGTTGTCTGCTGGTTCACTCCCCAGTTGGCTGTAATGGCTGGAGCTGTGCTGATCTGAAGCCAGAAACCAGAAGCCAGGAGCTTCTTCCGGGTCTCCCATGCGGTTGCAGGGGCCCAAGGACTTTGGCCATCTTCTGCTTTCCCAGGCCACAGCAGAGAGCTGGATCAGAAGTGGAGCAGCCGGGACTTGAACCAGTGTCCATATGGGATGAGGGCATTGCAGGCAGTGGCTTTATCTGCTACGCCACAGTGCTGGCCCTGGGGGCCCGTTCTTAGGCAGCAAACCTACAGCCGTAGCCTGTGCAGAAGAGGCTGGGGTCTGGCAGTACACATGGGGCTGCTCCTTAGCTCCTCTTTGCTAGCTTCTTCCCTGCCCCCATCAGCAGTTCTGGCAGTGCAAGGTGTAGGAGCCTAATCCGCTTTCCTGCTGGCAGAATCATGAGGCAGTGCAGGGATCAAATGCCTGGTGACAAGGAGCCCAGGGGTCTGTATCTCTCCTTACAAAGCCACCAGGATCCAATCATAGGGTTCCACCTTAAGGACCTGATCAGATCCCTCTAAACACTACAATTGGATTAACTTTCCACCCTCTTAGTGCCATTAACATAAGACTTGGGGGACTGATCTACCTGAGTTCCAGAGGCTAAATCCTGTTGAAATCTTAGTCCCATAACTCAAGGCTTGGCCTCCACCAGAGCATAGTAGTCGCCTGGTGTAGCCAATGAAAATGCAGGTTCTGATGCAGCAAGTCAGGGCCAGCCCAGTCTGCAGTTTAACAAGCCCAGGGGTGCCTGTGCTGTCCACACTGTGTGGGAAGGGCCTAGTGTGCTGAGAATCCATCCTTCCGTCCCCCAAGACCTCGCTCGTCACCCACAAGGCTGGTGCTTCCCCAGCTCCTTCCTTCCTGTAGGATAAAATCTAAACTCCTTCTTGGGGCCGGCACTGTGGCTCAATAGGCTAATCCTCCATCTAGCAGCGCCGGCTCACTGGGTTCTAGTCCCGGTCGGGGCGCCGGATTCTGTCCCGGTTGCCCCTCTTCCAGGCCAGCTCTCTGCTGTGGCCAGGGAGTGCAGTGGAGGATGGTCCAAGTGCTTGGGCCCTGCACCCCATGGGAGACCAGGAGAAGCACCTGGCTCCTGGCTTTGGATCAGCGCAGTGTGCCAGCCGTAGTGACCATTTGGGGGTTGAACCAATGGAAAAGGAAGACCTTTCTCTCTGTCTCTCTCACTGTCTAACTCTGCCTGTCAAAAAAAAAAAAAAAAAAAAAAACCACACCAAAAAAAAAACAAACAGCAGCCTTCTCAGAGACGCTCAGAGACGCTCCAACACGCCTCTAGCAGCAACCTCACCTCCTGGTGTCCCTCTCACACTCCTGACCCTCCGGCCGCCCCAGGGCTCTCCTAGCTCTGTGCCTTTTCACATGCCGTTCCTTTGCCTGGAGGAATGCCGTTTGGCCTCTCTTGATCAGGTGAAGATGAGGCTGTGCAGCACCTGCTTGGGTAGTCGCTGACTGAGGAGCAGACCCTAGATCTCGATTCCTGGCTCCGGGGAGAAACCCTCCCAGGTTTCTAGAACTCTTCCGTGTCCTTGCTCACAGCAAAGGTCGGCTGGTCCCTGGCCTTGCAGAGGCCAGCGATCTGATGACTTAATTGTCCTGCTTTGAGCATTCCTTGCCACCTTTGAGTAAAAATAGAGCCGAGAATGACTGAGGTGACACCCCACCTTGAGAGAGCAGAGGAGGGGGCCCCTCCCAGGGAAGGTGCAAGCCTGGCTCTGCAGGGGAGGCCCAGGCCATGTGTGCTCTAGGGAGAAGCTTGTGAGCTGCAGCTGGCTTGCTGGCCACAGAGAATTTCGCCTCCAGGACTCAGAGAGGCTGGCCTGGGAGCAAGCATTTGACCTCGCAGTTAAGACACCTGCTGGTTATGGCACCCATGTTCCACATCAGAGTACCTGGGTTTGATTCCTGATCCAGCTTCCTGCTAAGGCAGGCCCTGGGAGGCAACAGTAAGGGCTCAGTGTTGAGTCCTTGCTACTCACCTGGTAGACCTGGATTGAGTTCCTGGCTCCAGGCTTTGGCCTGCTCCGGCTATTGAGTTCATTTGGGCTGGTAAATTAGTGGATGGAATCTGTCTGTCTGACTGTCTCTCTGCCTCTCAAATAAATAAATAAATATTTAAAAAATGAAAAGAATGAAGAGGCTGGCCTCCTTCCCCTGCCCGTGCTCATAGTTGCTCTCACTTTAAAGTTTTCTCTCTTGGCTGTGAAACTATTTCAGGACTTCCTGCAGGGTTTCCTTTGGAGCTTCCTGAGTTTTCTCCTGGGCTTTTTGCCTCCAGGTCCCAGCCCAGGCAGGACTGTGGGTGCCACCCTGGCTGCAGCCTGGTCTGGCCCCTCCTGTGTCTGGCCGCCCACAGGGAGGTTTCCTGGTGAAGGATCCTTGGCCTCCAGCGGTGGGGAGCATGTGCCGACTACAGGCAGGTGACTGTGGACTCCATTTCTCTGGCTCTACGGCCATTCCTCCTTCCTCTTCTTTTTAATTTTTAAGAGTTTTATTGATTTGGAGGCAGGGAGACAGAGCTCCCATCCACTGGTTTCCCTCCCCGAATGTCCACAATGGCTGGAGCCAGGAGCTGAGAACTCGATCCAGGTCTCCCACTACTTGAGCCATCATCGCTGCCTTCCAGGGTCTGCACTAGCCGGAAGTTGGAGTCAGGTGCCGAGGCCAGGTCACAAACCCCAGGAACTCCACTGTGAGACATCCTTCACCAGCCCTGTTGGCTTGTCGGGGAGGAGTGGCGCAGCTGGAAGGAAGGGTGTGCTGCCACCGGGGGACGCAGCTGTGCCATTTGTTACTGCTGACCGCTCGCTTAACCTGTCGGGGCCCCCTTTTCCTCACTGTGAGGTGGGAGCAGCCTTCCCAACCCCACAGAGAGGGCTGCCGAGTTGTTAACAAAGAAAAATACAGGATGCCCAGCTAAATTAGGATTTTAGATCTGAAAAAATCAGCTGTAAATATATCCCCTTTAAATCTGTTGCTCATCTGATTTTGTACTTAATTGGGTATCTTACATTTTCTCTGATGTCTCTATTGCCCCAAAGAATGGTTTACACAGAGGACAATGTGCAAAAAGTTCATGGAGGGATGGGTGTTGTGGTGTAGCAGTGGATGCTGCTTGGGATGCGCGCATCCCCTATCAGAGGGCCTGGGTTTGAGTCTCTGCTCTGCTTCCAATTCAGCTTCCTGCTAGTGTGCAACCTGGGAGGCAGCAGATAATGGCTCAAGTACTTGAGTCCTTGCTACCTATATGGGAGACCTGGATTGAGTTCCAGACTCCTGGCCCAACCCTGGCTATTGCAGGCATTTGGGGAGTGAACAATGCCACTCTATCTCTGTCACTCTGCCATTCAAATAAAATTAAGCTTTCTTTAAAAAGGATTTATTTATTTGAAAGGCAAAACAATAGAGAAAGAGGGAGATAGAGCAAGAGAGATTTTCTGTTTACTGATTCACTCCCCAAATGGCCGCAGTGGCCAGGGTTGGGCCAGGCCAAAGCCAGGAGGCAGGAACTCCCTGAAGGTCTCCGATATGGGTGGCAGAGGTGCACATACATCTTCTACTGCCATCTTCCACTGCCTTCTCAGGCACATTAGCAGAGAGCTGATCAGAAACAGAGCAGCCAGAATTCAAACCCAGGCACTCTGATATGGGATACTGGTACCCCAAGTGGCAGCTTAAACTTCTGTACCACAATGCCAGCCCCGGGAATTAAAGCTTCTTTTAAAATGTGGAGAATGGGGACTGGCACCGTGGCTCACTTGGTTAATCCTCTGCCTGTGGCGCCAGCATCCCATATAGGTGCCAGGTTCTAGTCCCAGTTGCTCCTCTTCCAGTCTAGTTCTCTGCTGTGGCCTGGGAGGGATGGCCCAAGTGCTTGGGTCCCTGCACCCACATGGGAAACCAGGAAGAAGCACCTGGCTCCTGTCTTTGAATCGGCACAGCACCGACCATGGCAGCCATTTGGGGAGTGAACCAACAGAAGGAGGCCTTTCTCTCTGTCTCTCTCTCTCACTGTCTGTAACTCTACCTGTCAAATAAATAAAAATAAAAAAAAAATTGGAATGGTTGGCCATTCTATTAAAAAAAATGTGGAGAATGGAATCACAAGATATCTTCAGAAGAATTTGAGATCCATGGTAGTTTTTGCATGATTTGCATTCAGTGGACCTTCTGCAGATGCGCTCACTCGTTTGATGGCTCTCTTCTGTCCTTGTGCCATCCTCTGACCCCCAATGCCAAGCTGATGCAAAGTCGCTGTGGAGTTGTGAGGAAGTTTGAAATTGTTTTTATAGCATTGACCCCAAAACGTAATGATGTGATTAACGGAAAGATGCCACTGACTGTTGCTAGGAGCAGCTCAGCACGGTGGCCCACGCTGTTCCAAGCCCAGGGTGTGTGTGCTCCCTCTTCTTCAGAAGCCCCTGAGTGTCACCGTGACAGACCAGAGCCCTGAGGCACAGGTCAGGCAGCAAGCTGGGCTCTTGCTCTCGCCCTGCACCAGGATACTCTCTTGCTGTGTCTTGTTTCCCAGCTGCCACAGCTAAAGGAGGGCCAGTTTCTTGAAGGTCAAGGACATGCAAACCTACAGGGATGGTTTCGCAAAGCAGGTGTGAATGCAGCCTGCTCCTGCGGGGAGATGCAGCCAGGCATGAGCTCACCCCCCAGCCCCACCCCCCGGTCATGGGGATGTTGTCTGCATGCCAGCCCCACCCAGTGCAGGCCTGCAGTTTCCCCAGCGCTCCCCTGAGACCGGTGTCCCTAACAGGCCTTGCTTCTGGGCCTGAGTCCTGTGCCTGCAAACCCAATTCCTAGTCCCTGTTAGATCTGCTAATCCACGTTGTGCCTCATGTGACATCTTCCTGCTCCTTGAGAGCCATTGAGATTCTCCTAGCTAGACTTTTCCCCATTATAAAATGAGTGTATGGAGCTACTGAAGATCACAAAGATCCCTCCAGGTGTAAGGAAGGGGGTCTGTGCGCCACCGGCACCCTCCCAGGCAGACCCCTCGCCTTTGCTCTCCTCTGCCGCCCAGCATCTGGTGATCCTGGCAGAGGCTGCAGCCCAGAGCCTTATGGAAATCTCAGAACCCGCCCTGGATGCTACGCCAGGGGCCCCAAATAGGGAAAAGATCCAGGAGCCGGCAGGTGGCGCCTCTCCTCTCCTGGAGCCGTGGCTGCTCCTTGAGACAGGTGAACTGAGCATCAAGTGCCTGCAGCCTCCCCTTCAGGCTGTCACAGGCCCAGCTCTCCTCCCCAGGCCCACCCTGGAAGCCACAGTGTGGATGAGCCTGCTGCCTGCCTCAGCCTGCCTCAGTCCTGTTCCCAGCTTGGGACAGAGATCAGAGTTTCCAGAGTGCTCACGAGGGTGGCACTTGCAGCCCAGCCTGGCCACCTTCCCACATCCCGAGTCTTCCCCACCTCTTTTCCCACCTGGATATCCCACAGTCTTAGCCTTTCAGGGTGGTAGTCTTCCCCCATTTGCTTAAGGTTAATATGGGTCAATTCAATGAGAAATCTGAGGGGCAGTGGTGCAGCTGGTTAAGCCGCCGCCTGCAATGCTGCCATCCCATGTAGCAGTGCCGATTGTTGGGTTCTTACTGGGTGAGCTGCAAAGCTGACATTTCAGGACCTGCAGCTGTTGAGTGTGTGAGAGAACCATGGGTGCCTGAAGGAGGCACCCACGTGGCATCAGCCATGCACATGTCCAGAGGTCCCCACAGCTCCTGCCAGTGTTTGTCGTCCTCCCACAGCAAGTGCAAGTGCGACCCTCTTCTCTCCGCCCCTGCCTCCAGGAGCAGCAGCACTCTCAGGGACCTCATCCCTTGGTTGAGTCCAGGCCCTGGAGGGGCTCCCATAAGGCCTGAGTCCAAGCCTGGGGTGCTGGATCTTGTCCTCGGGAGTCCCCATGACTAGATTATCACTTTTAAAAATATTTATTTGTTAATTTTTATTTATTTGAAAGGCAAAGAAGGACATCTTCCATCTGCTGGTTTGCTTCTCAAATGCCTGCAATAGCCAGGACTGGGTCAGGCCAAAGCCAGGAGTCCTGAACTACATCCTGGTCTCCCTTGTGGGTGGCAGGAGCCCAGTACTTAAGCCATCGCCTGCTGCCTCCCAGGTTGTGCAGTAGTGGGAAGCTGGATTGGAAGTAGAGTAGCCAGGACTTAAACCAGGCACTCAGGTAAGGGATGCAGGCAAATGCTCACCCCGTCTCATTGTCTCGACACATAGAAGTCGGAGGCTAAGGTGTCGGCAAGGTGAACGCTGTCTGAGGGCTACGAGGGAGGACCGCTGCTTTGGGGGCAGCCTCTGGCATTCTTTGGGTCTTAGTCTCTGCCTTCTCCTCCACCTGGCGTGAGCCCTGGTCTCTGGGTCCTGTCTCCCCTCCATGAAGACAGCCTCGTGCCAGGTTAGGGTGGACCCTCATTCTAACTTGATTGCTCCTGTCAACCCCTGATTCCCAAATAAGGTCACAGTCCCAAGTGCCAGGGTTAGGACTCCCAAAACACCTTTTCTGAGGGGCACGATTTGACCTATGACCCTAACCCTTACTGCCCCCGACTCTTATGGACCAGAACAGTCACTGTCTTGTGTTCATATTCATCATTCTCTCTTGAGGAGTTTTACTACAGAGGTATATTCCTAAATAACATAACTGTGTTTTTGCCTGCAGTTCATATAAATAGAATCCTTACATAAGTATTTTCCTATGACTTGCCTTTTTCTGCTTCATGTTATAGTTTTTGAGGTTCATCTTTGTTCTTGCCCACAGCACTAAATTACTCATTGTCAAAGCTGCCTTAGATTTCCATTGTTGGAATAAGCTACAACTTATTTAGTAGTAATAATGTTACTGCCACGTTTTGGAACAAAAGCCATAGTAGGAAAATCATCTCACACTGCAGCACAGCCCAGGAGCCGCTTGTATCTCATCTGCAGGTGCTCAGGCCCCTGTGTAAAATGGCGTTTCTGTATAGGTCCATGCACGTTGTCCTAGGGACTTGGTATTATTTTTATTTTTAAACATCTGTTTCTTTATCTGAAAGGCAGAGTGACAGAGAGAGGGGGCAGTGAGGGTGGAGATCTTCCATCCATCAGTTCACTCCCCAAACGGTCAGGGCTGGGCCCTGTCAAAGTCAGGAGTCAGGAATTCCATTCGGGTCTGCCACATGGGTGGCAGGGGCCCAAGTACTTGGCCCATCATTCGCTGCCTCCCAGACACATTAGCCGGAAGCTGGATCAGAAGCATGGAATAGCTGAGACTCAGACTAGGCACACTGACGTGGGTTGCAGGTCCTGCTGAGCCCATCCCTCCTAGGTACTTTGAATCATCTCTAGGTGACTTGCAATACCTGCTGCTATGTAAATATTTATTAAAAATAGCAGTGACGAGGAAGAATGTCCGCATGTGGTCACCACATGTGCGATGTTCCTTTCAGTGCAGGGTTGGCTAAAACGTGCAGATGTGGAAGCTGTGGGAATCAGAGGTCTGACTATATCTGCCTGTCTGTCTGTCTGTCCATCTACCTACCTATCTGTACTGTGTGTGGATTCAGATGCACATGAAATGAGCTTCACAAAACAACACCTTCCCTTGGTAGGTGATGTGCTCTATTTCAGTTCCTTTCCAAAGGCGACCTGCTGAGCCGCTGGCTGAGCCACTGACGGGTGCACCTGCGCTTTGATAGAGCCCAGAGCTGAGTGCGCCTCCTGTGTTTGGCCCTGAGGTTCTATGCAGGGCAGGCAGGCATGGGCCACGGCCGTGCTGCTCTCACTCTGCTGTCTGCCAGCGCGCCCATTGGTGCGAGACCGCTGTGCCTGCTGGGTTTCCCCCTTCCATCTGGCCCTGCTGCTTCCTGGCATGTTCTAGCTGTGGCCTTGCCCTTGTAGCTGCTGCGTTGCATGGGCTATGCCTGAGAGACTGACCTCCTTGGCACTGTGGCATTACAGATTCAGACAGGTACCAAGAAAGAGGGTTGTGTTCTGGGACCAGACTGCCTGGGACCCAGACTCGGCCACTTAGCAGCTGTGAGACCTTGGGCAAGACACTTGAGCTGTCTGTGCCTCTGTTAACTCACTTGTAAAATGGGGAGAATGACAGTGCCCACCTCATGGAGCACTGTGCGGATAACATTAGCTAACTGTATATGTGTGGGCTGTTAATAGGGAGTCTGCCTGTGTGTCCAGGGCTGGAACTGGCCCAAGTATTTGTTCTTCTCTCTGAGCGCAATGGCTGTGTTGGAAAGATTCAAAACATTTAGTTAAAAGAAGTTGTAAGTAGATAGAGAAGCTGATTCTGGACTCAGGCTGCCTAAGTTCAGATCCCAACTCCACCACTGGAGTACCTCAGTGTACTCACTACAGAATGGGGATCATCCTAGAATTCACCGTGTCATTGCTAAGAGGGTTAATGAGATCATGCACACAAAGCTTTGAGTGCAACACCTGGCTGCCTTCCACCTGGCTTCCCAGCCAGAAACTCAGGACACGGCTTGATTTTTAAACATGGCCCCAGATTCTCTCTCAGCAAAGGCTGCCGTCCAGAGCCCATGAAAGCCTGAGACCTGGGCTCTTCTCCCACAAACCGTGTGCACCTGCGATACCTGCCTTGCCACTGCACTGGGTGGTGGGGACAGGTGTCAGGATCCAGGTCCCCACGGGGCTCCCATTGTCCTCAGTGAGGATCACATTGTTGGCACTGAACAGGCTCCACTGGGCAGCAGGCACACCACCTCCCACACGGGCACTGTCCTGCTGTTCCTCGTGGCCAGCAACGTGAGGTTGCCCACTGGCCTGCCCGGTTCTTGTTACAGGCACAGATGTGGCAGTGGGGGGTGGTGGCATGGGCTGTCCAGGGCACTGTGGTCCACACACACGCCTGTCTCTCTCCAGTCCTCTGAAGGTAGGCACTCAGAAGCACCCCCACCTTGGGCAGCCCTCCCAGCCACCAGACAGCCTCCCTAAACCGATATCTGATCCAGTCTCCTCCTGCCTGAAACCCTGCTGTGGCTTCCCACTGGTGCCTCCTGGGCCTCGGTGGCCTGGCCCTCACCTACCCCTCGCCCTCAGCTTAGTAATGGTGACCCCTCAGTGTTCCCCACACCCCACATAGGTTCTTGGCTCCATGCTCCTGCATATCACCTCGCCCCCATTTTGCTCACATGGTGAAGATCATCAAACCCACTTCACCATCGCCTGCACCCACCAAGTAGCTCCCTGACCCTCAGCAGAGCCAATCACTCCTGAGAGGTCACAGTTCAGAGCATGGACTCCGGAGTAAACTGCCCTGAATATGAATCTTGACTTTGCCATTTAATGCTGTGTGGCCTCAAGCTGGTTGCTAGCCTCTCTGTGCCTCTGAGAGTTCCTTCCTTACTGCAGGGACTCAGTGAGCTACTGCACGCTGCTGGCAGGTAGCAGATGTGCTCATTGTCATCCATCGGCCGTAAGGCTGCCTGTTTGCCTCCCAGCTAGGTCTTGTGTGGCTTGAAGCTCAGCACATAACAAGCACATGATAGAAGTCTGTCAGGGGGCCCAGCGCTGTGGTGTAGCAGGTAAAGCCGCCACCTGCAGTACCAGCATCTCATATCGGCACCAGTTCAAGTCCTGGCTGCTCCACTTCCAATCCAGCTCTCTGCTATGGCCTGGGAAAGCAGTAGAAGATGGCCCAAGTCCTTGGGCCCCTGTACCCATGTGGGAGACCTGGAAGCAGCTCTTGGCTCCTGGCTTTAGATCGGTGCAGCTCCGGCCTTTGCGGCCATCTGGGGAGTGAACCAGCAGATGGAAGGCCTCCTTTTCTCTCTTTGCCTCTGCCTCTCTGTAACCCTGCTTTTCAAATAAATAAATAAATCTTAGAAAGAAAGAAAGAGTTGGCCGGTGCCGCAGCTCAATAGGCTAATCCTCCACCTAGCAGCACCGGCACACCGGGTTCTAGTCCCGGTCGGGGTGCCGGATTCTTTCCCGGTTGCCCCTCTTCCAGGCCAGCTCTCTGCTGTGGCCTGGGAGTGCAGTGGAGGATGGCCCAAGTGCTTGGACCCTGCACCCCATGGGAAACCAGGAGAAGCACGTGGCTCCTGCCTTCGGATCAGCGCGGTGCACCGGCCGCAGCGCGCCAGCCACGGCGGCCATTGGAGGGTGAACCAATGGCAAAGGAAGACCTTTCTCTCTGTCTCTCTCTCTCACTGTCCACTCTGCCTGTAAAAAAGAAAAAGAGAGAGAGAGAGAGAGACTGTCAGTAAGGGAAGAAAAGTACCTCTGTGGTTGCATTGTAAGACTTCTGTATATGGTTTACATAAGGAACAGAAAACCCTTATCAGACTGCGGCCTTAAATAGTTTCTCTCATTCTGTGGTCTCTTTCCACTTTCTTCCTCTTTCCTCTTTCCTCTTTCCTCTTTCCTCCTCCTCCTCCTCCTCCTTCTTCTTCTTCTTCTTCTTCTTCTTCTTTTTTGAGGGGTGAGACTTATTTATTTTTATTTGATGGGGAGAAAAAGAGGTCTTCCACCCATTGGTTCACTCCCTGAAATGGCTGTGATGGCTGGAGTGAATTCCAGGATGAAATCAGGAGCCTAGAGCTCCATCCGGGTCTCCTGTGTGGGTGCAGGGCCCAAACACTTGGGCTGTCTTCTGCTGTTTTCCCAGGCCATTAGCAGGGAGCTGGATCAGAAGTGGAGCAGCTAGGACTTGATCCTGTGCTCTGACATGGGATGCCGGTGTCACAGGCAGCAGCTTAGCTCTCTGTGCCACAAGGTCAGTCTCTCTAATAGTGTCTTTGAGGCATCAGTGTTTTTAATTTTGCTGATGTGCAGTTTGTGTTTTCTGTGGTTGCTTGTGACTTTGGGGTGGTATCTAATACTCCGTTGCCAAGCCCACGGTCATGAGGATTTACTCCTGTGTTCTCCCCTGTGCCTTTCCCAGGTGTGGCTCTTCCCTGTAGGCTGCTGGTTCATTAGCAGTGAGTTTTTGTAGGGTGTGAAGCGAGGGGCTGCCCTTATTCTCAGGCATGCGGGTTCCCGGTGCTCGTGGCAGGCACTGTGTGTACGGGCTTGGCGCCCTTGTCAAATACCTGCCCAGTCTGGGCACAGTGATTGTTTCTGGACTCGGCTGCCACCTCCCCCCCGTTGATCTTTGTGTCTGCACCAGCCCTCCGCCAGCCCTACCTGCCTGCCCATGCCAGTCCTGGAGGCTTCCACAGGATGTGTTGCCGGGATATCCTGCCACAGAGTGGCCCTTGGAGTTAATCACTTCTCGCATCTGCCAGGGCAGCCACTGGGAGGGCCCATGTGGCTTGGCCCCCAGGGAGCTGCGCTCCTCCTCCAGGCGCAGAGCAGAGCCTGTGTGTGCTGAGGCCCAGCTCCCGATTGGGTGGATGCCCTTGATGCGGGCCAGGTAGGAGGGTGGCTGGGTGGAGGAGGGAATGGGCCTGTGGGAGGCAGCATTCCTGGCACTAGAGGCATCTTCACCAGGACAGCGGCCTTGGGAGGGAGAGCCCGGCATCCATGGGTAGGCGCCGGGAGGCTGGCGGGCACCAGTGCTGCCAGGCTTTCGTCCCAACATGGCTTTCTTCCCTGTTTGCTTAGTGTGTGTCTGGTGGGTGGAGGGTGGGGCTGATGTCCTTTCTGAATTCTTGTTTCATGGCATGTGGAGAAGGGTATGGATGCTTCAACAGGGTCGCTCTTGGCTCTGTCCTGGGTGCAGAGTAAATAAAACTCTCCAGGGTGGCCAGAGACCCCAGTAGTGTGGGATTGAGAGCTGGGAGTGGGGTTGGGGGCAGGGGGAGAGCTCTGAGGCTCCATGGGGACCTTTCAGCTTGCCGAGGCGCTCCAGGACTGTGGGCGCATTAATGAAACTCAGAGAACACACCTGAGCCAGAGCTGCAGGGCTGCACCTGTTGCATTCTCAAGAATGTGCCATGGGAAGTGGGGATGATCAGCTGGTGGGCTGCAGGCTCTGAAGGGCAGGGAGGGGGCTGTGTGCTAGGAGAGAGGCCCCTCCCCCACACTCCAAAGTCCTCTAAGATGCTTCTTCCCAAAGTGGCAGCCTGTGCAGCGACACCATATTCGTTAGGGACGTGGGAGGAGAACCCGCTGCTCACTTCGTGGCCCTCATGCCTTCGATCTGGCTTCCAGAGTAGCCTGGAGGGAGAACAGAGCGTCTGTAGGCGGAGTGCCCTTCACTACCCCCTCCAGCCCCCCTTCCAAGTGGGAGCAGAGCTGTGGGAGGAGCAGAGTGCTCCCAGCCTGAGGATTGCATCAGCCCCGCCTGGCAGGCTGGGTGGGAGCCTGTTGCCATGGTGACCAGCAGGCATCAAAGCAGTGAGGATGAGGTAGTGCAGGCAGGGTGTGTTTTTCTCACCTTGTGATGCTGTCACGTGCCTGGCCCTGCAGTAGAGGCAGCCTTCCCTCCACCCCGGGGAGTAGGCAGTGCTGCCTCTGTTTCTCAGAGGACTGAGCTTAGGGATTCAGAGTTTGAGTGACTGCCCTCAGAGTTCAACCTAAATCATGGAGCTCTATGTGCAGTATTCTCTTGGATTCCAGATATCACCAGAATCAGGAATTGGGAAGCTGTCCAGTAGAGAAACACACAGTATATCCCCTGGTCAAAAAACGCAGCAAAGGCAGGCACAGTGCAGCAGTTACAACCCTGCCTGGGACACCCACATCCCATATCAGGATGCCCGACTCTGGTCCCAGCCAGCTTCCTGCTGATATGCATAGCCTGGGAGGCAGCAGGTGACAGCCCAGCCCCTGCCACCCATGTGGGAAAGCTCCTGGCTTTACCCTGACCCAGCTCTTATTGATACAGACATTTAGAGAGTGAAACCAGCAGATGGGAGACCTCTGTTTCTCTTTCTTGCTCTCTCTCTCTCTCTTGCTCGCTCACTCTGCCTTTCAAATAAAATAAAAATAAATAACATTTTAAGTTGTTTAAAAAGGCAGAAACAAAAATGGTGGCAGTCATTCCCCAGGGAAGAACACAGGTTCTGTGTGAGGCTGTTTCTGATTTTTGAACAGCAAGGCTGAGAGATGTGGGGGCACTGAAGGCAGAGGCGGTCCCTGGGGGCCAGCTGTGAGGTCAGCGCAGACCCTGACAGCCCTGGAGGGGTGTATGTGCCTGTTTCACCCTCATGGCGGAGGGGGGAGAGAGGGGGGGAGCCTGGGATTCAAACCCCAGCAGTTGGGCTTCAAAGCATCAATTCATTCTTTCTTTCATTGTTTTTAGTGTTTACATTTGGTACTTTTTTTTTTTTAAGATTTATTCATTTTATTTGAAAGGCAGAATGACACAGAGAGAGAGAGATCTTCCATCCATTGGTTCACTTCCCAAATAGTCGCAATTGGCCAGGGCTGGTCCTGGCCAAAGCCAAGAGTCTAGAACTCCATCCTCGTCTCCCACGTGGGTGGCAGGGGCCCAAGCACTTGGGCCATCCTCTGCTGCTTTCCCTGGGCACATTTGCAGGGAGCTGGATCAGAAGCCGAGTGGCTGGGACTGGAATCTGCAGTCTATTATGGGATGCCGGCAGTGCTTGACCTGCTGCACTGCAGGGCCCGCCCTGTTGCACAGACTGTTTGAGGCACTTTCATATTCAGTCTTAGAGGACTCAGGGCTGTGTGTAAGCTGTTGTGTGTGGTCGGCTCTTCCCTGTGTGTTGGGGAGTTCGGGATACCCCTGTCTCCCCCCTTCCTTCACTCAGGGGGCAGTTGTCTGCTGCCTCCATGTAGAGAAGAGGGAGGCTGTTGCTGCATTCCTGAACTGCTTGCCTAACCATGTTGAAGGCCCCAGACTCCCAGGAAGGAGATCAGATCTTGAGCTGACAGTGGCCGCAGCCACAGGAGGAGCAGGCAGTCCAAATGAGGAGTGCAGGGCCCAGCGCTGTGGCGTAGTAGCGTAAGCCTCTGTCTGTGGCGCCGGGATCCCATGTGGGCACTGGTTCTAGTCCTGGCTGCTCTGTGGCTCTGCTTCCGATCCAGCTCCTTGGGAGTGTGCTTGGAAAAGTAGTGGAAGATGGCCCAAGTGCTTGGGCTCCTGCCACCAGTTTGGGAGACCTGGGAAGAAGCTCCTTCCTGGCTCTTGGCTTCAGATCAGCCCAGCTCAGGTCGTTGTGGCCCTTTGGGGAGTGAACCAGGGGATGGAGGACCTCTCTCTGTGTCTCCCTCTCTCTCTGTCTGGAGCTCTGCCTCTCAAATAAATAGAATACTATTTAAAATAAGTAAGTAAGTAAATAAATAAATACGATATCACTGCTGAAAAATAAAGCAGGGAGTGTGGTGGCTTTGGGGTACTCTTGGTGGCTGAGCAGCATGTGCACGGCTCATAAACCCACAGCTGTTTGCAGCCCCTGAGAAGGCACCATGGCAGCTGGCCCTCCTCCCTGTGTCTTTCGCAGAGCCAGGACTGTGGGGAGGAAAAACAATGCCCACCCGTGACAATCCTAACAGCCACCAACATCACTGCATGCTGAGCCCTATTCTTAAACAAATCCATGGAACTGTCAGAGATGCCAGAAGCCAGTGTTGCTATTATCTTCGTTCTTTAAAATATTTATTTATTTGAAAGGTAGAGTTAGAGAGAGAGAGAGACAAATAAAAAGGTCTTTCATCTACTGTTTCACTCCCGAAAAAGCTGTGATGATTGGGGCTGGGCCAGGCTGAAGCCAGGAACCAGGAACTCCATCCAGGTCTCCCACGTGGATGGCAGGGACCCAAGCACTTGGGTCATCTTCCACTGCTTTCCCAGGCATATTAACAGGAAGCTGACTAGGGAGTGGAACAGCCGGGTCTCAAACCAGTGCCCACCGGGGATGCTGGTGTAGCAGGTTGAGACTTAACCCACTGAACCACAATGCTGGCCCCATTCTCTTCATTTGATACATGAAGACACTAAAGCACAGAGGTTAAGCAAATTGCCCAAGGTCACACAGCTAAAACTGTGATTTGAATTCAAGTAGCCTGGCTACTGAGCCAGTGCAGTTAGGGCAGTGTGTGCTTCTGTCTCCTCCCCTGTCACCCTGCTCTCACCTGCTTTGCACAGTCTTGCCTTCGTTTCTTCTGGAAGAGTGGGAGGTACCCATTTGTCTGCACCTAGGTCTAGTGTTCGTGCTGTGGCTTCTGACCTCTGCCAGGCCCTGGTGCATGTGGGAGCTGCACGCATGGGCACACGCCGGGCATGGGAGGGGCATTCCTAGGTACACTCCCAGCTGCAGAGGGGGTGACCCATGGCCTCGGCTACTGCAGCCCCACACTGTTTGCCTCCCCACCTGTGGTAAATACCTGGGCCAGAGCAGCTCCTGCCTGTAGGCTCTGGCGCCCAGTTCTCTACAGCCACTCTGCTGTGAGGGTCAGGCTGCAGGAGCCCCTCCCCACCCTGTTCTGCCAGCCCCTGAGCCATGTTTGGTACTGAGCCTGGTTTTTGGAGCAGTAAAGCTGGCATCTCCTAGTGCTAGGTGGGAACAGAGAGCCGAGCAGAGGGCTCAGGGGGGTGACAGTGGTGACCTGGAGGGGGTGTTTCATACCCTGCTGTGACCCTGCTGTTCTGCGTGTTCCCCGAGAACACAGCCTGTGGCTGTGCCATGGTAGGGACGGGCTGGACTCTGGAATGGGTGCCTGGGTGCCATCATCGAGAAAGGAGGCTAGGAATCGGAGCCCACAGACGCCTGGCAGCCCCGCCCAGCGCTGAGGCTGGCTCATCTCATGCCAGGAAGCTGGCAGCAAAACACGAGTGAGCTCTGGAGGTGGAGCTGCCTTTGTGCCTCCGTGGGCCTCTGTGGAAGCTGGGCGGGCTCTGGGCGGGGTCTTTTAATGCCCCCGCAGGGGCTCCTGCTCTGTTTCTGCTCCTTCCCTGTCTACTTTTTAAAAATGGCGTTTCCTACCGACCAACCCCCTTTTTTTTAACATTGTGATAGAAGACATGTAACAGAATTTACCTTTATAGCCATTTTTATGCACACGGTGGCCACAGTGCATTCACACTGTTGTGTGACCGTCACCCTCATCTCAAGAACTCTCACCTTGCAAAGTTGAAGCAGCACCTGTCCCCCCCCCCCCCCCCAGCCCAGCCCTGGCAATCACATTCTGCTTTCTGTCTGGATGAATCTGACGACTCTCGCCGAGTGGGACATGCAGTGTTTGTCGGGGTGGGGGTGCATTTTGCTGACTGTGGCATGTGTCCTCAAGGCCCATCCAGGTGGTAGCCTGTGCCAGAAATCCCTTCCAGGCTGAGGGCGAAAGCCTTCTGTTGTATTCAGATGCCACAGTTTGTTTATCCTTCCAGCCACCAGAGGCCACTTGGGCTGCTTCTACCTTTGGCCTATTGCACACGTCCTTGGAGCTTACTCTGAGCCCACTGACAGCCTGTTGGTGGCAAAGGCGAGAGGCGTGGCCCTGTGTACTTGCTGGAAGACTTAACAGATTTAACTTCCCATCTGCTCCTAGAAGAGAGTGGTGGGACCCTTGGCCCTTCCGAAGATGGCAGAGTGACCGTGGCTCAGCATGAGGCTGGCGTGAGTGCTATCAGCCGGAAGGGGCAGTCAGGCCCCCGGAAGCACACGTGGTGCTATGTTGAAGCCGGGGTTGGCCCGCTGGTGGTGCATGGAGTTGGCTGGGTGAGGGACATTAGGGTAGGCTGGTTATGCAGACAGATTAATTTTGAAATCCCAATGACTTAACCTAAGCTAGGCTGCCTCTGGCTCACGTTGCTGCATCACAGGTGGGAAGGGCCGGTACTCTGCTGGGTCCCCCAGAGGCCCAGCCTCATGGAGGCCATACCAGGTGGAACTCATGGCCTCCAGGGTCACTGCAGCAGGGGAAGAGGGAGATGGAAGAACTGAGCCTCAGCCAGGACACGACCCATGCCATGCCCCCTTATCTGCTGGCCAGCACCAATCACATGGCCCTGCCCAGTTGCAGGGGCTCCTGAAGGTGCCCAGAAGGGGAGGAGAACAGGGACTGCTGAGCCCTGGCGATGTTGGCCACACAAGGGCTGATGGCTCATGGGAGGGAAGAAGGCCGGATGGGGGCTGGGCACCGAGGAGACGTCTAGCGGTGGCAGAATCACTGTCTCATCTTCGTGTGCCCGGCACCAGGCTGGACAGTTTACAGGCAGGATCTCGTGGAGGCCTCACTGTGAGTCTGTCGTTCCAGTCACACCTGAGGACACCAAAGCCCAGGGCTGCGTACTCCGTGAGCCCATACACCTCAGACTGATGGCTCTGCTTGCTGGCAGGGCTGTCTGTGCTGCTGGAGAGGCCGAGGGCTGACCTCAGCGTGGGTGTCAGGTGACAGGGCCACAAGGAGGAGGGGGTGCCTGTGTGAGTCCAAACGCCACTTGTGGTGTGAGCTCAGCACCACTATGGAAGGTGGGTGATGTCCAAGGACAGGGCTGCTGTGAACTTGGGCAAGCCCTCTTCCCTCTTCTCTCCTTGGTGACACGAGGAGATGAACAGGTACAATCGGGCACTCTGGAGCCGAGAGAGGGGAAAGGGAGTAGACTTTGGAGGGGCCCTCCAGTAGCCCCTCCCAGAGGGAATGTTTTTAAGGTCCAGGGAGGCTCTTGGTGCAGCCAGCAAGCGTAGCCTCCCAGTAGTGTTGCCACAGGTGTTTGAGGGAGTGTGTGTGAGTGTGTGCCAGCCGGGAACGCCTAGGCCACCTTCTGCATGGGAGAGCTGGAGCTGGGAGCCACTTAGGGCTGGGCTGGGGGTGCCCCAGGGTGGAGGGCAGGGCTGGCCACTGCTGATGTGCAGACTTGTCTTGCTGACCCCAGGGACCTCCTATTACTTACGTGCTCTCTGAACCGTCCCCTCCTGCTTCTCAGCACTAGATTGAGAGTCATTTAATTTTTCATAAATACCCCACGGACTCATGAAATCGTATTAGGGAGAGGGGCTCCGAGGAGGCGGTCCCCAGTGGGCCGTAAGTGCGGTTGGATTTGAAGGTCGTCCTCGTGTCGGGGCCCTGATTCTCGCGAGTCTTCGCCTCCTGGCCGCCCCTTACGCCCCTTGTGTGGTTTGGGGTTGAGTGGCACTTCCCACCAGGCAAGAGGAGGTCCTTAAATCAGCCCCATCACAGTCACTCACAACTTGTTATCAGTTCAGAGGTTCAGAGTGGAAGCAGGGAGCGGGTGAAAGCTGTTAATTCTCACAGGGGTTAGAGCTCCTGTAGGATTTCTGCATGACCTCCTGCCCCCCAGGCCCTAAATAATTGAATTGGTCATGATGGGAAGACAGTGGAGCATTGCATCAGCAGTTTCGAGCCTCAGCTGTGTGTGAATGTGGGCCAGGGTGCCTCGGATTTGCATTAAATCCAGCAGGACTGTCCTTGCCCTCCAGACTGCTGCCACCTAGTGGGAAAACCAGAGTATAACTAGTATCTCAGGAGCGCAAAGTTGACTTTTTCATAGAGGATTGCCAGCAGGGGCGGATCTGATTGGTTGAATGCTTTCTGTATCTTCTTTCTTCCTCTTCCCCTCTCCTTACCCCTCCTTCTCCCTCCCCTTCTTTTTTTAAGATTTATCTATTTATTTGAAAGTCAGAGTTACAAAGAGGCAGAGACAGAGAGAGAAAGAGGTCTTCCATCCTCTGGTTCGCCCTGCAAGTGGCTACAATGACCAGAACTGGGTCAATCAGAAGGAGCCAGGAGCTTCTTCCAGGTCTCCCACAAGGGTGCAGGAGCCCAAGGACTTGGACCAACTTGCCACTGCTTTCCCAAGCTCATTAGCAAAGAGCTAGATCCGAAGAGGAGCAGTTGGGACTCAAACCGGCATGCATATGGGATGCTGGCACTGCAGGCAGCAGCTTTACCCACTACACCGCAATGCCAGCCCCCTAAATGCCTTCTTATTTGCTGTCTCTATGGGTCTTCAGAGCAGCCCTGTGACATGTGCCCATTTTGCAGATGGCCCCAAGAGAATGAGCACCTTACTGGAAGTCCTGCAGAGCTGGGCCCAGGTCTGTCTGACTGCTGACCTGATCCCGTTGAATCCTCTTGATGGACATGAGCTCCCAGTGATGGGGTTCAGGGTGCCAAATCCTGCTGGGGAACCTGTTCTCACTGTGTCTGTTATTAGTAACTTAGAGGGCTGTTGAGTGACTGTTGCTTCTTCACACGGGCAGCAGGCATTCCTTCCTCAAGGCAAGGTCTTCAGGCTGTTCTGCACCATTTTTCCTGTACATCCAGTGGGCATGGCAGCGCCTTTCCTACAGTGTAACTAGGGATGCTGGGTCCCCCCGCCTTGGCTGGGTGGTTATGTCAAAGCGCACACACACAGATTTGGTCCCAAGAGCAGGCTTTATGTTGTGGCCTTAGATGAGACCCAGGACCTCTCTGAGCCTCAGTTTCCCCCATGTGCAATGCGGGAGTCATGAGCACCCTGACAACCACCCAGGTTGTGAGGGTGTAGTAGGATCCTGGCTGAAGACCTGCGAGAGCGCTCAGCATTGCTGTCTGTCCCTCGGATGATGGAGATGGGGAAGCCACTCTTCCTTTTCTGCCCAGGGGCCCCTGGCAGGGCCCCCATCCCTTGCCCTGTGCCTCTGCCCCTGCCTCTGATGTCCAACACCTGAGATTCCTTTGTCTCAGGCATTGGGGTCCTCTGCTCCTGCTCTGGTGCGTGGTCACGGTCTCTGCCTCCCTCCCCGAGGGATCCTGGAGGTGGATGATCCTATCACATCTCCATGGCAACCCAAGAGGCCGAGCTGCACCCCCACAGGGGGCTTGTTCCCAGCAGTGGGGGCGGAGCCAGCACCACGAACTCTACCACTGGCTGCACCTCCAGGACTGGGCTGTTCCATTGCCTCTGCCCTGGTGTCCAGGTGCCCTGTGTGGGCTCAGTGCCCCGTCTCCAGGATGAAGGTGGGAGCTGTCTGTGGTCCAAACAGGGACTGCCCTCCCTGCCTGCCCACAGTATCTGATCAGAGCAACAGCCCCTGAGGAACTGGTCCAAGCCATCCTAGGAGGCCTTCCCCGTGCCTACTGAATTGATCTTCTGCCTGGCTGATGACATCATCCGGCTGTTTCAGATTCTCTGTGCCAATGGGCTTGAAGGGCCACGCCCCCAGGTATCACCAAACTGGTGGTTGTGGATCTTCCTACACACTGGAGTCACCTGGGAGCTTTTGAGAACTCGGGTCAGACGCCCAGGCCACCGCACACCACTCTGAATCTGCGGGGTGGGAGCCAGACTCAGCTTCCACACTGCTCGGGGGATTCTGGCGTGGACTGGTGTGAAATCCACAATGGAAACTCCGGCAGAGGCTGTGGCACCTGGAGGAAGACGTGCTGTAGCCAAAGCCAGGGCTCTGCTTTCTAAGGACCCGGAGACCCCCGAGGGTGCCCGGTACCCAGGGAGGAGGGCAGGGTGGTGAGGAGCACAGCCGTGGTTCACTGAGGCTTGTCCTGAGCCATGTGCTTTGCATTGCACATGTGTTCTCAGTGCAGACCCACGTAAGCCTCCTAGGGAGTGGACAGTGTTGGTTATCTCCATTGTACAGATGGGAAAACTGAGGCTCTGAGTGGTTAAGAAGCTTGCCCAGGGTCACATAGGCAGCGAATGGTGATTCTTGGACTAGAGCCTGTGCCCCTGGCCATTGTACTGTCCTGTTTCCCTGCCCCAGCAGGTAGCCTGTCCCATGGGAAAGATGCCCGTCCCCAGGACACCATATCAGGCTGTGACTGACAGGTGTCTCCTGGGTCAGCCTGGGTCACCTGGGCCCTGAAGGTGTCTTCCCCCACGTCCTCATGGCTCCAGCTCAGAGTCAGCTGACCTGTCAAGGACTGGTCCACCCCAGGCTCTTTAATCCACATTCTGCCATTTAACGTCATCCTACAATCACGCTGTGCCGTGGCTACTGTTATCCTCATCTTCCAGATGAGAACCCAGCTCAGAGAGACTGTGAGAGAGAGGCCCCAGATCTGCAGTTAATAATCCTCAAAGTGTTCGGACCCAGCTATCTGTGTTCTGCAGAAGCTCAGTCCCAGGCCGACGAAAACACACTGGACTCTGATGAGCCACTCTGGGGTCTTGGTTCCAGCAGATTGAGGGCAAGGCCAAGGATGATAGACAGCAGAGGGGACGGGGGCTGGGAAACTGGGCTTGAGTCTAGCTGGCGTCTGCCCCACTGTAGATGTGGGAGACTCAGCTTGGTCCCAGCTACAGGAATTTGAGGAAAACAAGCAGACCAGCACACCTCGTGCCAGGGAGGCTGGCTGTGGGAGAGCAGGTCAGCCCAGGTCCATGCAAGGTCGGCTCAGTCCAGCACCCAGGGGAGAGCTGAGCTGGGAGTCCAGTGGCTCGTGGGAGTCAGACACAGGCAGAGCAAGCTGAGAGGAAGCTAGCCCTGGGGGACTGGACGGTCCAGGCCCTGGGGCTTGGCAGCTGTGGGAGCAGAAGTCCAGATACCCCATGAGGCTGCACCCCCAGGGACTTCAGGCCCCAGTCTACACTTGGACTCGGCAGCAGGGAGCCTTTGTGTCTGTGGGAGGGGGTGGGCAGCTGGAAACACTGAGGGGCCCATTCAGAGCAGTGGGATGTGGGGAGGGGGCAGGACCGTGCCCATCTGTCCACAGCTGCAAACTCTTGCGGCCTCCTGCCCCCACTGCTGCCTGACACCCTGCCCACCAGGCCCTCCTCCTGAGGCTCCTGTGACCAGCCTTCCGCATGTCCTCCCAGGCTGCAGCCCCTCCTACCTGGGCTCCTGCGGCTTCCCTCTCTGCCCAGCCCTTCACCAAGGCTGATTGCAAGCTGGAGTTTCTGTGGGGTTTTGGGCAGGGGACTGACAAGATCTTGTGTTTTCCAAGGGCCCTGCTGGCTGCTGTGTTAAGAATTGCTGTTGGGAAGCAGGCGTTGTGGCGCAGTGGGTTAAGCCACCACCCATGATGCTGGTGTCCCATCTCAGAGCACCAGTTGAAGTCTTGCTATCCCGCTTCCTATCCAGATCCCTGGAAAGCAGCAGCAGATGGCCCCTGCCACCCATATGGGTGACCAGGATGGAGTTCCAGGTTCCTGGCTTTGGCCTAGCTCAGACCTGGTATTTGTGGCCATTTGGGGAGTGAACCAGCAAATGGAAGATCTCTCTCTCTTTCTCTTTCTCTCTTTCTCTCTCTGCCTTTCAGATAAATACATCTTTAATAAAACAAATAAATAAAGTCACTGTCAGACAAAGGGCAGGAGCAGAGAGACCAATGAGGGAGGTATCCTGTTAACTCAGGGAGAATTTATGTCGCTTGGGCCAGGCAGTCACGGTGAGAAGTTGCTGGCCATGTCTGCAGGTAGAGCCCATGGGAACAGACTGGGTGTGGGTATGAGAGAGAGAGAGGGCACACAGGCAGCTGTGAACCACTGCAGGAGGAGGTGCCGCAGGCTGAGCCGGGAAGGCTGCGGTGGAGCAGGTCGGGGTGGGGAATCGGGCTCAGGGTAGATGTTCCAGTGGGCGTCAGATGAGACTGCGTGAGAGGCACTGAGAAAGTGGGGCAAGACAAGGACAGGGTCTGAGCTCCAAGTCCTGGGCTCGCCCAACGGGAAGAGGAGACGAGCGGGAGCCAACCTTGGAGACCAAGCCGCGGCATTGGACGCTGGCGGGGGACAGCTGAGAGTGAAGTGTCCTGGACGCAGGTGAAATGAGCAGCTCTGGGAGGGGCTGGGCCCCTGTCTCAGCTGCTGCCGCTGTGAGATGTCAGTGGCACTGAGGACTTAGCGTGCTTTGATCTAGAAGACTCCATGAGGGACACACCTGTCCTGCATGGTGCTGGATCCCCCACCCTTTACCGAGTTCTGAGCTCGTCATTACCCAGAGCCAGGGTTGGGGGCCAGGGTGCTTCTGAGTGCTGGTGCATTTGGGTGTCAGCCCAGTCTCTGTCCCTCAGTCTGGCACACCTGGTCCTTTTCAGGGGCAGTGGCAGGTGGTGGTGTGGCAGTGCTCATGCGCGATGCACCCTCCCTGCTTCCACTGTCCCCAAAGGCAGGGCCTGACCCAGGCGGCACCGCAGGCATTGGCAGCCCAGCTCCCTCCAGTTGCTTCCTGTCTGTGTCTGTGTCTGCCTGTCTGGTGCACCTCCTCACAGACACGACTTTGCCTCTTCTCACTCTGGGCCTGGCTATACCTGGACTCGGTCTGTTCCACATGGGACCACTTCCTTGGCCGCACCCTGTGAACCCACACCCTGGCTCTCCTCCCCATGCCCGCAGCTCCCACCTCAATGGCTCAGATGGCGACCATTTGCCCCACTCCAAATCATCCCTGCTCCATGGCTGCCTACTTGTTTTTACAAAAAGATTTATTTATTTCAAAGGCAGAGTTAGAGACAGGAGAGATCTTCCATGTGCTGGTTTACTCTCTGGATGGCTGCTACAGCTAGAGCTGGGCTGGGCTGGAGCCAGGAACTTCTTTCAGGTCTCCCACATGGGTGCAGGGGCCCAGGGACTTGGGCCATCTTCCACTGCTTTCCCAGGTGTATTAGCAAGGAGCTGGATCAAGAGTGAAACAGCCAGAACTTGAACCTGCACTTATGCTGATGTTGCAGGTGGCTTACCCTGATGCACCACAATGCCAGCCCCACAAAATCTGTCTCTTTAGGACCAGTGCTGTGGTGCAGCTGGTTAAGCCTCTGCCTGCGACGCCAGCATCCCATGTGGGTTCCAGTTCATATCCCAGCTGCTCCACTTCCAGCCCAGCTCTCCGCTAATGTGTCTGGGAGGACAGCAGAGGATGATCCAGGTGCCTGGGCTCCGGCACCCACGTGAGAGACCTGGAAGAAGCTCCTGGCTACAGTCTGGTTCAGCCCTGGCTGTTGTGGCCATTTGGGAAGTGAGCCAGCTGATGGAAGATCTCTGTCTCTCTTCTCTGTAACTCTGCCTTTCAAGTAAAAAAATTTTTTAAGTAAGCCAATTATTTATTCATTTATTTATTTGAAAGGCAGAATGACAGGGAGAGAGTCAGACATACAGAGATCCTCCATCCACTGGTTCACTCCCCAAATGACCACAACGGCCTGGACTAGACCAGGCCAAAGCCAGGATGATGGAACTCATTCTAATCTCCCACATGGATTCCAGAAGCCCAAGCACTTGGGCCATCTTCTGCTGCCTTCCCAGACACATTAGCAGGGAGCTGGGTTGGAATCAGAGCAGTGTTCTGCTATGGGTCGCTGGCATCACAGGCCACAGCTTAACCTGCTGCACCACAGCGTCGGCCCCTTACGTGTACTCTTAATACTTTTCCCTACATCTACTTTTGTAATCAACACCCAAATCAAGATTTGGAACATTCCCAAAAGGTCCCTCACACCCTCAGTCAACTCACTGCCTCCCTCCAGCCATAAACTTTGATATCCTTTAGGTTTTACATTTTTATTGATTTTTAAGAACTTATGTGAGAAGCAGAGAGACAGAGACAGGGAAAGAACTCCCATCCGCTGGTTCACTCCTCAGATGAGCATGACAGCAGAGTTTGGGTTGGGCTGAAGCTGGGAGCCAGGAACTCAATCCAGATCTCCCAGGTGAGCAGCAGGGACCTAACCACCTGAGCCAGCCCCTGCTACCTCCCAGGCTGTGTGTTAGCAGGAGGCTGGAGCTGGGACTTGAACCCAGGCACTCTGATGTGGGCGGGGATGTCCCACGGTGACCTGATTGCTGCACCAGACTTACTGCCTCCACTCCATCCCTTTGTCTGCCCTTGAACTTCACCTAAATGGAGTCCTGTGGTTTGTGGTCTTCTTGTCTGGCTTCGTGGGAGAGTCGCCTGTCGGTCTGTGCTTTGAGGATGAAGTGGAGCAGGGCACAGCCCAGTGCCTGTCAGAGTCACAAGTGACAGTGCACTCCATCCAGCCACCCTGGGAGGTCCTGGGGGCAGGAGCAGAGTTTGGGTCCCGCCTTGCCCAGGGCGTGGGCACTTGCCAAAGACTTTTGCTGCCACTGTGGTGGGGGACGACAGTCAGGCCTGGCCTTCCCTTGGTTGCTCAGCTCCAGCCCCCTCCTATGGTCAGCACCTGGGCAAAAAGTAAGCCCATCACTTGCAATCTGCCTGGGAAGGCAGGACCATTCCTCACCTGGGGCCTAGCTGGGTCCCGTGGTGACAGCTGCTTTGAGCGCCCAGGCCCAGGTGGGAAGGGCCCACACCTTCCCTCAGCCTCTCCTCTGGTCCACGCCTGGCTGTGTCCATCGGCCGTCGGTGCTGGGCAGCCTTGGGGAAGGTGGTCGACAGCCTGACACCTGTGTGACTCCTGCCACACGGTGCCTCCTCTCCCTCTTTGCACCTAGCGGAGCTACAGGGGCTAGAGGTGGGTGGGCTTGGGCCTCTCTCCCCCAGCCAGCTCTGCGCAGAGCCCACAGAGAGCACATCCGAGGTTGCCTGGCCCTATGCAGTCATCCGCCCCCCCTCGGGAACACAGGCTTGGTTACAGGATGGAAACAGATACCCTCTGTGTTCACATGTGGCCCCTCATCTGGGTGACTTGGGGAGTGGGGCACCTGCCTGCCCCGGTACCCCACAGAGGAACGTGTGCATCGGGGAGTGGTCTGAAGTTTGCCGTGTTCAGCATGGCCATGGCAGGTGCCCCGCAGAGGGGAGTGGGCTGGGTCTGTAGATCCCTCTGAGTGCAGGCGGCCCTCGGGGAGCCAGTCCGTGACCACCCCTCGCTCCTCTGCTTCCCGAGTGTTGCAGCCATGCCCAGCTATTTATAGTCCCTTCAGGGGCCTGCTGCTTCCCACTTGTGGCAGTGCCAGCCCTCGTTGCCTGGGACACTGCTCCCATCCCCAGCCCGCTGGCAAGCACCCACACATCTCTCAGGGTTCAATTGCTAACGTGAGCAGCAGCGCCTGAGACGTATTGGGTGCTTCCTGTGTGCTGAGTGTTTAACGCATGAGACCCCGTGTAATTCTCACAGCAGCCCTGTGCGCTCAGTCCCTCGTCGTCCCCTCTGACTCTGTTGTGTGACCCGTGACTGTGTGTAAGTGACCGCCTGGTGCCAGGCAATCTTTGACTCTCAGAGAGGCTAGGAAATGATGGGACATGGAGTGGAAGCTAAACCACGTGACCCCTGTCCTTACTCTCAGCCGCAGTGGCAAAAACAGTCTCCCTCCCAGTGCCACCCCAGCCCTTTGAGCCACCCCTCCCCCACTGTTGTCCATCCCCCACTGCCTGCTCTGCCTCATTCTGCGAGGTTTTTGTCATAGCATCCAGGCAGGTTTATTACTTACTGGGCTCTTTCCCTACCACCTGTACAAGACATCTCTTAGGAACTCATTTTCTAAAAAAATGTATTTGAAAGGCAGAGAGAGGCAGGGAGAGATCTCTCATCTTCTGGTTCATGCCCCAAATGGCTGCAACAACCAGGGCTGGGCCAAGCCAAGGCAGGAGCCCAGAATTCTAGCCGGGTCTCCCATGTGGGTAGCTGGGGCCCAAGGACTTGGGCCATCTTCTGCTGCCTTCCTGGGCGCATTAATTTGCAGGGAACTAGATTGGAAGTGGAGCAGCCAGGGCTGGAACCAGCGCTCCCCTATGGGATGCCAGTATCACAAGTGGCTGTGCCACAGCCCCAGCCCCAGGAGTTCATTTTAAGTAGCAGCAAACAGGCTGTGTGGGGGCTTACCATTCCCATTTAGCAAGCAGTGAGGTGGGCTGTGTCTAGTGTGGCTCAGTGTCTGAACAGCATCAGGAAAATACCTCTGCTTTTTCTTGGGCTGTTCCTCTTGGCAGCAGTATGATTGCTGTAGCTCCAGTCATCACATCGGAGGTCAAGGCAAGAAGTCCTTTTTAATTATCCCATTAGAGGCCTCAGAAGAGGCTCTAGCACACTTCACTGAAGGCCAGAATGATGTCACCTGGTGACTCCTAGCTACCAGAGAGGCAGATACAGTGAGTGCCCGCTGGGGACTGGGTCCGCTGGCACCTGTCGTAGGATCGGGGTGAGGTGAGAAGGGAAGGTGGAAGCCTGGGAGGTGAGAAGCAGTGCCTGCCACGTCCTCAGAGCACAGAGACCCCGTTCTTGGGTTAACGTTTCCCAAATTCCCGAGTGCTCCGAAGCTGTTTGGTGTTGTGGCCTCCCGAGCCACCTTCTCTGCCCGTTAGGAACTTTCTGCTTTTTCAAACACGCTCCTTGCAGTACTTCCCCAGCGCCGCTCTCCTTGCCCGCGGTCGCCCGTGGAATTCCGAAGGGCTCCGCGGCAGCTCATCTTGTGGAGTGCACATGTGTTACTCAGCCCGTCCCCGCTGGGACTCCTTCGCACTGTTTCTGTGTTTCACCGTAACAACAGCCCTGTGGTGGATACCTTGTCCCTTGACTTCGATACGCGTTTCTGATTAACGTCGTAGGACACAGAGTTGGATTATGCTGGGGTGAAAGCTGCCTTAACCATCAAAGCTTTGGATACCAGTTGCCAAGGTGACCCCAGGAAGGCGGGGCTGGTCACAGCCGTGGGTTCCCCCAGGGACAGACACACAGATGCACATAGCTCCCACGGGAGTGCAGGGGCCCAAGGACTTGAGCCATCTTCCACTGCTTTCCCAGGTGCATCAACAGGGAGCTCAATGGGAAGTGGAGCAGCCAGGATGCAAACCAGCACCCATAGGGATACTGGCATTGTGGATGGTGGCTTTACCAGCTATGCCACAGCGCTGGCCCCCTGCCTCCACTCTTGTGAGGCCTGGTGGTCCAGCTGTGGTCCACACAGCACTGCTCATCATGGACTGTGCAGACAGATGCCTGGCTGGGCATCCCTGCTGCCCCCACCTGCCTACCCCCGCCATCAGGGCTTGGCTTTTCTACCTCTCTCAGGGTCCTTTCCATGGTAGGCATCACCTGGGCGCTCAGGGTTTCAGGGTGGGCAGGGGTGAAGAGGGAAGGATCTGGGGGTGCTTGCAGAGGTCTGTGGCCCCTCCCCAACAGCCAGCTCCCCCCCACCTCCCACCCCGTGGTCACCTCCTGCCCTGCACTACGCTCTCTGCTCAGCCTCTCTGCAGAGGGGATTTCTGCAGATTGAGGGTCGGGTCCTGTGATCTCAGGTAGTGTCTCGGAGACCCCCTGGCGATGTGTGCAATTGAGGAGAGGAAGAACCGCTTTACAGAGATGTGGTCACCTCTCAAGGAGCAGGCCGGGGCGGGGGCGTGGCCTGTCGCCCTGACAGCAAGAGCTGTCAGGGAAGACTGGCCCAGGGCTTCCTGCCCTTCTGGGGCTGCCAGGCTGTGCCACCCCACCTTCCCTGTTTCCCATCCACCCCTTCCCTGGGGAGCCATCTCCATGCCTGAGACCCCTGGGCATGGGTCGGTGTGGCCTGCTGAATCCTAGCTCTTGGCCAGGGGCCCAGCGCAGCTCACCTCCTGCAGGAAAGCCAGCAGGTGACCACGAGGTCTCACTTCCCTCCAGTGCTTCTCCAAAACTGAGGCTCACCTGACAGCCAGGCCCCTCCCAGGCCGGGTGGGGGTGGCCGCTCCCCACCTTGCTGCCTCCGGAGACGCCAGCCGCAGATGCAGCAGCAGTGGCCCCAGTTTCCTGGGTGCATGGCGTGCACGCCTCTCCGAGGCTGGGGTGTCACTGGGTCCTGAGGTTTTCCATGTGTGTCTCTCTTAGGAAAAAAAAAATAGTCCATGTCCCCTGACAGCTGAATGGGGCATCAGCTCAGGGACCGGGAGAGGAAGCCAGCAGGAGCAGGTGCAGTGAGGAGCAGGTGCATCAAGCCTGCGAGAAGCCCTTGGCTGCCAAATGCCCAGATTGGATTGAGTGTGGCCATGGCCCGGCGCCCTGGTGACCCGTTGACACCATTCTCAGACTGCTGGCTGCCGTGGGTGGGTGTGTTGTGACAGAGGAGGAGGAGGAGCCAGGGCGCCTGCCGAGAACTTGGCATGCTGTGGCCTGGCTCAGACCTCAGACCTGAGAGGGACAGCACATTCCTCTGTTGGTTCATTCACCCCACACACGTTTCCTCCAAGCCGGCCGTGTATCAGCTCGCGGGTGCCAGACACACAGCCGTGCCTGAGACACCCACTTCCTGCCCCAGGGGCTCAGGGACAAACAGGGAGGGTCCACGAGGGGAGCAAGAGACCATGTGCTACAAGAGTCCTGAGCTGGGCCATCACAGAGGACAACCTGGAGGAAGTGGCGTCCAAGCAGATGTTGGGACAGGGCCAGCTGACATCCCCTGTCAAGCTGGGCAAGACCCCAAGGAACCTGGCCTGGGGATCCTCAGGGAGTAGTTAATGCATGGATGTGGCTGCAGGAGCGTCCAGTGCATGGGAGACCATCCTGACCCGGGCCTGCCCCAGAGCCCCAGAGACTGGTGCTGTGGCCCCACTGTGCTGCCAGCTGCCATTGGTCCCCAAATGCCGAGCAGAATCTTGGGCCCCAGCCAGCAATGCGTAGCAAAAGGGCATCCATGTCTCCTGCAGTGGCCCCAGCCCAAGGAGATTCTAGCCTGAGCCCCGGGAAGCACAGAGGTCAGGGCTGGCAGGGGCAGGCAGGCATAGGGGGTGGGTGAGGAGAGTGGGAGGGTCCCTCGAGCTGCTGCAGGCAGACCCCCAGAGCTGGTGCCTGAGGCCACTCCTGTAACCCTTGCTGTGTGGAGCCCTGAAACCTTGCCCTGTCCCAGCCTTGGCCCTGCCTGGTGGCCCGGGAGGGGGCATCATTGCGTGGGTGCCGGGGCCAGCTTGGTGCCACAGTGCCGAGGGAGTTAATGCAGCCCGAGCACCCTCCTCCGCATTAGGCAGCCTGCGCTGATTATTGAAACACCGCTAGCTCCCGAGGACTGTGCTGTTCCCCTGCCAGGCCCCCGGCACAGCCTCCCGCCCACGCCTGGCCTGCCCGCATGCAGGGCCTTGTTCGCAGTCGAGGGCTCGCCCTCAGGCACATTTTTGCCACCTCCCCCAACCCTGAAACCTGCTCTGGCCCCCTGGAGGGATGGGGCTCAGTGTACCCGAGGAGGAGGGGCTCAGGAAGTGACATCGCATGGCCCGCCCCCGACTCCTTGTCCCCTATAAAAAGCAAAATGGTGACTCAGAGAGGACAGTTGGAAGCGTCCTGCCTCCCTGCTCCCACCGTGAATTTTTAGACTTGGAATTAGGCAGGAGGCAAAGCAAGCGGCAGCTCCAAATACGAGGCTGACATGCTATTACGCGGGCGGCAGCCGCACTGCCGCCCCTCCCCACCTCCCAGCAGCCTCCGAGCGTAGCCCCTTCCCCGGGCCGGGTGTGAATGGTGCAGCCGGGGGCATGGCAGCCGGGGGCCGCCGTCGGCGCCCGCTGCGCTACCAGTCCCTGGCAGCCCTGGTGGAGGACTCTCAGTGGCCCTTCTTGTTCCTTGTCTCAGACTTCAGCTACGGGGCGGACGACTACGACGCCGAGGGGCATGAGGAGCAGAAGGGACCCCCGGAGGGCTCGGAGACCATGCCATACATCGACGAGTCGCCCACCATGTCGCCCCAGCTCAGTGCCCGCAGCCAGGGCGGCGGCGAGAGCATCTCCCCCACCCCACCCGAGGGGCTGGCACCTGGGGTAGGTACAGCCTGCTTTCCTTCTGGCTAGGGGTGGAGGGGGCGGCTGTGCTTAGGGTGGTAGAGGGGGAGCAAGACGGGGCTGTCACCTCATTCTGGTTGTCAGTCCCTCCCAGGCCCAGGGCCCTCTGTCCACCTGCCACCTCCTGCCAGACCTGCCGTCTGGTCACCATGCCTCCTGGATACTCTCTTAGCCTGCTCTTGCACTCTCTGTCCTTCCCTGGATGGGACAGAGACCTGGGAGGGACCTGGCTGGACGGTGGCTGCAGAGGTGGCCTGCGGACAAGATGCCTGCTCCCCAAGGACCAAGGGCTCCTCCAGCCCCCTGCTTTGACTCTGCTGGAGAGCAAACCCCACTGGTGTCTCCCTGTGCTGAGAGAGGGCCATGCGTGTGTGTAGGGCCATGGGGCGGGTGTGCTGTCCTGGTCATTGACCCTGCTCCTGGCGACAGGGCCCGAACACAGAGCATGGCATGTGTGTGCGCATCTGAGACACACAAGCAGGCCACAGAGATTGCGAGGGCTGTTCCCTGGAGTTGGGAGAAGGAAGGAGTCAGCCCTCTTCTGGGGATGTGTGCCTGGCAGATGGGAAAGGTGCACAGTGCTGGTCCCATGTGGCCCAGGCTTGTCCAGGTGTGTTCTGGGGTGGGGGGGATCCCCTCTCTTCCCGTGAATGCCCCCAGAGGAGCATCACTGAGATGCCATGTGGTAGGGGGAGCTGGCACCCCCGCCCCAGCCGGAGGCTTCCTGGACGCTACCATTCCCGAGAACCCCCTGCGCAGGCCCTCGCACCGGGGTGGCTGTTATAGCCTTTGGCAACAAGGGCCTTGGCAACCAGCTTCCCACTTGGGGGAAGCCACACTGTTGCCGTGGCAACAGAGGCCCAGGCAGTGTTCAACGGCTGCCAGGCAATGCAAGTTTGGGAAGGGCTGGCAGGGGGCAGGTGGGAGGTGGAGGGGACGGGCCCCAGGACCCCCACAGCCAGTCCTCTGGGGTGTCGTGGCCCTGGCATCCCAGGGAGGTGTGGTGGGTCAGAGACTGCCATCTTGGACACGCAGGGGCGGCCTCTTTGCTCCTGATGGAGTGGAGAGTGGGGCCTCCAGGGGTCAGCAGGAAGAAGTCTGTCGGCCCTTGTCTCTGCCTTTGGGTCTCAGAGCCCTGCAGGGGCCAGGGAAGGTGCTCTGTAGTCTCAGGGCAGGGCCAGGATCTCTGCTGCTCCCTGCTCCCATCTCCTTCCCTCCTCACCTCCCCACATCCTGAGTGTCTTGCGTGCTGGCCCTGCATGTGTGGAGCCCCTGGTGAAGCAGCCCCGGGGGTGTGGGGTGGGGGGAGGGCGGGTGCCCTGCCTGCTGCTCCGAGGTATTGGGGCAGAGACTCCACTTTGTGGCTGCCCATTTTGGTTGGTGATTCAAGAAGGAACACTTTGGTTTGAGGACTTGGGAATCCACAGATGCTGTGGGGTGACAGCCCCCGATTGGTTGTTCCACCACTGGCTAGAAGCCACGTGAGACATAGGGGTAGGGGCATTCCTCCAACTTGTGGTTCCCCGGAAGCTGCCCTCCTGCTGCACCCCTTGCCTGCCCTTCCTTCCCTCCTAGGGGGGCCTTGCAGCTCTGTCTCCCGCATCACTGGCCCCACCTAGTGGACTCTTCAAGCATTGTTGTTTACATTGGGTGCCTGCAGGGAGTGGACACCTTTTCCTGAATACTTGGCGGATTTTTTTTCTTAAAGGCCAAAATGTCTACTACTTGGCTGTGCTCATTTGGACAAACACGCCCCCTCCCCTGCCAGACTTCCTGTTGGGACCTTGGAAAAAGGCGTGGGGTGTGGGGGGAGCTTTTGGACCAAAACAGGCGATTGTTCTAGATATTCAGTTATCGGGCCTCTGGCACAGCTGGCAGCTGATCTTTGCCACACCCAAATGTGCAGCCAACTTGTGCTTGGGAGCCCAGGTTTGGTCTTGGCATTAGTCAGGTTTCTGCAGAGTGGCAGAACCCTTGTAATGTGTACGTGTCTCTGTCCCCTCTCCCTGTAATGAGACAGTTGGACAAAGTTGTCCCCTGCAGACTGAGATGGGCCAGACTTCATGGTGACCTGTGGAAGGCCTGGGAGAGCCACCGCACAGTCCCAGGCCGAGAACCAGTGGATTCAATTCTAGCCCAAAAGCCAGCAAGTTTGAGGCCCAAAAGGAGCCAGGGTTTCGGTCTGAGTCCAAGGCCAGAAAAGAGAGCAGGTCCCAGCTCATGCAGTTGGGCATCAGGGCCCCTGGATGCCTTGGGATTTCTGTTCCACTTGGGTCTTCAGTTGGCTGAGTGGGGCCCACGCAGTCTGCCATGCTCAGAGTACTGGTCCCATGTGACTCTCAGCACGTTACAGGCACGGTGCTGTTTGGACTGACAGCTGAGTGCCCCATGGCCGTGATGTGAGCCAGCAGCCCAGACAAGTGTGTGAACTGTGCACCGATGAGAATTTCCTAGCGTCCACCTATGTCTGGCTAGGAGACGTTGGACGAGGGTCGCTGGGAGGAGGGGCTATGGTTGCTCAGGGGAGGCCTGTGGTGTTGGGAGCAGCTCACCGTGGCGCTCTGACTTGCTGACTGGGGTCCACGACCAGACTTCCCTCTCGCCCCTGGAGCTTGTGGACACTCAGCTTGGATGCCGAGCAGTGGCTGAATCTCCTGCAGTCCACGTCTGTTCCTGGGTTGGATCGGGGCTGCCCGTGAAGCCAGGTGCCTGAGCTGGACAGGACGCAGCGCTCCTCGCTCCCCGGCATGCTCCCTGCAGCCTTGCTCTGCTACTGTGGCCATAGTGCTCTGCAGGTGTGCAGCCCGCCGAGGTATCAGGTGCAGCCTGCAGCCCTGCCTCACAGACTCTCCCCAGGCCGCAGTGAGCAGGCAGCCTGGCAGGCCCGGGCCACAGAAGCCCGGGTACTCAATGGGACTCAGAGAGCCCAGGCTCACTTGGAAAGGAGGGGGCAGCCGACTGGTGAGGCGTGAGTTCCCCAGACAAGGTGGTGGCCTTACAGAAAAGCTCATCTCCCCTCTGGGGTGGTGCACAGGGACTCCAAGGCAGACAGGAGATGTGGGCTTGGGCCCAGCCCTGCCTCCTCCATGCTGTGTGGCCTCTCTGAGCTCCAGTTTGCCCCCACCTGTAAGGGAAGCGTTTCTTCCCCTGACGTCACTCAGCCGTCACGACGCTTCTGGCAATCAGACTCAGGGAGAGCATTCGGGACCCAGTGCAGGCTCCGGGCTCAGACTCCAGCTGGCAGGAAAGGACAAGGATGGGGGTGGAGGTGAGCAGAGATCATCGTTGCCCCTTCCCCTTCCTCCCTCTCTTCCAGCCACGGCTACTGGGAGAGACTTGTGCCGAGCCTTTCACACGTGCTGTCCCAGACCAGGCCCACACAGCCCTGTGAGGTTAGGGTTAGGCACAAAAGGTGAAATGATTTGCCCAAGACCACATTGCTGCTTTATTTATCTTTTTAGAATTCATTTGAATGAAAGAGAAAGAGAAAGAGAAAGAGCAAAAGTGCTCCTAGCCCGTAGTTTATTCTCCAAATTCCCACGGTGACCAGGGCTGGACCAGGGTTGAAGGCAGGAGCCAGGAGCTCCGTGCAGGCCTCCCACTTGGGCAGCAGGGGCCCTAGTACTTGAGCTATCACTGCGGCCTCCCAGAGTCTGCACTGGCCGGGCCGGAAGCTGGAGTCGGGAACATGGGAATTCCAGCGTGGAACCAGGTGTCGTGACATACTGAGCATACTCTGTGCATCTCAGCAACCCTGCACCCCATGCCCCCCTTTATGGGTCTTTGGCCCCTACCGTCAAGAGTAGGATGCTGACTGGATGCTGTGACCCACCAGGTGCTGTGCTAGGAGCCTGGGGGCTTCACTACCACCGCACACCTCCGACCTCTGTGGAGCTGCCCACTTTTCTTTTTTTAAAACATTTATTTTGGCCGGCGCCGCGGCTCGATAGGCTAATCCTCTGCCTGCAGTGCCGGCACACTGGGTTCTAGTCCTGGTCGGGGCGCTGGATTCTGTCCCGGTTGCCCCTCTTCCAGGCCAGCTCTCTGCTGTGGCCAGGGAGTGCAGTGGAGGATGGCCCAAGTGCTTGGGCCCTGCACCCCATGGGAGACCAGGAGAAGCACCTGGCTCCTGCCTTCGGATCAGCGTGGTGCGCCGGCCGCAGCGCGCCAGCCCTGGCAGCCATTGGAGGGTGAACCAACGGCAAAAGGAAGACCTTTCTCTTTCTCTCTCACTGTCCACTCTGCCTGTCAAAAAAAAAAAAAAAAAAAAAAAAAAAAAACCACCACATTTATTTATTTATTTATTTGAGAGGCAGTTACAGACAGAGAGAGGGAGACACCAAGAGAAAGGTCTTCCATCCACTGGTTTACTTCCCAGATGACCACAGTGGCCAGAGCTGGACCAATTCAAAGCCAGGAGCCAGCACTTGGGCCATCCTCCACTGCTTTCTCAGGCCATAAGCAGAGAGCTGGGTCGGAAGGGGAGCAGCTGGGACACGAACCAGCACCCATATGGGATGCCAGTGCTGCAGGCAGAGGTTTAGCCCACCACACCACAGCACTGGCCCCTGAGCTCCCCATTTTACAGATGGAGAAACTAAGGCCAGGGTGGCTCCTTGGCTTGTCCAAGCTGGGGAGGAGCCTTGATGGTGACCCTCAGGCCCCTTCATGGAAGGCTCTCCGATTCCTCTCTGGCCCAGCCACTCTTTCACACACCTGGCCGGGACCTCACTCACCCCTGGGTGGTGCTTCCCTGGTTGACTGCCCTGGCTGGCCTGCCTCACCTGTTGCTCCCACTTCCTGTCTGGGATCTCCCTCTCCCTGCTGGGATCGTAGCTCATTGATGGATTTCATATCTGCCAGTGAAGCTGCTCACCAAGCAGCTTTCTTCATTGGAGAAAGGTGTGCTGATCTTGGCCGGGTCCTAGAGACTGGGGACCTGGGGGTGGCCCAGCCGGGCCATTCTCTGCCCGGAGGCCTTGGAATCAATCTTTGGAGAGTCAGGGAGGAAACGGGACGACTGATGTGAATAATCGCACCACCAGGTGTTAAGTCATGCCCAGAACAAGTGCTATGAAAGCCACTACCAGGGGCTGGTGCTGTGGTGTAGCTGGTAAAGCTGCCACCTTCAGTGCCAGCAGTCCTGGCTGCTCCACTTCTGATCCAGCTCCCTGGTAACGTGCCTGGGAAAGCAGTGGAGGATTGCCCAAGTGCTTGGGACCTTGCACCCACGTGGGAGAGAGATGAAGCTCCTGGCTCCTGGCTTTGATCTGGCCCAGCCCCAGCCGTTGCAGCCATTTGGGGAGTAAACCAGTGGATGGAAGACCTCTCTTTCTGTCTCTGTCTCTGCCTCTCCTTCTCTGTAGCTCTTTCAGATGAATGAATGAATGAATGAATGAAAGAAAGCCACTAACGTATCCTTACAGAGGCCGCACAGAGGTGAGCCCCTGACACAGAGGCCAGGCAGTGTCCCGGCTTCCCCCACCTCACCGGCCCCTCCTCTATTATCACCTGGTTTCTCCATCAGCAGGTGCCAGTGCAGCCAGTTTTTTTTCTTTCACGTGGAGAATGCGCTTGACCTTCTACCCACACCTGGAGGGCCACACGGAGCACGGAGCACTGCCCCCCAGCCCGTGGGGCACGAAGGGCAGACCCGAGACGCTTCCACGGCACTGTGCTGCTGGCCCAACTGCTCTGCTCCTCACCAGCACCTTGTGTGGCGGGCGCTGTGAGTGCCCCGTTTCACAGATGTGGAAACTAACGTGCAGAGCAGTTCCTGAACCCATGGGCTCCTCGTGACCACTGCCCCCCACCCCCGCCTCCTCTCTCACAGCCTCAGTTTACCTCTTTCTGGCTGGCTGGCTTTGGGCCACCTGTTGAGCCTCAGTTGCCAGGGACAGATGCCTGGCCCAGCCAGGCCCCAGGGGCAGACATCATTGTGAGGGCGGCTAGTTTTGCTGCTAAGGGGGTGGCTGAATTTGAGGCTCCCTTAAGTGTGAGCCCCAGTTCCCTTATGGGTCGCTGGCCCTGGCTGGCCTGGGGGCTTCCCCGCCCTGCCCTGGTCTCAGCAGGGGCAGCTCAGCTCCCAGCAGCACCTGATGCCCCTTTGGAAGGCACCACTGTGGGCAGTTCCGGAAATGGAACAGCACATGGATGACTGGTTTTGAGCTGACTCCACTTTGCCACCACCTGCCCTCCGTGCTCCGCTTCCCCAGCTGCAAGGGTGGCCCCTCGAGGCCCTGCGTCCACCCTGCTGGGCAGGGGGTGTTTGTGGGATGTGATGGGTCTCCCCAAGGAGGTGAAGCAGAGCAGTGGTGCCGCTCTGAAGGGCAGGCTGGTGTTGAGCCACCGCGCACTCAGACTGGAGTCAGTGCTGAAAGTTTCGACGGTCGGCCCTGGCAGCAGTGGGACGGGTAATGAGCATCCCGTCCTTGGAAGGAGTCAAGCAGGGGCTGCAGACGGAAGGCGGAGAGGAGACTGGGACTGTGTGCCTTTTGGGTTCCTTTTAGCCTGAGCTCCTCCTCGTACAGTCAGGCTCGGCAGGGGTCTTCACCTGCTTGGGACACCTCTTTCCCTACCCTGTAGGCCCCCTGGGGTCATTTCTGCTCACTGAGAACCAGATGTACCTTCCTGGTCGTCTGGCTCCTCCCCCTGCCCTCCCTTTCCCTGTCACAGTAGAAGTCACTCATAAAATCATTTACAGAGTTCAGTTACATAAAGCAAATGTTGGGTATGAGCCAGTAAGTGACACTGTTTATATAGTGACAAATACACAACACACTCCTCTGGGTTCAAATCCTAGCTGTGCCTCTTGCTGGGCAAGTCATTTAAACTCTCCATGCCTCAGTTTCCTCGCCTGTAAAATGGGGTGATTTGAGCACCAAGTCCAGGGCTCTTCCCTCTTAGTGAGTGGAGGTGACCCCAGGAGCTCACTGGGGAGAACCCACTTTTTACACGGTGTTGTTCTGGGTGCTGTGGAGACTTAGCACAGCAAGGGGTCCCTCTCCCCCTACCTCCCCTACAAAATCCCTGTTTTGAGGCCATGGCAGCAGCCTGAGAGCTGGACAGTGTCCCTGGTAGGGGTCACGTGGCCTCAGGTCAGAGAGTCAAGGACAGGACTGTGGAGCAGGCAGCCTCACAGTATGGGGGCATTTGCCGGGGGGGACACAGCTGGCAAGAACACCTTGGGTCAGGGGCTCCGAGAGATCCAGAGCAGGGGAGCCACTGCTGCTTTGAGAAGGGAGCGTGGTCTGGTGTGTGTTGGGGGCCACTGGGGTGTTTGGGGGAAGGTAGGAGGCATGCCTGGTCAGCAAGGGCTTCCCTTGCTATGCCCACCCCCGTCCACACGCACCTGCCAGAGGAGAAGGAAGTAGCTGGTGCCGGCTGGGAGCTTGGTGCGTGCCTGGTGCTGCCCTCTGTGTGACAGTCCTCACAGCAGCCCTCAGATTGGTCCTAAAAGCACCCCCATTATACAGGTGAGGAAGCTGGGGCATGGGCCATTGACATGACGTGCCCAGGGTCGCACCCTAATGAGGGGCACTGGGATTCGGACTCAGTCCAGGGGAGTGGTGACGTATTTGTCACTGTATAAACAGTGTCGTTTACTGACTCGTTCCCAACATTTGCTTTAGGTAACTGAACTCTGTAAATGATTTTTTGAGTGACTCCTACTATGACAGGGAAAGGGAGGGCAGGAGGAGGAGCCAGGTTATCCGGAGCATAAATCTGCTTCCCTGTGCCGCTGTAGCCGCCCTGCCTGCCCTGGCACTGGCCCCTTTGAGTCAGGGGCCTCAGATCTGGAGGAGGGCCTTGAGCTGCTGCCAACGAAGTTGGGGGAACCAGAGATGGGCAGAGAGGAGCAGGAAGGGGCAGCGGTGTGGCGGTGAGCCTGTGCCAGGCCCTGTCGGAGGTTATTGCCTGTGGGGCCATCTGTGGAGTCATCAGCCTGGGCCCTTGTCTCGGATGACTCAGTGGTTTCCTGCTGGGCACAGAGGGAAGAGTGTTTTACAAAGAGTAAATGATGTTGGTGGGAGGGCACCGTGGACGATCCCTCGTGTCACTCCCTGCCCCAGGCCTGTCCGTGCCTTCCCCTTGCCTGTGTCGCGTGACCATCAGGGTGCAGCCTGCCTCTGTGGCCTCATGACCAACCCTGTGAACGCCATGTTAGTGTGGAACAGAAACTTGGCTCCTGGCAGTCTCCGGCTAGCACTGTGCCCGGCATACAGGAGGTGCACTGTCAGTATGAGTGGAGCGAATACGGGGTGCTCGCCACCCTCCATGTTTCACTGCACCTCTCACACCTCTGCTCGTCCCCTGCCCCTGCTGGCAGGGCTAACCCTGTTTGTTTGTTTGTTTGTTTGTTTTTTCCAAGATTTATTTATTTAGTTGAAAGAGTTACACAGAGAGAAGGAGAGGCAGAGAGAGAGGTCTTGCATCCACTGGTTCACTCCTCAATTGGCCGCAACTGTCGGAGCTGCACTGATCTGAAGCCAGGAGCCAGGAGCTTCTTCCACATCTCCCACATGGGTGCTAGAGCCCAAAGACTTGGGCCATCTTCTATTGTTCTCCCAGGCCATAGCAGAGAGCTGGATCAGAAGTGGAGCAGCCAGGACTCAAACTGGCACCCATATGGGATTCCAGCGCTGCAAGTGGTGGCTTTACCAGTTATGCCACAGAGCCAGCCCCTAGCCCTGTTCATTTAATGTCACCCCTGCTTTGCCACGTCAGACAGTTTGCGCCCTCAGAGCTCACCCCACTTTCCCAATCACAGCACTTGCCACACTTCTGAACTTCTTCCTTATTCCTGATTGCATCACTGAGAATTCTGACTACAGAAATACACACTGCAGAGTGGCGGGCTCCCTAAACTGCACCCTGCAGAGAGAAGCCCTGCCGTGAGCCGGCTGGTTGTTCCTCTGTACTTTTCCCATATGACAGGCACACACCCAGGTTGAGCAGCCCTAATCTGAAAATCTGAACCGCCCTCAAATTTGAAACTTTCTGAGTTCCCACATGACATCACAAGTAGAAAATTCCACACTGGCCACGTGGGTCAGGTGTACTAAAGATCTCATAGGAAATGACTATCAGCCATGGGTATGAAATGTATATGAAACATGAATTTCTTTTTTTAAAAAATATTTATTTATGTGAAAGGCAGAGTTACAGAGAGGCAGAGAGAGAGAGAGGTCTTCCATCCACTGGTTCACTCCCCAGATGGCCAGAGCTGGGCTGATCTGAAGCCAGGAGCCAGGAGCTTCTTCCAGGTCTCCCACACAGGTGCAGGGGTCCAAGGACTTGGTCCATCTTCTACTGCTCTCCCAGGCCATAGCAGAGAGCAGATCAGAAGTGCAGCAGCTAGAACTCGAACCAGTGCGCACATGGGATGCTGGCACTGCAGGTGGTGGCTTTACCCACTACGCCACAGTGCCAGCCCCCATGAATGAATTTCATGTTCAGACTTGGGTCCCATCCCCAAGAGATCTCATTATGTATATGCACATATGACAAAAGCCACAAAAATATCTGAAGCCCTTCTGGCCTCAAGTATTTCAGATAAAGGCTACTCCCCATCAATGCATACCTGAGCCTATGTTGATGAGTCTGAGCTTGCACGCCAGTACTCAAAGCTGTTCCTCATTCCTCTTCCGACTATGAGCAGTATTTCATCCCATGGATGCACCAAATCGTTTTTAACCATTTGGGCTGTGTCCAGTCTGTCCCTGGAATAAACATCACTGCAGTGAACATCTTTGTACGTGGGTCTTTGCGTCCTTGGAGAAATGTTTTTCAGAGAAATTCCCTGGAGTGGGAATGCTGAGTCAGAGGGTGTGGACAAGTAGCGTCACAATAGCTGTTTCCACGTTACCCCTCCCAGAGGAATTGTTCTAAGACCGACCATGCCCCTTCCGCACTCCTGGTGCCACCCCTCCCTTGGAACCTCTTGGGAGTCACTCACAATGGCCAGTCTGGGCCGGCGCCGTGGCTCACTAGGCTAATCCTCTGCCTTGTGGCGCCGGCACACCGGGTTCTAGTCCTGGTCGGGGCGCCGGATTCTGTCCCGGTTGCCCCTCTTCCAGGCCAGCTCTCTGCTGTGGCCAGGGAAGTGCAGTGGAGGATGGCCCAAGTCCTTGGGCCCTGCACCCCATGGGAGACCAGGATAAGTACCTGGCTCCTGCCATCGGATCAGCGCGGTGCGCCGGCCGCAGCGCGCCGGCCGTGGTGGCCATTGGAGGGTGAACCAACAGCGAAGGAAGACCTTTCTCTCTGTCTCTCTCTCTCTCTCACTGTCCACTCTGCCTGTCAAAAAAACACAAAAAACAATGGCCAGTCTGCCTCCCATGAGTTCCTCGAAGGCTGACGTAGCGCCCCCTGTTGGCAGCTGCATTCTGAATGCTGGCACAGTGCTTGGTGTACAGTAGGAGCTATTAGATACTTGCTGATTGAGTAGGTCAGGGGAGCAGTTGGAGAATGGGGGGAGGGAGGCGGGGTGAGCAATTGGAGGCTTTGAGATTTGAGATGTGGACTCAGTGGGTGCCCCACCGCCTGCGGGGGTCACGTCCCTTGCCTTCCACGGTGCGGGTCCCAGCTGTAGGTTCACATCCTGACTCCTCTTCTGCCCCCCAGCGGAGCTCCCTGCATTTGCTTGGAGATGTCTCCCCATTTCCAGGTCTGCTCAGTGGCCCCTGTCCTAGGAAGCTCCTCTCAGGCAGGGCCAGTGCCTTTGCTGCACATTCCCAGACTGACAGAGGAGAACCCTGCCCTGCTTGCTGGTAGATACAGAGTTTGCTGATGGCAGGGGCCCCATCTTGTGGGTCCCTGTGTTGTGCCCCCAGGTATGAATGAACAAGCAAGATTGGGTGTCATGGTGGAATGTGACTGGGTGTGTAGGTGTCAGAGCCAAAGCTGGGCCAGGGTGGTGGCTTTGGGAAAGAAAGAAGAACCAAAGGGACCTGCTGACAGGGCTGTGGGGCCTGAGGGAAGGGGCCTACAAGGTGGCGGCTCCTCCAGCAGAAGTGGAGACGCCAGAAGGGGAAGCTGGTGTGCGGCAGGAGGAGGCTTGGCTTTGGATTGTGTGTGGTCGAGGGGCTGTTGACGGGGCTCCCACAGGGCAGGAGTCAGACCCTGGGCCCAGCGCTGCCAAGGGCCTGCACGTGAGGAGGGAAGAATGCTCCAAGGCAGCAGAGAGCAGGAGTTGGCAGCTCCTGAACCGAGGCATGGTCAGAGGTCACCCCTGCACGGTCCTGGGAACTGACGGCTTTGAGAACGTCCAGGGTGCAGACGCCAAGGTGCAGGAGAGGGAGGCCTCTGGCTTTGGAAGAAAGCAGTTCTGGGGTCTTTGGAGCCAAGGAGCAGGAGCCTGGCTGATGAAGGTGGAGCGTGTAGGAGGACATGGAGAGGAAGCTCAGGTCCAGGGCTGGCACTGCAGGGACTTGTGAGTCACTTCCCCTGCAGGGGGAGGCCCGAGGGTGGCTGAGTGGAGGCCTGTGTCCAGTGCAGGGGGCATTGAGTTACTCACTGGAATTTCCAGCCAGCAGGGCAGGGCTGGGCTGGGGCTGCCTCACACATTCAGGGAGCAGCTTCTGTGAGGTTCAGGGCTTGTGGGGAGAAGTGGATATGGAGCCCCCCATGCCAGGTCTGAGCATGCAGAATAGAGATGGGGGTGCTGTAGATTACCAAGGGCACCTCACACCCTCTTGGGCAGGGGAACACAGGAGCCTTGGGGTTTCAGCTTCTCCCATGCCTCCTGCTTGTCTGTAGCACGTGGGCAGTCCATTGCCATGCACTTGGAGCCTGCAGGGTGGGAGTCAGAAAAACCCATGGCACAGGGCCCTGAGCTGGCTCACGTATGCCCTGGGGAATGCCAGGCCCTGCTGTTCCCAAGCCCTGGGAACACCCTCGCCCGCCCAAACCAAATGAGGAATTGTGGCTGAAAGGGCCCTTCAGATGTGCCCTCACTATTTATAACCCAACCAGAGCAGGCACAGGGGAAACCCAGGGGCTGGAGGTGGAGGGGACCGTGCCTCTGCCGACTCCTGGTGGGACAGTTCCCAGAGCCGGGCCTGACAGCCTTGGGGCCCCAGAGAGCCTGTCCCACAGTCTCTGGTCTGAGCTCCAGTTTTAGAGACAGGAGGGAGACTTGCCCCTGCGAGGGCAGGTTCTGCCGCTGCAAGTGGAATGGCAGGAGCCCCACCTGAGGACTTCACAGAGTTTGAGGGTGAGGGTTGGAGTAAGAAGTGATGTCCGTTCTTTTCCTCCTCTCTTCTCCCTGGCCTTCTGCCCAGCTCGGAGGATCCACAGAGGGCCCTGTCCTCAGCCCAGGTGCCAGGTGAGGCCGGGAGGGGACGGCTCCATGCTGGCCCTCCTTGAGGATCGACCTCGACAGCTCCTCTTTACCCGGCCATCATTCGGTTGTCACCTGAGAGGTGGTCTTAGACGTGTGAGCCACAGATAGGCAGCCTCGGATGCTGCATCACGTGGCCGGTGCCACCTGTCTTACAGGTTGCATGGGTAAGTGGTGGGTTGGTTGTGTGTGAAGCTAGACGCAGGGTCCAGTGAGGAAGTGGACAGAGGGGACACTCAGGGAAGGCCCAGCACACACACAGATACACACGTGTACCTAAGCTTCGCCCAGAGAAACATGAGCTCCAGAAGAAAGGCAGCTGTGGCTCCATGCGCTGGAGTCAAGGCATGGCTGCGGTTTGTTTAGACTGCACCGTGTTCTTTACAAGTGTGAACTATCTGCCACCATTTGATTGTTTTTGTTTATTTTTTATTTGAGAATCAGAAAGAGAATTAGTTCTCTCATCTGCTGGTTCATTCTCCAGATGCCCACAACAGCCAAGGCTGAAGCCAGGAGCTGGGAACCCAATCCAGCTCTCCTGTGTGGATGGCAGGAATCTAAATACTGGAGCCATCACCACCACTGCCCGCTTGGGTCTGCATTAGCAGGAGTCAGGAGCCGGAGTCAGCTCTCAAACCCAGGCAGTTAGTTCCATGGGAACACGGGCATTTTAACTGCTAAGCCGGCCCACTCCCTGCCATCAGTTTCAGATCAGGAGATTTCTCCCCAGGTTTCCAGCGTCCCTTGAACAATCAGAAGCGAGGAATCTCGAGGCTGCACTTACTGCCTTCAGCTGGAGCCAGGTGGGGCTTGCTTCGGTTTCCGCAGTCCCTGCCTTCCCAGGCTGACCTGGGCCTTCACAGGTGCCGGGGTCAGCACCCTTCGGCCAGGTGCTGCCCCTAGACTCCGCCCCCGCGAGAGCAGATGTCCCTGCATCTCTGGGAATGTGGCCTTCACTCTCTGGTGAATTGGAAGCAGCAGGCTGGGCTGGGCACTGCTGCCTGTCCTGGGTTCTCTGGCCATGAAGGGCTGGCTCCATTGGGCCAGGCCCCTCTAGGAAGGAAAATGCTCCAAGGAGGTGGTGTCCCTGGTGTCGCAGCTGCAGTGGCACCTGCCCAGGGCCCTGGCTGGCATGTGTGCCTCTGTTGGGGTGAGGCAGATCAGGCCTCTAGTTTACAAAGCTGGGCTGGGGTTGAGGGGGAAGGGTGGCAGCTGTGGCTTCTCACCTGGTGTCAGGTCCCCTTGGCAACGGTGTGGGGGAGCCCGAGGTCGAGGTGCAAGGGGGGCTCAACCCGTGAGGAGTCCCCTGGGCTGGGGCTAGCTGTGAGGATGCCCCTCTCCCGCTCTCCCTGCCCGCGGGCTGGCGGCTGGGCTCCGGCTCGGCGCTGTAAATAAAGCCCGACTCGGAGAGGCGACCTCCCCCTGCGCCTGCCTGGCCCGCCCGCGGCCTCCTCCCTCCGTGCTGCGCTCGGAGGAGCCTCCGCCAGCCGCTTGCCCGGTGACCACAGAGCGGGAACGAGCGGCTCCATCTCGCAAATCAAGACGTGCGTTTCCTGTGTGCTCAGAGCAGACGCGCACCTCGGAGTCCCAGGAAGGGCAGGCTTCGCTGTGGGACCGGCGACCGAGCCCGGGCAGCGGGTGGACGGAGCGGCCACCGAGGACCCTGCCTGCGCCCGGGCCCGCGCGCGCGCCGGGAAGGGCCGCGGAGGGCGCCTGCTGCTGCTGCTGCTGCTGCGCCGCCGGCCGCCTCGGGGCCAGCGCGCCGGCGGCTGCCGAGCTCCCTGTGAGACGGGGTCGGCTGGCTAGCCGGCCGGCGCTGCGCGGAGGCCCTGCTTCCCCTTTCGCAGGGTGGGGACGCACGGAAGGCGGGCCCGGCGCGCAGGAGGGCCGGGAGGCGGCCGCAGGAGAAGGTCCATAATGGAGCCTTTCATCGGGAGCCCGTGGCCCGGCGCCAGGCCGGGCTCCGGGGAGGCCCGCGCGCGGCTGTAGGCCTGCCCTGCGCGCTCGTCCCCTCCCCGCCCGCCTGCCTGCCCGCGCCTCCCGGGCGGCGCGCGCCGCGGCGGCGGCGGCTGCTGCGTGGACCCTGCTTCCTGTTTGCCCTCCGCGGGCGCCGGCTGCCATGGAGGAGGAAGAGGAGGCAATAGGCTTTCTGGACAAGGTTCTGGAGGAGGAAGATGTGTTTCTCTTGGAGGAGTGCGAGCTGGGAACCCCGACCAGCCCCGGCTCAGGGTCCCCCTTCTTGGTGGCCGTGAAGGTGGGAATGTGACACGCCCTGGATGCTTGTGGGGAGGGGGCAGGGCGGGCAGCTCCCGACTGCCGAAGCTGCGTGCAGCCAGCAATGGCTGATCCGTACGCAAACCTCGTGGCTGAGTGGAAGCCCCTCGCCCAGGCGGGAGAGGGGCCGGCGTGCGCCTATGAGGGGGCGGAGGGGCTGGGCTCTTTCGGCAGCTGTTCCTGGGGGGAGAGGTTCACGTTCCGCTTTCTCTGGGCCAGTTGTTCTCAGGGGGAGTGGCCGCCCGAGTCCCCTAGGGCCAGCTGTGCTAGGGGCTCTCTAGCGCTCTGGCAGTGACATGAGTCACCTGGTGGCCTGAGCCTGCTGCCCCCAGAGGAGCTGGCTGACTTGAAACCGGTGGGCAGTAATTCATGGTTTCCGTGGCAACCGGAGGATCAGGGCACTCCCGAAATTCGGCCAAGGGAGCTGCCCTCCTGCTAGGGAGGAGACCTGGGACCAGGTGCACCTGGGCTAACGCCAGAGAGCCTTTGCAAAAGTCAAGAGCCAGAGGGCACTGAGCTTCCTTGGAGAAGAATTGGATCAGCTGAAGAGGGGGAGCCAGGTGGGTAGGCGCTGTTCCGGAGGTGGGCTCCGGCAGGGAGTGTCTGCCACATTTCCCCAGCAATACTCCAGTCCTGCAGGGACAGGTTGAGTAGGGGCCAGTGGTTGCCCCAGTCCCCTCGCCTGCACTGGCCCCTTCTTCAGGGGCACGGTTCCCCCTCGGCAGGCTGCCAGCTCTTCGCGAGTCTAGCACAGCACACCGCACCCCCTGTCCCTCTTCTGCTGCCAGGGGTGCTGCTGGGTCCCGGAAAGGGCAAAGCCTGGCTGCCTAGCAGAATGCCCAGGTGTGGCCCCTAGGGGGCGTGGTGCACAGAGTGAAGCCGGCTCTGAGCCTCTGTGTCCCTCCTAAGGGGCTCACCGCCCTGCCCCACCCACGCCACAGTGTGGTTCTGAGGAGGAGCTAAGGGAGGTAAAAATAGACTGCAGGCCCACGTAGATGGCTGATGTGCAGAGTCTGGGCAGAGCTGTGACTGCAGGCCTGGGGGGTTAGGGGAGCTGGCACCCCACCCGTTGTTCTCCAGCCCCGTGCCGGCTTGGAGGGCTGGGGTAAGTCGCATCTCTCCTTGGGCCCACGTGGGCTTCTCTGCTTGGGTCTGCCACCAGGAACAGGAGGAGAAAAAGTCTGCTGGTGAAGCGGGAGCACCAGCTGCGGGCTGGGCAGTGTGCGGGGTGGGAGACAGGTGAGACTCCTCATGGGCCTTCCGACAAGCCCTCCTGGTTCAAACATGGTCCCGCTCCTGGGCTGCCTTCTGGGCTTGCCTTTCCCTGGACCCTGGCTTATTGTGCCGCCTTAGCCTGTGTTTCCTTCTTTACACAGCTCCTCAGTTAGGTTCTATTGTCCTCGGAGGCGAGGCCCACGGTGTGCTCACTGCTGAACCTGCTTGGTGCTTGGCGTGTGGCTGGTGCCAGTAGGAATCTGCGGAAGTTGGGTGAGGCTCGTTGGGGCCCCCAAGTCCTTGGCCTTGCTCCGTCTCCAAGGCGTTCCAGGATGGCAGCACATCCCTGCAAAGGAGCCTGAGCACCCATGAGACCTAACGGCTCTGCTTCTTCCAGGCCTCCCCCTCAACTCTGCAGCCCTGGTGTTCTTGGAGGTGTCCCCTGCATGTCCTCTGCCTTAGTTTTAGGGAACTTGGGGCTCCGTGTCCCATCCTGAACACCCCTACTGTGCCCTCCTCCTCTGGCATGCCTAGCCTCAGAGGAAGAAATCCAGCTAGGTGTGCAGAGGGTGGGAAGACAGCTCATTAATTCATTCAACAAATGCCGTCAGGTTGTATTCTGTTCAGAGCACCCTGTCCGGCCCTGTCGGGGAGACCAGATGAACAAGATGTGATCCATTCTCACACTTCAAGGAGGGCAAGTAGACAGGTATTAGGAATGCAGTAGGAAAAGAGTTCAGGGCAGTGAGGAGAGTTCTGATAAACGGGTACCAGATTGGGAGGAGAGACTTCCAGGTGGGCCAGGCTGGACTGGATGCATGTGTGCACCCACGTGTGTGTGGGTGATTTTGTCCTGGGCTGCAGGTGGTCTTCGCACACTGCTCCCCAGCAGCTGGGAGGAATCCAAGGCAATCCTGTCCTTGCTATTACTTTACCTCAGGGGTGCTTACCTTCAATGATAGGGTGTTCCTGAGCCTGTGCCCGAATGCCAGGCCGTAAATTAATCCTGTTTGCACTGCCGTTTCCATGATGTCTCGTCCCTGGGGGGACCTACGCAAAGCTACCAGTGCTTCCCTCCAGAGCTGTTGCTGGAGTTTGCTGCTTGCTCCACCCAGCCTTCCCTCTGAGGAGTTAAAGGCCCATAAACTGATCATGTGAACACGGACAGCAGCATCACCCTCTGTCCGGACACTGGTGTAATACTCTCCAAGACCATCTCCTGCAGTTCTATTTCAAGATCTGCGGGGCTGATGGAGACCTTGTGGAAGCTGCTATTTAAAGACACTCATTTGTCAGGAATAAAAACCCTTTTGTAATGTAGATTAAACCTTCTGTACCCTTTTACTTCTCTTTTAAAATGCTTATTCATTTTTATTTATTTGAAAGGCAGAGTGGCAGAGAGAGAGATTGAGATCTCCCATCTGCTGAGAGATCTTCCATTCTGCTCCCCAGATGCCTGCAACAGCCAGGGCCAGGCCAGGCTGAAGGCAGGAGCCAAGGACCCAAGCATCTGAGCCATTGTTTGCTGCCTCCCAGGCACACTAGTAGGAAGCTGGATCTGAAGCAGAGGTGGAGGTGGGACTTGATCCCAGGTGCTCCCACATGGGATGCGCGTGTCCCAAGTGGCAGCTCAACCTGCTGTACTGTAATGCCCACTCTGGGTCAGTTTTTAATGGATTATCTGAAACACTTATGTTTCTCTATCACCTGTCCTAGTCTCTTTTGCCTCCGTGTTTGGTGACAGCCATGGCTGGTTTCCCCTCGGGGATGTTTCTCAAAGTCCACACTTCCATCTGTGATGATTTGAGAGATGATTTTAGGTGTCCCCTGGGTGTAAGCTTGCACATTCCTATTGCGCTTATATTTTAATGCATGTAGAAAAATACGACCTGTCCATCTTTTCTATGATTTCAAATATGCTTAGGCTAAGACTATGCTTGTAAAGAGACAGTGCTGTGAGGAACAGCATTAAGTGAACAACAGAGCAGAAGGCATGCAAAACCATGCAGGCAGGAGATGAACAACTGAAATTTGGAAACGGCCCTGCCTCAAACAGCAGGGAGCCTGAAACACGGGGGTCCACCCCTCAGGAGAGGGGCAGCTGGTATGTGCTCTCTACCCCAACAATTGTCCTGGTGCTCTCTGTTGTAACTTCTGCCTTGGAAGCAACCCAGAGAGACTTGTCAGTGCCTTATCCAGGGAGAAGAGAGACTCTGGTGTCTGTACTGTCTCACCCAGAGAGGGGCTGGCTGTGTTGAGGCTGATGCTGGGTGTGGGCAGGACCCCAGGCCCAGTGGCATTGACTCTGAGCAGATCCCAGTGGTTGCTCCTCACAAAACCATGTGGCCCCCGCTGCTTTCTGGCTGCAGGGTCTCAGACCCCCACTGCTCGGCCTGTAGCTCTGAACCCTACCCCAGGAGCCAGCCCTCACTGCGCTGTTGGGGGAGATCCAGGCTCCTGGGGAGGTCGTGTCTCAGCTTAGCCCAGAACCCAGCTTTCGGAGGCTTTGTTTCGCCTCAGGAAGACCAGGCTTGAGCTGGCCATGCCTTACCTGCAGGTGCTAGCCCTACCATAGTGACTGGCATCTTTGACTGGGGGGCCTCTAGCAGGCACGCCTTTCTCCTGGCAGATTATGCGAATGCTGGGGATGAATGAGCCCACCTTAGTTGTGTTTTGTGAGCCCAGCCTGGGGAGGAAGCGGGGATGGTGCCTCTCAGAAAGGCAGCACAACGAAGGCACAGGGGCCCTGAACTCTTAGAGAACTCACCCAGGGAGTTCTGGGCCTGTGGGCGTGTCTGGAGAGCTGCTGGAGATACAGACCCTCTCCTCACCTTGTCTTCCCAGGGCCTGGCGTGCAGTGAGGGAGCAGGGAGCGAATGTTGAGCCCTGGTGTTTCATGAGATAAGAACAGCCCCACAAGGACCAAAGACTCAATTGTGAATTTCCAGACGGTTCTAAACCAGAACCTGCGGGGTCTGAGGAAAGCAAAGCAGCAGTGGCAGAGGTCTGGGTGGTAGCTGAGTGACAGGCCTGGCAGGAACGCATGTGGAATCTAATTTCACATCATTAAGCTCTCTGGCAGCCCTGCTGCCATCCCAGGTCCCAGCCAAAACCTCCGAGTGAGCAGAGCCCAGGAAGGGGTGCTCGTGGGGGTGGCAGAGCTGTCTTCTCAACACCAGTCTTGGGCCGTGATGTGGGAATGTGGAGGGAGGGTCTTGCTGAAATGGGCTGTCTTGGGGGCTGGGGGGTGGCCCTGGCTCGGCCAGGCTGGGTAAAGGCTGCTTTGGGTCTGGGCTACAGATCAGTAGTTGTTCACCCTGGTTCTGGTCCAACCAGCTCTGCAGTTAAGCTCACAGCGTTGTCCAGGTGACTTCTTGTAGAGGGCATTTGCCAAGCCCTGGGGCAGATCCTTGGTTGGCAGGGGAGAGGGGAGCGCGAGCCCTCAGCGTGGAGGGCCAGTTCCCATTTGTCAGGCTTGGGAAGCAGCACAGAGCCCCACTTGGAGCTTGACCTCCAGGGTCAGGCGCTGGCAACCCAGCTCTGAGCTCAGATCTCGATCCTGTGAGCTGGAGACCATGCCCTCTGCCGGCACCAGGGCCAGCTCCAGGCAGCTGGCAGTTTCTATTTGGTGCCTCTGTGGGGGAGGGGGGTAATGCCAGCACCGACCAGACTGTGGGATTCCAGTAAAAAGTGCTCAGCACAGTTCCTGGTATTCGTGATGCCATCGATAAACAGCTCCTCTCCTGCCCCGAAGCTGGGGTCTGTTTCCCACGGATGGGAAGCAGCACAGACCTAAGGACTCCAGCAGTGCACTTTTTTTTTTTTTTTTTTTTTTTTTTTTTTTTTGACAGGCAGAGTGGACAGTGAGAGAGAGACAGAGAGAAAGGTCTTCCTTTGCCGTTGGTTCACCCTCCAATGGCCGCCGTGGCCGCGCTCTGCGGCTGGCGCACTGCGCTGATCTGAAGGCAGGAGCCAGGTGCTTCTCCTGGTCTCCCATGCGGGTGCAGGGCCCAAACACTTGGGCCATCCTCCACTGCACTTCCAGGCCACAGCAGAGAGCTGGCCTGGAAGAGGGGCAACCGGGACAGAATTCGGCACCCTGACCAGGACTAGAACCCGGTGTGCCGGTGCCACAAGGCGGAGGATTAACCTATTGAGCCGCAGCGCCAGCCAGCAGTGCACTTTTGCATTCTCACAGGGAAGTCTTACCAAGGCCAGCAGGGCTGCTTTGCTCTGGGAGAGTCCAGGAGGATGAATGCATGACCTTGCCTGTCCCAGCTCCTCAGGGCCCCCTGCATTCCTGGGCTCCTGGTCCCATCCTCCTACCTTCAAAGCTGGCAGTGTAGCACCCCCCACTCAGTTCCTCTCTCCCTCTTCTGTTGTCACAATGCCTTTCCTCTGACTCTGTCCTGGCCTGCTACCTAGGAGGACCCCTGTGGCTGCAGCAGCCCACCTGGAGAACCCGCAGTGATCTCCCCATCTCAGATGTCACTGTGTCTGCAGAGTGTGTGGTCACGCAGGGTATCACATTCACAGGGCTCAGGGATTTGGATACTAGGATGTGGGTATCTTTCAGGAGGTTACCGTTCTGCCCACCCCAGGCTCACAGACTTCAGGGACTGCAGCTCCAGCACAAATCAGCTAACTGGGTGCTGAGAGGAGGCAAAGGATGAAGCCTGCTTTTGGGGAATGGGTGAGAAGTCTGCCTGCATGACCAGGCCTGGGAGGACCCGAGGCAGCTCACCTGCTCGGCAGGGGTCAGCTTGCAAGATTTCCCACGGCTTCCTATAAGCCCCCAACCCATGTTAAGGGTGTGCATTCAGTGCCCAGAAAGGGATCCATTTGAGACTCCAGATACACGTCTGGTGCTTGAAAAAGGAGTATGAGAGTGAGGAAATCATCAGAGCAGGGGAAGACACAGAATTGGTGTGGCAGGGCCTGGGGTAGGATCCCAGCTCTGCCAGTTCCTAGTGTGGTCTGTTCTCTTCCTTTTAAGTCTCGTGTCTGTTGTGTAATGGGGAAGTATAGGATCCACCCATGTTAGTCGAGTGCTTTAGGCTCAGTATCTACCTCAGTGAGGTGCTTAAGGCCCAGTGCCCACCTCAGTAGGGGTACTTTAAGCTTAGTACTCATATCAGTGGGGTGTGCTTGAGACTCAGTACCTGTCTCAATGGGGTGTTCGAGGCTCAGTTCTCACTTCAGTGGGGTGTTTGAGGCTCAGTTCCCACTTCAGTGGGGTATTTGAGGCTCAGTGCCCACTTCAGTGAGGTGCTGAGGTACTTGAAGCTCAATACCCATCTCAGGATGGTGCTTGAGGCTCAAGCTCAGTGAGGTGCTTCAGGCTCAGGATCCTTCTCAGTGGGGTGCTTGGAGCTTAGTACCCAACTCAGTGGGGTGCTTGAGGTTCAGTACCCATCTCAGTGGGAGTGCTTAAGGGCTGAATGAGAGCATGAAAAGGATGTGTAAGGTGCAGTAAATGTGTCAGGTATACGTGTGAGGTTCTGGGCCCTGGGGAAGAGGAGTGTAGAGGTCTCGGGAGCAAGGCAGGGCATGTGGCAGGTGCTGCTGTAAGATTGGGTGTCTAGGAGGTGAGACTTCTGCTGTGTCTTCTTTTTTTTAAAGCATTTGTTTATTTGAGAGAAATCTTCCATCCTCTGGTTTTCTTCCCAAATAGCCTCAGTAGATGGCTCTAGGCCAGGCTGAAGCCAGGAGCCAGGAGCTCGATCCGGGTCCCCCACAGGCATGTCAGGAACTCAAGCACTGGGCTGTCACCTTGCTTCCCAGGCACATTAGCAAGCTGGGGTGAAAGCAGAGCAGCCTGGACTCTGCTTAACCCACTGCACCATAGCACCAGTCTCCTTCTGCATGTCTTTAGGGAGAGGTGGGATTCAGACAAGAGAAGAGCCAGGGTGAAAGGGGGCGTGGCAGGTGCAGCAGGACCTAGGTTCAGAGGCTGGAACTCTCCTGGCATGTTGAGAAAACCGAGCAATCGATGGAAGGGGAGAGGCGCTGGAGCAGGGCAGGTGTTGAAGGCCATGCTGGACCCCATACCATCGCTTTACTTGCTGTTGTCATTGTTTCCTGATGTCTTTCTGTCCTCCGCAAATGTAAGTCACGTGAGAGCAGGGATGTGTCTGTCTCCCGTTGAATCCCCGGGGTCTCGTAGGCATTCAGCAGATACCTGTTGAATGAACAGATAAATGAGCAAATCACCCAGCTGAACCCCGCAGTCACATTCTGCAGTATTAGTGTTAGGTCAGGGGCCGGCCTCACGTGCAGGGATCTTCTCAGAAGCCTGGGCTGGTGGGAGAGGCCAGCTGGGAGGATCCCTGTGGCAGAGGGGGTGCCGTGGGCTGTGGCCACAGACACACAGGGCAGGGGGAAGGGCACAAGTAGGTCCCGTGGGGGCTGATGTAGTGCGAGGGAGGGAGAGAGGAGGAAGATGGGCCAGAAGTGACTCTTGGGGATCTGGAGGACATGAATGGCTCGTTTTTGTAGTGAGAGAACTGTTGGCTGCTTCTGTGGTGCAGGCGCCAGACTGGCAGGTGGATGTTAAAGGCCATACGGGGCCTGGTCACTCCTGCAGGGGAGCGCAGTTCTGGGAGGGGGAGGCTAGGAAATGCTGAAGGAGGAGGCTTTTGAGTGCTGCATAGCCAGGCCCTGCCATACTGGGGTTGAGCCCCCAGGACAGGAAGTTGTCATCAGATGCATTACTGGGAGGCCACAAGGCTGGGACTCCCACTTCTTCTTCTTCTTCTATTTTTTTTTTTTTTTTAAGATTTATTTATTTATTTGAGAGGTAGAGTCACAGAGAGGCAGAGAGAGAGAGAGAGGTTTTCCATCTGATGGTTCACTCCTCAAATGACCACAATGGCCAGAGCTGGGCCGATCTGAAGCCAAGAACTTCTTCCAGGTCTCCCACGTGGGTGCAGGGGCCCAAGGACTTGGGCCATGTTCTACTGCTTTCCCAGGCCATAGCAGAGAGCTGGATCAGAAGAGGAGCAGCCAGGACTCAAACCAGTGCCCACATGGGATGTTGGCACCACAGGCGGCAGCTTTTACCTACCATGCCACAGCACTGGGCCCTGGGGCTCCCATTTCTGTCCCATTCTCTGTACTCTCCTGACAAATGGGTGCCCCTTCTGTCCCCCTGCTGTGCCCTCCCAGGTGACCACACCCTGCTGCTTCAAGATCCTTTTTGATGTCTGTATACTGTATACCTCCCTCCCCGCCAGGCATCAGGGTGGGTCCTTTGTCTTGCAAGGTTGACAGGGATGGTTGGGAGGGTGGGGGGCTGAGAGACAAATGGACAGACAGACAGATGGATGGGTAGATGAATATCAAATAAGGAAACGTGGAAGAAAGGATGGGAGAGAAACAAAGCAAGATGCAAACGGTGAGAGAATGAGCGACTGTTTTTCCTTTTTGGTTTTTTTATTTTCCAAATGTTCTGTAGTAGTAGCTGGCGTTTATCCACTGGAAAAATGTCAGCTTGGACAAAGATAAAAAGGGCACTGAGGGGCCTGCGCAGTGGCGAAGTGAGTAAAAGCCACTGCCTGCAGTGCCGGCAGCCCATATGGGTGCCAGTTCAAGTCCCGGCTGCTCCACTTCCAATCCAGCTCGCTGCTATGACCTGGGAAAGCAGTGGAAGATGGTCCAAGTCCTTGGGCCCCTGCACCCACGTGGGAGACCCAGAGGAATCTCCTGGCTTCAGATCGGCCCAGCTCTGGCCATTGTGGTCATTTCAGGAGTAAACCAGTGGGTGGAAGACTCCTCTGTCTCTCTCTCTCTGCCTCTGCCTCTCTCTAACTGCCTTTCAAGTAAATAAATAGATTTTTTTTTTTTTTTTTAAAGAGCACTGAGGACTTGGGCCTCCCTTCTCATGAGCTTTGCTTTGGTGCAGGTGGAGGCGGGGAAAGGCCTGGAGATGCGGAAGCTGGTGCTCTCGGGGTTCCTGGCCAGCGAGGAGATCTACATTAACCAGCTGGAAGCCCTGCTGCTGGTGAGTACGTGCCCTGCGTCTTCTGGGCGCCTGCCCGACAGTGCCACCCTCTAAAGCTGCTGTGGGGTTGGAGAGGAAGAAGGACTGCCCCGCTCCTTCCTGGTGGTCAGGCCACGGAGTAGCTCTGCTTGCCACAAGGCTTCGGGCAGCCAGGGGCATCGCCAGAAAAGACGTGTACCTCTCAGCTCTGACTTGCTAGTACCCTGCTCTGGGGCAGGCAGGAGAAGACGCACAGCCAGGTTAGGAATGGCACATGCTCCCGTCCCCAGGACTGTGGCACAGGCATCACTAATCGATGTAGAACTCTGTCCCTGGGGAGCCTCGCTGCCTGCTCCAGTCTGTGCTCTGGGTGTGTCTGCCAATCATCAGGTTGGAACCTCTGAATGCTCCCTAGTCCAAATCCCTGTGCCTTCCTCGGAGAGTGAACCATCAGCACCATCCCAGGGCTGCACGGGAGGCCTGTGTCTCTGTGAGATTTGCCATAGTTCTGAGGGGCACTAGACGGACCCCAGCCGTCACTGAAGGTACCTCAACTTCCTCCCCAGGATGGAGGTGTTGTTGTGAGAGTGAGAGAGGGAGGGGATATCGCAGCGTGTGGCACAGACGTAAGATGTTTTTGCTTTTGGAGAAAGGCATATTAGATACGTCTGTATTATGCAGAGCGATTGTGGCTTGTACGGTTCTGTGCTGTGGGTGTTTTGTAGTTGGAGACAGAAGCCGACGTCAGACAAAGGGAGTGAGAAATGTTGGAACAGGTTCCTAGAAGCTCAGTTCTTGCACAAATTATAAGAGACACATGTGCTAGGCGTGAGATGGGGCGTTGTCACCCAGTGTCCCAGGAGACCTGGCGCTGATGACGCAAGCTGTGGTTGTTGAGATGCGGAGATACTGAGCCGAGTGTGTGTTAGCTCTCACCAGGAGTGTGCTGGAGTGCACGGCCGTGTTTTCCCGGTGAGGGACACTTGGGCAGGCAGGTGAGGGGTCTGGGCTGCAGCCAGAACCAGGGCCAGATCCACTCTGCCATCAGTAGGCAGCACATTGCATGCGCTCTTTATCAAACTGTGCACTGCAGTCCCTCAGTGGGTTGTGAAATCAGTGCAGTAGGTTAAACCAGCGTTTTGAAAGAAACACAAAAGGGAGTATCTGCCTGTCTCAGAGTGAGGCTGAGAACTGTTTCAACCTTTGGTCATGAAGTGTGTGTGTGTGCAGTTCTGTACACGTGCGTGCTGTGTGCTATTTATGAACTTCTTAACCTCATTCTCTTCTGAAGATGAAGGTGGAGTGCTCCACCTTGTGCAGGGGGAGCACATCCCAAGCCCCCAGTGGGTTCCTGGGAGTGCAGGTGATGCCAAACCCGACAGAGACCGTTTTCCCGCTCCGTGCACACCCATGGTGACATTTAATCTTCAAGTTAGGCACCCTGAGAGTGACAGCAGTGACAGGACAGTTCTAATTATAGACCATTAAAAAAATTACATGAACGTGGTCTCTTTCAGTGTGGTCAAGACAAATATTTTCGGCCCCTGGTTGAGCCCTGGTAACTGACATGGCAGAGAGAGAAGCCGTGGGCCAGGGGCGCGCAGTCACCCCCTGCCCTTCCCTCTCATCAGGATCAGATGTTCCTGGTACCACCCTGCCGGGTCCTGAAAGCTCTGAGGTACTGGCTGAGGGCTGGGGGACCTGCGGCTCCCGGGAGACGGGGAGACACACCTTCTAGGCCATCATTGCTGTGCCCCAAAAGGGCGTTGTCCCTGTGACTCGGCTGTGAGTCCCCACTTGACCACCTCCTAGCTCTAGACCCGCAGCAGGTGAGCGGGCCTGTGTGCCTCATTGTTTCCCTCTGCAAAGTGGGTACACAAACTCTGCTGTCTTGCCAGGTTGCTGCGAGGATCACAGAGTCTGTCTGGGAACCTCCGTGAGCAGAGCCTGCTCTGTTAGCTGGCGCTGGGATTTTCTCCCGTGCTGCGGAGAAGGCAGGTCCGGGCCTGTCTCTGTCCGCACAGCCTTTCCCTGAAGCAGGGGTGGTGCCTGTGCCCACTGGGCCAGCTCACATTCAGGGGCCAGGACCCCTCCCGGTCCTGCCTTACCTTGCAGCTCCTGTCTCAAAGGCAGAAACTGAGGTGGGGGCCCCAGGGCAGGGAGGGGACAGAGAGAGGGAAGGAGGCACTGGGTAGGAGGCTGGGGCTGTGGCAGGAAGGGCAGGACTCTCCACAGTCTCAGAAATAAACCTCCAGCCCCTCCCTTCCCCTCCCCTCTGCTGTCCTGGGTGGTTGGTGGGGCCAGCTCAGAAAAACTGTGTCCTCCTCCCACCTGGATCCCACAGCTCTGCCCCTACCTCTGTGTCTGTTTCCATCTCAACATTTGCTGATATGCAAATAAACATTGCTGATATGTATACACACACAGCGTAGGAGTCTCATTCCCGCCCCCTGGGCTGGCTGCTGGGGGAGGTTGGGGAATCTTCTGGAACCTTGCTGGGTCCTGGTGGGCTCTGAGATTACAAGTAAGGTCCTGGCACCAGGGCTGAGGTGGGAGGAGAGAGAGAGGAGATAGAGAGGGGAGAGGGGAGAGGGGAAAGGAGAGAGGGGAGAGGGAGAAAGCCAAATGCATTCTAATTCTGCATCTGCCAGTCCTGGGACGTGAGCTTGGGGTCTGCCTCTTGCCTGTGCTGGGACCACGGGGTGTGGGCCATTGCTCATAGCAGCCCTCACTGTGGAGTTCATAGTCCCACTGCTTCTCAGTTTCCTTATCTGTGAAACAGATTAATGGGCTCCAGAAGGCGTGACCGAGGAGGGGTGTTAGCCAGGCAGGTTTCCAAAGGCCAGTTGCCTTTGGACAGAGCAAATCAACTGTCACCCAGAGGAGCTCCTGGACTGGGAAATGGAGAGCTAGGATTGGGAGGTGACCGGGGCCCGCCCCAGCCCCTGCAGCCATGCCCCCTGGAGGAGAGGGGAGGCCACTGCTAGCCGTGACGATGCTGGGGGAGGGGGCCCTTCTGCAGTCCCTCCTTCCCTGAGGCCCAGCCCTTCCCCTGTCCCCAGGTGAAATCAGAGGTGACAGCAAAGTTCCCCGAACTGTGTGGTGGCCCAGGTGCAGGCCTGGCCGTGTATCCGAGTCTCCCCCTCCTGTAGACAGAGCTGGGAGTTTGGGAGTGCAGGAGGCAGCGCAGTGGCGGTCTGGAGGCGGAGGCCACACGTGCGCTTCCCCAGCAGCTTCCCTGTCCCCCTCTGGCCTCTCCGGAGGGGATTGTGCCAAGGCAGGGGCAAGGATCAGTGGTTCTGGGACTTGGACCCCTGTGAGTCCGCTCCTTGGATCCTGAGCAGAGGGCAAAAGGATGAACTCCACAGCAACACGTCCTCGCCCCAGGCCTGGGAGAAGGGAGTCCCTCCTGGCGCCTGGTTCTCTGCCTGGCTGACCCAGCTCCCACCCCTCAACCTGCTCAGATCTTCCCAGCCTTCACCTCCTCTGTGAAGCCCTGTGAACAGCTCTAGGTCAGCCTTTCTTTTGTTGTTGTTGTTGTTTTTTTTTTGAAGATTGATTTATTTGAAAAGCAGAGTTACAGAGACAGAGAAGGGGAGAGAGAGAATCTTAAATCTGCTGGTTCACTCCCCAATGGCTACAACAACTGGGGCTGGGCCAGGCAGAAGCCAGGAGCTTCTTCCAGATCTCATGTGGGTGCAGGGGCCCAAGTTTTTGGGCCATCTTCCACTGCTTTCCCAGTTGCTTTAGCAGGAAGCTGGATTAGAAGTGGAGCAGCTGGAGGCCGGCGCCATGGCTCACTAGGCTAATCCTCCGCCTAACGGCGCCGGCACACCGGGTTCTAGTCCCGGTCGGGGCGCCGGATTCTGTCCCGGTTGCCCCTCTTCCAGTCCAGCTCTCTGCTGTGGCCAGGGAGTGCAGTGGAGGATGGCCCAGGTGCTTGGGCCCTGCACCCCATGGGAAACCAGGAGAAGCACGTGGCTCCTGCCTTCGGATCAGCGCGGTGCGCCGGCCGCAGCGCGCCAGCCGCGGCGGCCATTGGAGGGTGAACCAACGGCAAAGGAAGACCTTTCTCTCTGTCTCTCTCTCTCTCTCACTGTCCACTCTGCCTGTCAAAAAAAAAAAAAAAAAAGAAGTGGAGCAGCTGGGACTCGAACCAGCATCCAGAAGGGACGCCGGCACTGCAGGCCATGGCTCAACCCCCATGCCACAGCACCAGCCCCTCCAGTTCAGCCTTGAGCCACTTGCTTGGTATTCACGGTCCAGTCGGGTCTTACCCTCTCTCTCCTTATGTGCTAGGTGGTTTGGGCCTTATTTTACCTAAGTAAATTTTAAAATTCTCAAGGGCAGGAACCACGGGGCCTGAAAGTAATTGGGAACTAAGATCAGACCCTCCTCATTCCCTGGCCCCGAGCCGGGTCATCAGGTGTTGGAGGCCACATACTGTCCCCGACACTCCAGCCTCGCTGTGAGTCCCTCTCCCCCTTGCCCACGGCACATGGCACACTGGCCACTTGTGGCTCCTCTCCCACTCTGAGTCTGCCACAGCCGCAGGACCAGGCATGGAGGAAGCCTGCCTCCTGGGATCCCGCAGCCTCACCCCCACCCTGGCTCCCATGTTTCTCTGTCCTGGTAGCCGTCCCCTGTTGGCGATGCCATCTGCCATGGCCCTGCCTCTGTCCTTCCTTGCTCTATTTAGGTGGCAATTGTTTGCTTTTGTGTCCGTCTCTGTACCCAATGGGAAGCTGCACGGGGCAGGGATTGTGCGTGTTCTGTGTACCACTGAATACCCGGCGATAGCCTCGCACGTTCTTTGTGGGGTGAGCTGCCTTCTGTGTGCCGGGCATGTCCTGGGTACCTCAGGTCTGTTGTGGCTTTTGATCTTCCTGTCAGTCAGTTCTATGGAAAATGCGGTCTCAAACCATCTCAGTTTTACAAATGAGGCTGCCGGCCACTGGTGATGCCAAGTCCTACCCGCAGCTTCTGCAGGGCAGCTCAGAGAGCTCAGATGCACACCTGGCCCGCTCCGGGTTGAATGCATCCTGGTTCCCCAGCAAAGCCGGGACTCCTGGGTCAGGAGGAGGGGTTCTGCAATATCCTGCCTTTTTTGTCACGTCTGGACCTTGTAGAGGGCAGAGCACGGCCTGAGTGGACAGAGCGGTGAGGCCGACAGGGGCTGGGGGTTTAGCTGCTGTCTTTGGCTCTAGCCGGTGGTAGCCATGGTGTTGGGTAGGCAGGCATTGCCTGTATGACAGCATGGTTGGCCCTGGAGACGCACGTTCTGTGCTGGAGTGCTTCTCTGGCCAGAAAGCTCAGTACCTCATCCTGTGAGACAGCAGGGCACTGCTCCAGTGAACCTGAACCTGACCCCAAACTTCTCCCCACTGCTCCTGGGCCTGCAGAGTAATCCAGACAGGACCCAAGGCCTCTTCCCATGTAGCCTTCAGAGAGGTGGGCAGGTGTGCCCTCCCCTCCCCCGCCCCCTCTCCTGCAGGGCCTCTGTTGTGCAGGCTGACTTGGGAAATACCGAAGAGGATGCAGCCAGGCCCCTTCATCCCACAGCCTTGCCACTGGACATTTGGGTGATGGCAGCAGCCCCCAGCCCGTGCTGGGGGAACGTCCTGAGGACTTCCTGTCCCCTCACCATGGCCACTTGCGGGCTGAGCCAGAGCATCTCGGTGTAGACAAGCAGGGGTGACAGGCTTCATTTGCACATCTACCCCAGCGTTGGGGGAGAGTCTGAGACCGCAGGCACACTTGGTGGGAAAGAGCCGTGTGGTCGCTTAGCAGTGTCTGCGTGTCTGTGAAGTCAGAGGGCGACACGTGTGCCGCTTGCTCCTCCCCGGCACTCGGTGACGGGGCTCGAGGTGGAAGCTGAGATTGCTCTTGAGTCTTTTTGAGGCTCTGCTTGCTGAGTCCTACAGCCACGTTCTGTCTCTTGAAGCAGCTAAGGGGTCGAATGCCCAGTCGGCGCCCACTCCATCCGTGGGACCGGGACCAAGGCACATCCCGTGCAGGCCCTGGGCCGACGAGCTCAGACAAGGGACGCAGGGTGTGCCCTGGCAGCCGCCCTTGGCCTGGCAGGGCTGCTGGGCCAGCTCCCAGCTGTCAGCTTCCCTCTCCTTGCGTGTCTTGTTGGGGCCTGCGACAGCAGCTCTGTGATACGAGCCACGCTTTGGTGCCCAGCCTTCGGTGGCCTTGTCTAGGCAGGCAGGCAGGGCTAAGCAGTGCCACCGTCTGCCCGACATCACCGACATTCTGGTTTACAACTGCTCACCTCCTACCTCTGCTCTTTCCATCCCTCCCTTGCCCAGCCCATGAAGCCCCTGAAAGCCACGGCCACCACCTCGCAGCCCGTGCTCACCATCCAGCAGATCGAGACCATCTTCTACAAGATCCAGGACATCTACGAGATCCACAAGGAGTTCTACGACAACCTCTGCCCCAAGGTGCAGCAGTGGGACAGCCAGGTCACCATGGGCCACCTCTTCCAGAAGCTGGTGAGTCTCCTGTGGATGAGGGTCTTCACACAGGGCTTCGGGAGCACGGCTCCTGTTGGCAGATGGCCCTGGGAGGGCACGGGGCAGCCCCAGCCCTCTGGGCTTCCTCCAAGGCCGGGCCATCACGGGGCAGGGGCTCCGGGCCGCCCTTGGTGAAGCCCTGGGAGTGCCTGTAGAGGCGACGGAGTCTGGCCACGTGCGTGAGAGCTTCCAGGAGAGCACCGTTCCTCTCTCCCTAGGGGCCAGCAAGGGGCCAGAGGCTGCTCTGTGGGACATCGGGTGCCCTGGCTCTCCATGGACAGAGGCCTGAGCCCAGCCGGGGGCCAAGGACTGCTCGCCAAGAGCTCGGGGCCCGCTGCCTCTGTTCAGTGAAGCAGTTGACAGGCAACTGTGCAGCTGGTGATCCTCTCCTGAGGTCCCCAGGGCAGGAAGACATCGCAGGGGTGGGCGGGGGGAAGGTGTGAGGCTGAGTGAACAGCAGACTCCATGCTCGGAAATGCTCCGGGAACTCTGGTTCCCGAGGCTTCCTGGCTCTGCCTCCACTTCTGCCAGCCACTCCGGAGAACCCCCAGGCCAGACCTGCAGCGCCCTCCGTGCCGCCCTCCACAGCCTCAGCTCAGCAGGCAGGAAGGAGCCTGCTGGTGCTGTTCGCTTGGTGTGGACAGTTAGGGAGCAGGGAGCAGCACCGCTCTGTGCAAGGACAGGGTTCTGCCTTTCCTACTGAGGGCAGAGCTCTTGTTCCGACTCTCACAGGGCCACAAGCTCAGTCCGCACAAATGTGAGCTCAGCACCTCTGCGGGGATCAGTTCTCCCTCCCATCTTCATTGCAGTGCGTGGCTTGGACTCATCCAGGGTTTTCTACTTCTTTCTACCTACTCTAGTGCCCTCGTCTTGGCCACCAGCTACCTTCACCTGGACCCCTGCAGTGGCCTCATGGGTGGCTCCACCCCACCAACTCCTATAATAACGGCAAGGGTCCTCAAAACCCCTGCCAGGGTGGGCATTAGTGCACCAGTTAAGATGCAACCTGGGCCGGCACCACGGCTCAATAGGCTAATCCTCTGCCAGCAGCACTGGCACACCAGGTTCTAGTCCCGGTTGGGGCACCGGATTCTGTCCCGGTTGCCCCTCTTCCAGGCCAGCTCTCTGCTGTGGCCAGGGAATGCAGTGGAGGATGGCCCAAGTGCTTGGGCCCTGCATCCCATGGGAGACCAGAAGTACCTGGCTCCTGCCTTCAGATCAGCGCGGTGCACTGGCTGCAGCGCACCAGCTGTAGCGGCCATTGGAGGGTGAACCAACGGCAAAAGGAAGACCTTTCTCTCTCTCTCTCTCTCTCACTGTCCACTCTGCCTGTCCAAAAAAAAAAAAAAAAAAAAAAAAAAAAAAAAAAAAGATGCAACCTGGAGGTCTGGTATTGTGGCATAGTGGGTTAAGCTGCCACCTGCAGTGCTAACATCCCATGTGGGTGCTGGTTCGAGACCTGGCTGCCCCACTTCCAATCCAGCTCCCTGATAATGTGCCTGGGAAAGCAGTAGAAGATGGCCTAAGTGCTTCAGCCCATGCATCCAGGTAGGAGAACTTGCAGAAGCTTCTGGCTCCTGGCTTTGGCCTGGCACAGCCCTGGCCATTGCAACCATTTGAGGAGTGAACCAGCAGATAGAAGATCTGTCTCTCTCTTTCTCTCTCCTTCTCTCTCTCTAAATCTCTGTCACTCTGTCTTTGAAATAAGTAAAAATAAATCCTAACACACACACACACACACACACCCCTTGGGAAGCCTGCATTCCAGATCGGTGTGGCCTTCAGTCCTGACTGTACTCCCGATTCCAGCTCCCTGCTGATACACAACATGGGAGACAGCAAAGGCTCCAGTGCCTGGGTCCCTAAATTTGACCTGGCCCAGCCTCTGCTGTTGCGGGCCTTTGGGCTTGGAAGATCCTCTCTCTGTCTCTGCCTTTCAAGTAAGTAAAAATGAATAAATAATAAAGCTCTTATTTAACAAACAAGCAAACTTTTGCCAGACCTTGCTTCTCCACCCTGCCTTGGCCCCTTCAGCAGCTCTGCCATGTGTTGGCTAAGGGCCAGGCCCCGAGGAATGGCTTTCAGGGCCCTTCCTGTGCCGGCCTCTGCCCACCCTGTGCCCCTGACCCTGGACTTCGTGCTCAGTTCACACTGCGGGGGCTTAACAGCCTCTGTATGCCTGTGGCTCCATCTCCCAAAAAGTCCTCTCCCTTCTTGTCAGGTTTATCCCAGACGGTTCTCAGAGAAGAAACCTCCCCAGGGGGTCTTCAGAAAGTTCATGGAAATGGGTATTATAAAAAAAACTAGGCACGAATTTCAAAAATGTTTGCACCCAAATAAGCTTGTCTTTTAAGTACAGTTTTCTGTGCACTTTTTGAAGCACCCTCACAGTTGCCTGCCTCCACAAACCATAAACTCCAGGAGGATGAACCCTGTTTTCTTCTCATTAGGCCTCAGAACCAGCCCATGGTCAATACGTGACTGAATGAATGTCCCACGGGTGACTGTGACCACTGGGGACTTGGAAGGGCATCGAGGGAGGCTTCACGGGCCTGAGATCCGTGCCCCGGGAGCTGTTAGTTCAGACCAGCTGCGTTGGGGTGGGCATTTGGCCCAGCGATTAAGATGCTAGTTGGGTGACCAGTGTTGTAGCGCAGGGACTAAGGCTGTCTCTACAATATTGGCATCTCCTTGGGGCCGGCGCCGCGGCTCACTAGGCTAATCCTCCGCCTAGCGGCGCCGGCACACCGGGTTCTAGTCCCGGTCGGGGCGCTGGATTCTGTCCCAGTTGCCCCTCTTCCAGGCCAGCTCTCTGCTGTGGCCAGGGAGTGCAGTGGAGGATGGCCCAAGTGCTTGGGCCCTGCACCCCATGGGAGACCAGGAAAAGCACCTAGCTCCTGGCTCCTGCCATCGAATCAGCGCGGCGCGCCGGGGCCGCGGCGGCCATTGGAGGGTGAACCAACGGCAAAGGAAGACCTTTATCTCTGTCTCTCTCTCTCTGTCTCTCACTGTCCACTCTGCCTGTCAAAAAAAAAAAAAAAATATTGGCATCTCCTACCAGAGCACTGGTTCAAGTCCTGGCTTCTCTGCTTCTGATCCAGCTCCCTGCTAATGTGCCTGGGAAAGCAGCAGAGGATAGGATACCTACATGGACCTCTGGGCTCTTGGCTTTGGCCTGGCCCATCCGTTGTAGCCATTTGGAGAGTGAACCAGCCATGGAAGATATTCATTCTCTCTCTCTCTCTCTGCCACTCTGCCACTCTGCCTTTCAAATAAATTAGAGAAGTTAAAAAGAAGCCGGTTAAGATGCCTGTGTGTTAGAGTGCCTGGATTCGACGTCCAGCTCCTGCCGATGTACAGTCTGGAAGGCGGCAGTGACGGCTCAAGTAATTGGGTTCCTGCTTCTCACATGAAAGAACTGGATTGAGTTCTGGACTCTCAGATCCAGCGCCTGGCCCAGGGCTGTTGCAGGCATTTGGGGAGTGAACCAATGGATGGGGGAGCTCTCGCTCTCTCCATCTTTGTCTCTCCCTCTCTCAAATTTACAGAGATGGGTATGCTTATTTTAAAGGAAGCCCAGTGGTGCTGCGGGTGCAGGCAGGGCTTCTAACCCAGCAGGGTCAGTTAGACTGGGACTGTGCGATTCGCCCAGCCTCCTGTCGCTCAGCTTCCTTGGCGGCAGGAATGAGAACTCTCACAGTGTTTCCCTTGTTGGGAGTGTGTGAGGAGTGAGGGCTACTTGCAAAGTGCTCGGAGCAGGGCCTAGAGCATCCTCAATTAGGAAACCCTTGGGAATTAGCCGTTATCACGACTTCTACTGTTACTCTTGTTATTAGGAAGAGACACCCTAGGAGGCCTTGTTCCAAGGGAACCCACACTTCTGGTCCTGGCAGACCCCCAAAGCTTCCCCCAGTGTAGGGCTTGTGGGCACCCGGAAATCATTCCCCTGGTGCCAGGCGCCAGAGCTGGTAGACCTTGGGGACGGCCTGTGTCTCTACGCTTGGCAGGGCCTGCAGGGACCAGAACATGGTGAAAAGGCTGTCCCTGTTTATCTCCCATCCTGGTCTCAGCCCCACAGGCCTGGTCGTGACTTCGCTACCCACGTCCCTCTCCCCGAGCAGTGTGAACTGACGAAGGCCAAAGCTCGGGGGGGAGCGGGGGCAGCCGGCATCGGGAGGCAGTTTGTTTTCAGCAGAAGTCTCTGGATATTGGATTATTCAGTACCGAGAGGGGGAATCAACATCTCTGCAGTTTGCTTTATGAGATTGCTCCAGTGCCAGGCTGTGTTTCCAAGCAACCCCATCTCCCAGTTAACGACCCTGGCAGGCCGGGTCTCAGGCCCTCTAACTTAGGGTGGCTGTGGTGATGGCAGCGCCTGGGATGGCTGGGGCCCCTGTATTTAGGCCTCTGCACAGGTGGCCCCTGCTCCTGGCTCACAGAGGGAGGTGACCCAGCTGGGCATCCTGCTTTATCCTTCTCATGGGGAAGGGACCAGGGGAGTCCTTTCCTGGAAGAGGAGTGCCAGTGATTGGAATGTAGCTTAAGAAGCCACTGTCTGGTGTCCCCCATAAGTTGGGGATACCAACAGGCCAGGATCCCCCCTGGAAGAAGACCCCATCTATTCCTGCCCCACCCCCAGAGGTTTGTTTCCGAGAAGTCCTGCCCCTCTGGGGCTGAGACCTGCGCTACTCTGGGCTCAGCTTCTCCCCATGCTGGCCAGTTCTCAGTCCCCTCTCTGGCTTCCCTGACACTTCCTGGAGGGTCATGTCAGCTGGCCCCATGCCCTTGGGGGAGCACAGTGTTCTGAGGTGGGCTCAGGGGCAGCCCATGCTCCCCAGTACCTGGTGGAAAGCAGAAGCTGAGCGAGCCCAGCAGAAGCCATAGCCACTTGTTCCTCCGCTGGAACCCAGTGTAGACCAGAACATCTCAAGAATAAGGTAGCAAACGACTGTTTCCTCCGCTCCCAAGATGGGAAGGTGTTGAGCCCTGTACATGGCAAGACTTGCCTGGTTTAAAAAAGCAAGTGTTACAGATACAGGTGAAGTCTCCCTTCTCTTGTTTGAAAGTTTTTATTCACTTCTATTTATTTGAAAGCCAGAGAGAGAAAAACAGAGCTCCCATCCACTGGTTCACTCCCCACATGGCTGCTCTCTAGCAGGGGTTGGGCCAGGCTGAAGCCAGGAGCCGGAGCTCAGTCCCAAGTCTCCTTAGGGGTGGCAGGACCCCAGGTACTTGAGCCGTCACCTGCTGCCAGCCAGGGTGTGAATTAGCAGGAAGTGGAGCCAGGACTCGAACCCGCGGGCTCTGCTATAGGAAGCAGGTGTGCCAGTGGTATCTTCGCCACTACACTAAGTGCCTGCCCCCTCTTTCCTCTGAGCCAGTTACTGGCACACATTGTGTACCCTTCCAGAGGGAAATTTGTATATATTCCATGTCTTTTTTTTTTTTTTTTTGGCATTGCATGTCCATGCAGATGTCTGTGTAGATCAGTTTTTTGCGGTTCAGTCAGCATTCACTTTGAAACACATTGGAGTTGCCACAGATAAACCTGGTTCTTTCACCTTAACCACGGTGCGTCTGGGTTCTGTATTTGTGAGCAGCAAGAAGGAGGCCATGCTCATGTCTCCTCCAGGACGGTGATGTCCAGTAGAAATCCATGGCAAGCCACATAAATAAATAATCGGAAAGTTTCTAAGTAGCCACATTTTAAAAAGTAAAAATAGGTAAATTTAATTTTAAGGATATATTTTATTTATTAAAATACAAATATTATCCCAACAGGTAATCAGTATTTAAGAATCAGTGGAATGAAATTCACGTCCTCTTTTTCCATCCCAAGTGTGGATTCCATACTTGCAGTGCAAGGGCTGCTTTCCGCATGCTCATTAGCCGCACAGCCCCGGGGCTGCTGGACTGGTCAGCATAACTCGATGGTTTGTAGGTAGTGGTGGCTTAGCTAAGCAGCGGACGGAGGCTGTGCCTGTTTCCAACTGTATTGGTTGCTGACAAATTGCTTTCTGAATAATTGCACGAATTCACACCCCTACACAGTCTGTGGCACAGCGGGTTAAACCACCTCCTGCAGTGCTGGTATCCTGTATGAGCACCTGTTCAAGTCCTGGCTGCTCCATTTTCAATGTGGCTTTCTGCTAATCTGCCTGGGAAAGCAGCAGCAGATGGCCCAAGTACTTGGGCCCCAGCCGTCCATATTGGAGACTCACATGGATTTCTGGGCTCCTGGTTTCCACCTGCCCAGCTCTGATTATTGGAGTCATTTGGGGAGTGAACCGGTGGGTGGAAGATCTCTCTGTCTCTCTTTCTCTGTAACTCTGCCTTTCAAATAAATAAGTATTTTTAAATTAATTTATTTGAAAGGCAGAGTTACAGAGAAGGAGGAAGGGAGAGGCAGAGAGAGAGAGGTCTTCCATCCTCTGGTTCACGCCTCAAATGGCCACAATGGCTGGGGCTGGGCTGGTCCAAAGCTAAGCACTTCTTCTGGGTCTCCCACATGGATACAGGGGCTCAAGTACTTGGACCATCTTCCACTGTTTTCTCTGGCTCATTAGCAGGGAGCTGGATCAGAAGTGGAGCAGCCAGGACTCCTGTTGGTGCCCATGTGGGATGCCGGCACCACTGGTGGCAGCTTTACCCACTGTTTACCCACATTCTTGCCAACCTGTGATATCATTAGAATTTTAACTTGTGACCCTTCTGATCATAATGAAAGGGTCCCTCATTGTGATTTTTCATTTGAATTTCTGCCCTTTATTCCCTTAGGAAGAAACGTGTGTGCACAGCCCACAAAAGGCTTTCCATATGTGTCTGAGGTTATGAGTGAATGAACCTTGGCTTCTCCTTTTGCAGATGGGGGTGGGGTGGAGGATGGGACCTGCCTTGCCTCCCAGAGTTGGCGCAGCTCTGTGTGGCTGTAAGTCCTGGAAAGCTTAGGGTTAGGTTCTGAGTGATGTGGGCATGTATGGTTAGACATAGGAGCCTTGGCTCCCTGGAGGCTGGAAGAGGTAGGGATAGGGATCTAGAGGCTGAGGGACTATGGAAAGACTGCCCCTTTAAATGCTGTGCCCCACACTCACACAGCATAGGAGCAGGGGACTAAGCAGGCTGCACGTGCCCACCCCAAGTGGGCTCCCCTGCTCCAGGACGTGAAAGGGGTATGAGGTGTTAAGGGCTGGAAGACCTTGCTGATGCTGAAGAAAGCCCCATGTTGTGATGCACTGAATTTCCTGCGTGCCAACAGAGCCTTTGCTTGCCCTGTTCTCCCCACCCTCCTGCCCCCACCGCCAGTACCCCCGTGGTAACCTTATTGGCTGAGCCAGTTTCCATGGCAACTGTCAAGTTCAAAGGGATACTGTAATGTGTTCATCCCTGCCTCTCGCTTCCTTCCCAGCTAGCCCTTTGGAGCTGAGTTGGAGGAACTGAACGATAAGGGAGCTCCAGGAGCTCTGGTTAAGCTTTCATCCATTCATTAATCCGCTCCCTACCCCACTCCCACCCTCCTCTCTCTCCCTTCTCTGCCTCCTCCCTGCAGGCCAGCCAGCTGGGTGTGTACAAAGCGTTTGTGGATAACTATAAAGTCGCTCTGGAGACAGCTGAGAAGTGCAGCCAGTCCAACAACCAGTTCCAGAAGATCTCAGAGGTAGGCAGTGCCCCCCCCCCCCAGGCCAAGCACACACCCAGCACCCCAAGGACACGGGCTCTGGGGGTAGCTGTGCGCCTTCCCCAGCCTTGGGGTCCCTCCTGCCCAGCTTGCCACTCAGAGAAGTGGCTGTCCTGATGGGTGACACCGAGCCTGGCATTTGCTTTCTTGTCCCTGACATTTTCCCTCTTCATATAAGAATATCCATTTGTTTGATTCTTTTAAAAATTCCGTTTCAGGTTAGAGAGGGGAACAGGAGAAGCAATAAATAAAGAGGAGTGGCATTCTCCCCCTTCCCTTCATGTGGTCCTTGGCTCCTATCCTGTAGAATGAAGGGCTTGGACTTGTCAAGCCCCTCTCAGATTTGCTCGATGAAAATCACCCGGATGCTGGTTAACATGGAGTTTTCCAGGCGTCCTCGCAGGAGTGTCTGATTCAGGAAGCCTGGGGTGGGGCCCAAGAGTCTAATTTTTATTCCAGTGTTGTTGCAATAGACACTATGCTACTCCTGTTAGTGTCCGAGGGAGGAATCTATTTTCGTGAGCTCCCAGGCGATTTGCATGATGAGAAGATTGGAGGATGTCAGGCTAGGCAGTCCTGTAAGAGCCTCGCCAACTCTAAGACTCCAACTTTCACCAGTAGAGCAAGGGTCAGAGCCACGTACGTGGATAAAAATCCCTAGACACACCTGTTCAGCCAGTGCCACTAAGCCTTCCCCACGTGCGCTCTGCAGGGCACACGTGTGGTATCACCTGCCATTGGCATTTCTCTCCAGGAAGTGGCATCAAGGGGGTGGTTGCTCCAGGATCCTTGAGGAACACAGCCCAGCTCACTCCTTTAGCAACAGACCTCAGTGACACTCCTAAGCCAGTGGCCCTGCACAAACAGTACCCAGCTGCAGCCCAGGGCACTGAGCCTGCGTTTCTGGGAGGTGGGTGACTTGTGCAGTTTTGGAAGACCCTTGCTCTCAAGGCCCCTCTGGGCCCTTTGCTGTCCTGTGAGCTCTGACACTGGAAAAGCTGGTGAGACATGGGACGGTTTGCATGAAACTACTGGGGTTACATGCGTGCCCCAAGAAGCAGTATGACAGTTGGGCAGATGCAGATGAAAATGTCAGGTGGATTCCTAGTAAAAGCTGTGTTGGAAAATGTGGATTTGGATCTTAGTTAAAGGGATACGTGAATGCCTCCCTGGCAGGAATGGGAGCCACACGGACCCTCCCCACATGGAGGCAGAGCCTGCCCCTCCAACTCCAGGTGTAGAGAGCAGAGGGCTGAGCCCAGTGTCTCCTTCCAAACCATGGACTGGCTGTGTCAGCCCGTGCCTGAGAGGATGGAGCGAGGAGAGGGGAAGTCCTCCCACACAGTCTGCAAAGTGGGTGCTTCCCCTCACGGCTCCAGCCTGTGCCAAGAGCCAGCCGCACACCCCGGGCCTGTGTGCTGAGTCCAGAGTGGCCGTCAGGAGTGGGCACGTGGAGTTGTACGTGGGCCCCTCGTAGACTGGGCTGGCTGCCTGCTCTCTACACATGGGCAAAAACCCCCAGGTCCAAGGAGCCTCCCCATGCCAGAGGGCAGAGTTGGGCCCCTGGCCTTCCGCCAGGTGGCTTCTCATCCTGACTCACTCGGTGACGCTGTCGCTTCCTGCCAGCGCTGCCACTTAATTACTGCAATTAGGCCCTTCTGCAGTATGAGTGACTTCATACCTCTAGGCTGCACTGGAGGGGGGTGTGGAGAAAAATTCCCTAAAGCCAGGAATCCAGGAGCCAGCCAGACACACAGCCTAGAGAAGCTGAGTAACAGCCTGCCCACCAACACACAGCCCGAGCTCAGTCCCTGGGGATTTTCTCTGTCTAGAAATGGCTTGAGACCAGAGTGGGGAGAGTGGTGCCCCTGCTGTCTGGGCCTTCCCTCCCTCCCTCCTTGCCTGTGGGCAGCATCACCTGTGTGCCTGACCTTGACCTCACCTTGCCCCTTGCTTTCCCTGGACACTCCTCTTCAGGGCTCTGCTCAGCCTGCCAAGTACAGATTGCATTACAGCTCCCACTGCAGGCCACGCTGTCCTGGTAGCTCGGGCTGGGCCTGGGCCCACTCCTGCAGGCAGATAGAAGAGGTTTGGACCAGATAAGCCATCCCTGGAGTCTGACCCTTGCTGCCGGGTCGCTTGGCTCGTGGTCCATGAGGGATTCAGCACTACCTCTCCAACAGTGTCCTCCCTGCAGCCCAGCACAGGCACTGGAGGGTGGGGCCGGGGGCCGAGTGAGTCTCTCAACACGGGTGGGAGGTGTTCACCTGCCTGCTTCCCCTGAGGTGTGCAGGACCCCTCCTCTTTAAGTCCTCTTTAAGCAACCTCTTTAAGGTTGCTCGTGCTGCAGGGATCAGCTGGCAGTTGTCCACTCAGGCCCTGTCCACCCTGGGCTGATGTGTACAGATCCCTGGGGGGTTGGTGGGGCACGGGGTCCTGCTCTTGCCACTGCTCCCTGTCTGGAGGGCCCTTGGGGTTGCTGGTGAGGGGCTTCAGGGTTGGGTCTGAAGAATTCCCATTATCGAAGCGCTGTCTCTGGCACCTCCAGCCCCCCCCCCCCCCCGAATCTTGGAGCCCGTCCTTCCTACAAGGCTCACGGGGTGGGGGGTGGGGGGGAGACCAGCCAGTGATTCCTCTCCTCCCCTTGGCAGGAACTCAAAGTGAAAGGTCCCAAGGACTCCAAGGACAGCCACACGTCCGTCACCATGGAAGGTACTTGAGGGAATGGGCGGGATGACAGTCACCTTCCTTTGTCTGGCTTTGTGGACTGCAAGCTGTGTGAGCTGGTGCCCTCCCTGCTCGCGTGCGTGTGTGTGTGTGTGTGTGTGCGTGTGTGCACGCGAGGAATCCAGCCTCTTGTCCCCAGGCAGCCGGCCAGCTACAAACGTGCTCCTCTGTAGGATGCCAGCGGGCTGCTCTTCCCTCCTCCCCTCCCCGCCCTCCTCCCTCCTCTCCACGCGCCGCGCCTCCCCTCCCCTCCCCCTTGCCGGAGGAGCACTCAGAAGCGGCTGCCTGATTCTGGAGGTTGTGCAGCAGCCGCCAGCGAGGTGGGCGAGTGGCTGGGCTGCCGAGGGGAGCCGGGGAGCCAGGAGCGATGGCTGCACGCTCCTGCTGCAGGGACACAGGCGGCCATGGAAATCCTCCTCATCATTCGCTTCTGCTGTAACTGCACCTATGGTAACCCTGGTTTCTCCCTGGGAGGTGCTGTGCCCTCCCGCCTCTGGGAGCTGGCAGTGGGGGGCTTCAGTGTGGCTGTCAAGGTTTGGGGGCAGCAGGGGAGAGGGTGGGCAAGTGGCTGCTGCACCTGTGTGCACTCCCATCGTGGCCAGCGCCATCCTGGGGTTGAACATGGGGGGCCACCCCAGGAAGGGTGGCTTTGGAATGGGAAGGACCTTGCGAGGAGGGTCCAGGTCCCCTGAGAGCCCTGGGAGGGGGGTTGGTGGGCCAGCATGGGAGGCACGGAGTAACTTCCTGGAGAGAGAGTAGCAGGCTACACCTGCAGGCATGGTGGCCAGGGGCTGATGGAGAGGGGCAGAGGGTCCGACTGCAGCCCTGGAATGAGAGGCACCTGCCTGGCTGCAGAGAGAAGTTGGGAGTTTCTTTGTTTCAGGAGAGGAGGGGAGGCTGGGCAGCAGGGTATTGTGTGCTGGGAACGCGTGCACGTGCCGCCTCCCCCAGGACAGCAGCCTGGAGAGCAGGGGACCTCCAGGGCTCCAAGGAGGTCTGTGTCTAGGAGGAGAGAGCCTGGAGCCCAGGTCTCTGCACTTAGCTCAGAGGGTGCTCAGTGAAAGGCCGGAGGGAGAGGGGGCGTGGCAGGCTGCTGCTCTGTGAAGGTCACACGCCCACCGTGGGATGGAAAGGGTCGGAGCATCCTGCAGCTGCTGCCGCTGCTGGTCCCGGGACAGGGGGCAAACCGTCCGCTATGCTGGGGGGCCCAGGGGCCACTGACTGCCCTCTAAGGCAAGAAGCGCCTGAGGGGTTGACCCGTGCAGCCTGTGGCAGGGCATGGGGGGCAGGTGTTGCTTCCACACCAGCTGTTCTGGGCCCATATGTGTTGGAGTGGCAGGTGGCTGGTTTTAGGACCTTCCTCTTCCCTCCCACCAGGCGTTTTGTCTCTGCACCCTTCTCTGTCACTTCGCTTTCCTATCTCCGTGGTAACCTGGAGCTCCTTGTCGAAGGCTGAATGGATGGGGATGGGGGAGGTGGCCGTTTGCTGGAGGAGAGGCTGAGGCGTCCTGGGTTCTCTCTCGGAGGCTGCTGTGCAGGACCCTCGTCCCCTCCCCTGCTGTCCTGTGTCGAGGCTGGCTCCTGGGACAGCTGCTGGCTGTGTCCCCTGCCCCTTGTGTCTCAGCTTCTGGCCAGCTGGGGTCAAGAGGAGAGCTGGACTTGAAGGTGGCCTGTGCAAGGATCAGAGGGGATGTGCTCTTTCTGGTCTGGCCCAAGAGCTGGTTTATAAGCCTCTGCTCGGCCTCCCTCCGAAGGAGACGGAGCCCTCCCACGGCAGGCCTGGGACCCAGCATTCAGGGCATCTGGTCCCCGAGGTGAAGTCAGCTTCAGAGTGGGGAAGGAGGACTGGACCCGCTGTCGCCCAGGCAGCAAGAGGCCAGCTCACCCGCTCCGGCCAGTCTCTGAGAACGCTTGTACGGTTCACTGAGCTTCTCTGGGGCTTGTCCCTTCCTAAGGAAGAGGACAGTCTCAGTCCAAACCCAACTGCCACTTACAGCTTTGTGGTTGTGATCGAGTTACCTTCTGTCTGCCTCAGTTTCCTCATCTGGAGAATGGGGCCGGTGAGCCCTGCTTCCCTTTGTAACCACCGGGAATAAAGCAGGTAAAGCAGTTAGCCAAGTGCCGTTAGGCGAGCAGCTGGCTCACAGCAACTGGACCGTTAGATGCTGCAGTTGTGGTCTGCAGAGGTCCTGGTCAGGGAAGGCTTCCTGGAGGAGGGAGACAGCAAGCACTGCAGCTTGGTGGGAGGTGGGTGCCACAGGAGTCAGGGACCAGGGGAGGGGGCGGGAGTCCCTGGTGAGAGAGTAAGCGCCTCTCGCGGAGTTACGAGGGGTAGCAGGGCTGCAGGGGCCGCGGGGAGCATGCTCCCTAGGGCTGGTCTTCCTCCCCCATCTCCCTCCATCGCAGACTGTGGCCCCAGGGCCTCTCCCTGAATTGCTCCCTCCGACCTTTCCTCCCAGCCGAGGCTGAGGCTGTAGGACTACTCCACAGCCCAGGTCAGGGAGACCTGGGCTGTGGAGACTTCAGGCACATTAATAACTCGGAAATCCAGCCTGCTGTTGGTGCAGCCCTCTGAGCTGAGTTAGCACCTCTTTCCCCTGGGACCCCAAGGAGAGCAGGAGCTGGCGGCACGGAGTATGCTCCCCACCCCAACCCCAGCCCTATGCAGGGGTCTGAACAGCTGGTGCTTTCTTTGCAGTCTCTGGGGTCCTCATGCGTTATTTGCCCCTGGAGGTGGGCCAAGCCACAGGCCGGTGCCTGTGCCTTAAACAGCTTCAGAAATGGGTCCCCCATGAGCTGCGTGCTGGGCTCTGCCCACCCTGTCCCAGGACACCTCAAGCCTGGTCTTGCCCATTCTGGCTCCCTTGGCCTGTGGGGAGGGTCGCTAGAACCTGCTGGATGAGACAGGAGTATGGATAGGTTGCGGGAAGTGCATGTGCAGACAGCAGGGGTTGTCAGTCTGTACTGCCCGGCGTGGTCAGCGAGGGAGTCTGAGCAGGCAGCTGTAACTTGTAAGAGCCCCTGGGGGTACCGACGGGTGGCCAGGCAGACTGCAGCTAGCGCTGGTGGTGCACTGCTGGGAGTGTGTCCTCCTCCTCTCCAGCAGATGGTCCCCCCAGGGGTCTGCTTCGCAGTGCACCGTATTTCTATCTGGGACTTCGGGGGCTCTTTGGTTTGGGAACCAGCTCAGGCCTGAATGTCAGCTCTGGAATCTGGCACAGCCTGGTCCTGTGGACACTCAGTTTGGGTCCTCCTTCTCAGAATGGCCTTCTGCCTCTTACGGCTCCTATGGTCAGGGATCAAAGGTCATGACCCCATGGAGGGGCGTGCAGGTGCAGGGCCAAAGCTGAGCTGCCCCAGTTTGGAGGGGCAGGGCACAGCTGCCTGCAGGAGGCATGTTTGGAAAGGTCGACCTGCCAGCTGCTGCCTCCACCTGCTACTGTCCACTCCCAGCAGTGCTCACTTGGTGTCTGAGCTATGGAGGGGGTGGTATGCAAGGGCCAGGCTGAGCTTGCATTTTTTTCCAGCCTCTTTGGGGCTTCCATATGGGCCTGGATTCCTTCAGGAAATCTTTGCCACCTGCTTGAGAACAAAGCCTTTCCATGGCAGACTGGCCTGCAGCCTGTCCTGTTCTTCCTGGAGCGGGAGAGGGGTTTGCAGGAGTCTTTCTCATGGCGATGAGGCCGGCTATGTGGGTCAGCATGAAGCCTGTTTGTTCCCAGTTGGCTGTGCCAAGCCTTGGGCTGGAGGAGTGAGAATGATAGGGTGTGCAAGAGCTGCTCTCTCTGGACAGGAAGCCTGTCTCCTGCCCATGTTGGGGTCCCCAGTGTGCGGGACTCCTGGGGGTATATCCAGGTGTACCTGTGGGTCAGACTAGGAGCTTCAGGGGGGCATCTTCTCCAAGCCAGGTCAAGCCCTGGGGGCAGCCTTCCAGAGGTCATGGCTGGTGGGCAGTGAGGCAGAGACCAGGTAAGGGGTGGCCTGGGTGGCTTTGGCTGTGTCCACCTCTTCCTGTTGCTCGGCTGGGCCTGGGAGTAGCTGAGTGGGCTTGCCGAACAGCCCACATGGGCTCCTGACAGCCAGGCAGCTCAGGGAGCAAGGCTGGTCTCAGGTCTCAGGCTGCTGGTGTTTGGTTGTCCTGACCCCTTCTCCCTGCCTCCCTCACCAGCTCTGCTCTACAAGCCCATCGACAGAGTCACTCGGAGCACCCTGGTCCTGCACGTGAGTGTCAAGACCCTGAGCGGCCCGGGAGGTATTGGGAGTCCCGTGGAAACCTGAGCTCTGGCTGGAAGGGTGCTGGTGTCCCTGAGAGGGTCCCTGGGCCCCAGCTGCGCCTGCCTGGCCTGCAGTAACCATGCCAACAGGACCAGGGCCTAAATATAGCTCGGCCACTGAGCTTGACATTTGGCCAAATGCTCTTCAGGAGGCAGGCACTTCTGCTTCCCCAGCCCCTGCCTCATGGTCTCCCCTGTCCTTGGGGCAGCTGCGGGGTGGGGGGAGCTGTCTGTCCCAGCTGCTTGGCGAACAGAGGTGGCCCTTGGCTCACCAGGAAAGAGTTGTGATGTAGCAGGAGTGAAGGGCCACTGCCTCACCCTCCCTGTGCCCTGACCCTGAGTTTTAGTTCAGATTTTGAAGGTGTGACCAGATTTGAGTGTGGGTCCCTGAGTGCCTGCTCTTCATATTGTTTTGGGAAGGATTGAGTTTACCCCAGTGTCCTCCCATTGAGCCCCTCATCTGCACCCCCAAACACACCACCCCCACATGCAGGTGTTTGGCAGAGCAGTTAAGATACCCCCTGGGATGCCTGCGTCCCATGTCAGAGCCCCTGGGTTTGAGTCGCAGCTGTGCTTCCTGCTAATGCGCACCCTGGGAGGCAGCATGTGATGGCTCAAGTATTCGGGTCCTCGCCACCCACATGGGAGACCTGGCTGGAGTTCCTGTCTCCTGGCTTCAGCGCGTCCTAGTTCTGGCTGTTACAGGCATCTAGGAAGTGAACCAGCAGATAGAAGATACTCATTCACTTTCTGCCTTTTTAATTAATTAATTAAAGCTACATAATTAAATATAGCACCAACACGCCACCCTCACCCCTGCCCAGGACTTGCTGAAGCACACGCCTGTGGACCACCCAGACTACCCGCTGTTGCAGGATGCCCTCCGCATCTCCCAGAACTTCCTGTCTAGCATCAACGAGGACATCGACCCCCGTCGGACTGCAGTCACGACCCCCAAGGGGGAGGTGAGCTCGGGACCCAGCACAGCCTGGCCCCAGGGGGGGCTGATCTGACCCCTGTCCCTGTTGTCCCTCAAGCGTGGGCACTGCTGCTGAGAGCCCTGCTCACCAGGGCTGAGCTTAAAGGCCAGCCTCTCGTTCATCGTCGTCATAGTCCGGGGAGGCAGAAGAGGAAGCTGAGGCTTGGAGCATCCCCTGCAGGTCCGGTACAAGGTCTCAGCCATAAGTGTCGGACTGGATTCTGTCCCTGGGACTTTCTGGCGATAAGCCCCATGCACTGTTCCCCACACCCGGGGAAGTCGGGCCTCTGGGTTCCTCATTAATGAGTGCAAGCCCCTGTCTCTGCGAGGCTGAGAGAGTGGGACTGGGAGTTGCTTCTGATCGGCCTGTGTAGGAGCTAGGTCGTGAGCTGGGGAGCAGCAGAGGCTGGTGGCAGAGGTGGCGGAGGCCACCCCTGCTGCTGCAGTGTCCCCTGTGGGCACCTCAGACTGCTACAGCTGCTCCCGGGGGGCTCCTTCTTGGTGGAAGGATGGGGAGCAGCCCAGTGAGAGGACACACTGGAGGGACAGTTGCCCTCCTGGGTCAGTAGGCTGGCCTAGATTCCTTGCTTCCTGCCCAAGAAAGGCGGTTAAGCGGCCCCAGGAAGGGAAGGCTGGATGCAGTTAACGCTCTGCTGCTGCATTTATGAGCCTCTGGTGTCTCCTGCAGAGGGAAGGAACCAGGGACAGGGTGCCGGGCGTGACTGGTGGGCCGTGGTGAGCCAGTCCGCGGTGCCATTCCTAGCCCTGGTCTGCTGCACCTCGGGGTGATGTCACTGGTTCATTTCACTGCAAGAATGGCTGGAAAATCTCCAGAGGCTTGGAGCACCATCAGCTTCAGGTCATCTTAATCGTGTGCACTCATCGGTTCACCTACATATCGCAGCATATGTAGGTCACACGGTATACGGCGCTCTTGGAGAAGGCTGGGACAGATGGCGGCAGCCCCAGAGAGGCCTGCTGGCTCTGAGGGTGGGGGGAGGAGACTGCGACGTCTCACGAGGAGTAGGATGCTCTTGGCTGAGCAGAGCCCAGGATAAAGGCAGCTGCAGGTACCCCGGGGACACTGCTGCAGCCGCACTGAGGCTAGCCTCAGGGTCTCTCAGGACACTGCTGCAGCCATACTCAGGCCAGCCCGAGGGTGTCACTTCGTGGGGAAGTCCCAACCACCAAGAAGCAGCATCAGCGGGACCGAGCGGCTCTGCAGGTGCAGGCTGAGCTGAAGCTGGATGCTCAGTTACAAAGAGTTTTGAAGGTGGAGGGTGTTCACACTGCAGCGGGGAGAAACGAGTCATGCTGGGCCAAGGTCCTGGCGGGCAGGAGCTGATGAAAGCTGTGGAAAGTGGTTCTGTTGTGGCACGTGACGTGCTGGCTCTGACACACACCGCCCCCGTGAGCCCTGCCTCGAGGCAGACTGTCGTTCTGTCCCCTTTAAAGATGCCCCATCTGCGATCTCAGCTAAAAAGCGCAGTGTCTGGATTCACACCAAAGCCAGTGCTCTTAACTGTGGGCCACAAGCCCCTCGCCTCAGCCCTCCCCAGCCGGACGGTGCCCCGGTGCAGCCTGCACTGAGCCAGCTGCCAGGGGTGGCTTGTGCCTTCTCCCTCAGACCCGGCAGCTGGTGAAGGACGGCTTCCTGGTGGAGGTGTCAGAGAGCTCGCGGAAGCTGCGGCACGTCTTCCTCTTCACTGACGTCCTACTGTGTGCCAAGCTGAAGAAGACCTCCGCAGGGTGAGTGTGTGGGGGTCCCGGGTCGCGGCAGGGGAACCGGGTGCTGCCCAGGGGGAGCCCTTGGCCCTGAGGGTGCTCTGTGTTCTTGCCTAAAACGTTAATGAATCGTGTTGTGCTGCATAGCCACTTTCTAACAATAATCACATGATTATTTATAAAGATAATATAAGGACATTTATATTATTATAAAGATAATATAAGGACACCCACCCACCCGAACACAGGCACAGGTCCCTTGCCACTGGGTTTCCTTCCCGTGTTTAAAAGATGTTGGGGTTTTTTTTTTATACGGTCGTAATCAGAGTGAATGCCCAATTTTGGACTGTGCCTTTTCTTTTTCACGTCATAAGCATTTTCCCTGTGGCTGCCCAATCTTCATAATCATCGTTTTTGCTTTCCTGCATGATGTTAGAAGTGGCTATGCCATCATTTACTTAAGCCTTGCCTTTTATTAGACTCCTCTAAATTTTTGCTCAGTGTGATTCTGTGAATATTCATTAAATCTGCTACCATTTATCCAGGGCTTATGCCATGCCAGGTGCCATGACAAACGCTTTGAATACATTGTTGCTAATCTCCCCAGCAGCTCCACAAAGTGGTTATTATTATCCGCCTCTCCCAGATGGGAGCAAAGCCTGAGAGAAGGTAAATTGGTGGCTCAAGGTCACACAGCTGGCAGTGGAGATGGGACTTGAACCCTGATCCAGGGTGAACGCCTTCCTGCCTCTGTCTCTGGTTCCAGGGAGGTGGGCCCACTGCATGCTGTGAGGTTATTCCTGCTCAGGCGTGCATGGCTCTGCCGAGACACTCCCGGTACAGGAGGAGAGGGGCTGAGTGCTCACCGCACCACTCAGGGGCTGGAGTAAGAGGTCTGAGTCCTGGGGAAAGTCAGAGATTCTATAAAGGGTGTGACTCCCTGGAGGGAGACCTCGTTTGATATCTTTTTTTTTTTTTTTTTGGTCAGGCAGAGTGGACAGTGAGAGAGAGAGACAGAGAGAAAGGTCTTCCTTTGCCATTGGCTCACCCTCCAATGGCCACCGTGGCCGGCACACCGTGCTGATCCGATGGCAGGAGCCAGGTGCTTCTCCTGGTCTCCCATGGGGTGCAGGGCCCAAGCACTTGGGCCATCCTCCACTGCACTCCCGGGCCACAGCAGAGAGCTGGCCTGGAAAAGAGGCAACAGGGACAGAATCCGGCGCCCCAACTGGGACTAGAACCTGGTGTGCCGGCGCCGCTAGGCGGAGGATTAGCCTGTTGAGCCACGGCACCGGCCCTCGTTTGATATCATTTTAAGCAGAGATGCCAATAACAAGCCTACACAGCTCTGCCTTCAGTCCTTTGCCCATGGCAGACATTACTAATCAACCATGGCATTCTTTCCCACTAGGTTTGGACGTGGCTTTGTTGTCCTTAATCCAGTACCCTGTATGGTCTCTGTCGATCAGGGTTGGTGTTCAGAATAGCATCTGTTTTCCATCCCTGGCCTGATGGTTAATGAATGTGAGCTAAGCTGGGGGAAGGACAGGGCCAGGAAATAGGAAGTGTGAGCCCACTGTGCCCTCCTTGAGAAGCACATGGTTTGGATATCCAAAGACATCAGTCATCGTGGGCCAGAAGCCGGCAAGGTGCAGGAGCAGGGTGCTTCTGTCTCCGAGTGTGTCTGGATCAGGTTGCTCAAGCACGGGGGCCATTGTTGCCTTGGCTGCCTTCTCCGTGGCTCCCATTACGGGTCTTGCAGTTCGGGCACCAAAAGCCCGTCCCCACCCCAAGCCCCAGCTCACATGTACCTGTCGCTTGCAGGAAGCACCAGCAGTATGACTGCAAGTGGTACATCCCCCTGGCCGACTTGGTGTTTCCGTCCCCCGAGGAGTCTGAGGCCAGCCCCCAGGTGCATCCCTTCCCCGACCATGAGCTGGAGGACATGAAGATGAAGATCTCTGCCCTCAAGAGTGAGATCCAGAAGGAGGTGAGGAGAGCCTGGCCGCTGAGCTGGGGTGCTAGGGACCGGGAGGGGCGGACAGGCCAGGGAAGCTGTGAGATTTCAGAGCCTGATTGGGACACGGTTATGCAGGAGTGGGAGCTCTGCAGTGTGGATGTGTTAAGGGCCATCCCTGACCTTGGCACATTAGCTCTGAGTAAATAGAAGCTAGCAGAATTAGAGAGAGGAGAGACACACACAGAAACAGAGAGAGGTATTCTATCCACTGGTTCACATCCCAAATGGCTGCAACATCTGGGGCTGGACCAGCCTGAAGCCAAGAGCCAAAAGCTTCATCAGGGTTTCCCATATGGGTATCAGGGGCCCAAGGGCTGGGGTCATCCTCCGCAGTTTTCCCAGGTGCGTTAGCAAGGCACTGGTTCAGAAGTGGAGAAGCCAGGACTCGAACCAGCATCATATGGGATGCTGGCATTGCAGGCAGCGGCTTAACCCTCTGTACCACAATGCCAGGCCCCAGTGTGCTCTGATTTTAGTGGGCTTAATTATGGAGAGTTCCCTGGAGAAGAGTATATGTTGAAAATTGTCTAAGAGGGAAAGAGTGTCTAAAAGGGGAAAGGTCGTCTTCTTCTTCTTCTTCTTCTTCTTCTTCTTTTTTTTTTTTTGGATGATTGTTTACTTACCTGAGAGGCAGAGTTACAGAGAGAAATCTTCCATCTGCTGCAATGGCCAGGGCTGGGCCAGGCAGAAGTCAGGAACCAGGAACTCCATCTGGGTCTCCCATGTGGGTATCAGGGGCCGTCTTCTGCTACTTTCCTAGATGTGTTAGCAGGGAACTGGATCAGAAGTAGAGCTGGGCTGGCGCTGCGGCTCACTAGGCTAATCCTCTGCCTAGCTGCACTGGCACACCGGGTTCTAGTCCCGGTTGGGGCGCTGGATTCTGTCCTGGTTGCCCCTCTTCCAGGCCAGCTCTCTGCTGTGGCCCGGGAGTGCAGTGGAGGATGGCCCAAGTGCTTGGGCCCTGCACCCCATGGGAGACCAGGATAAGCACCTGGCTCCTGCCTTCTTCGGATCAGTGCGGTGCACGGGCCGTAGTGTGCTGGCCACGGCAGCCGTTGGAAGGTAAACCAACTGCAAAGGAAGACCTTTCTCTCTGTCTCTCTCTCTCCCGGTCCACTCTGCCTGTCAAAAAAATTAAAAAAAAAATAAAAAAAAAAAATAAAAAGCAGAGAAGCCAGGACTTGAACCAGCGCTGCAAGTGGCAGCTCAATGCACTGTGCCACAACGCCGGCCCGGGAAAAGGCCTTCATAAGGCAGAGCTCAGCGTGTGTGAGAGAAAGGCCTGAGCAGCGTCACAGACGAGGTAGCAAATAGATGAGAAAATACCACAGCGAACTCACTTGCTCTAAACATGCCCAGAGCCTCTGCCTGGAGCCGGCTGAGATACTCAGCGCACCCAGAACGCTCACGGATATTTATCCTACTTTAGGCCGCAGAGGAAATCCCAATTTAATAGATCACAGTGCAGTAAAATTAGAAATCAACAAGTGAACATGAGTTAATTATATGCCTGGAAAGTTACAACTTTCAAGTTAGAGGATGTCGAAATGACAATTACACACTACTTACTACAGCACACACACACACACACAAACGCCTGGGGGCAGGCATTTGGCCTAGCAGGTAGGCCGTCCTCGTCCTAGGTGGGAATGTCGGCTTCAAGTCCCAGCTCTGCCCCCACCCCCAGTTTCCCACTAATGCAGACCTTGGGGGGCAGCAGCGATGGCTCACGTTCTGGGCTCCTGTCACTCACATAGGAGGCCACTGCTGCCGACATTTGAGGAGTGATCCGGTAGATATGTGTCAGTCTGACTGTTTGCCTCTCAAATAAATAAAATTTTAAAAAGCTGGGGGGAGGGGCATTTTGGCACAGCAGGCCAAGCCACTGCTTACAAAGCCGGCATCCCGTACCTAAGTGCCAAGTCCTGACTGCTCTGCTTGCCAGTCCAGCTTCCTGTCCAGGTACCTGAGCCCCTGCCACCTGTGTGGGAGACCAGGACAGAGTTCCTGGCTCCTGCTTTCTGCCTGGCCCAAGCTGTGGTGGCCATTTGGAGTGTGAACCAGTAGATGGAAGACCTGCTCGCTCGCTCTCCCCCAACTGCCCCGTTTTTTCTGTATCTCTCATTCTCCCTTCAGACAGATAAATTAACAAAGAAAATGTTGTCAAATGAAAGTATTGCACATCAAAAGCTATAGGACGCAGCCAAAGCTCTGTTAAAGGAGAGTGTATAGCCTTGACTTCATAGATTCACCGCCAGTGGCTGGAACAGAGCAGCCCAGGAGGAGAGGCCTTCCCAGTGACTGCACAGGAGGCACGGCGTGGTTCATCTGGCCTGGGCATCCTTCCTCCCCCGCCCCGGCCTCCCTGCAAAAGCCTCTCACCTCTGGGTGGGGTGCCCGCTGCCAGTTCCTGGTGTTCACCTCCGGCTTTGCTTGAATGGTCCCCGCTGCACGTGTGTGCTCGGCTTTTTCACTTCCCCTTTAGGGTCTGGACTCGAGTGTGAGCCTGTAGCTTTCTTCTCGTCCGTGCTCCTGACACTTAGCGTGTGATACAGAGCTGCTTAGCAAATTGCTACGACCAGATAGCCCCTAAGAACCCTTTCAGCTGAACAGGAGGGGTGTCTTTAAGGCCGAGGGTCTGCCTGGGGGCGCTTCCTGACCGGCACAGGTGACCTCCTGGGCGGCCAGGCCCTGCCTGCTTCACTGGAGGTGAAGAGGTCCTGGGACTGGCAGGCTGTGTGCCCGCCCTCCAGCGCTGGGTGTGCAGGCCAAGCCCCGCAGTGGCTGCAGGCGTGTGCAGGACACCCCCCCCCTCCCCCGCCCCCGCCCCGAGTGCTCACACAGTGGAGAAGGTAGGCAGGCCCGGCACTGGCCACAGACGAGCTCAGGAGCAGATTAAGGGATCTTAAGAGATTTGTCCTTTTAAAGATAAATTTTTAAAACTTTACATTCTTCCTTAATCATCAGTGTAATGCAGGTTTGTTGCAGCAAGAGATGTGCACAGTGCCCAAGTATGAGCAGCCAGCATGCCCTGCCCATTGCTAACAGTCCGCAGTGTGTTCTGCACTCTTCTGTACGTTTTCTGTGGTGTGTGTGTGTGTGTGTGTGTACAAGGGTGCTTCAAAAACTTCATGAAAAATGCGTATGATGAGAAAACTATGCATGGATTTCAAGTCTTTTGCATCAAAATGTACCTTTTTCTAAAAATGATTTTTAAAAATTTATTTTAAAGGCAGAGTTAGAAAGAGGGGAGAGAGAGAGAGAGAGAGGGAGGGAGGGAGGGAGGAGAGGTCTTCCATCTGCTAGTTCACTCCCCGAATGGCTGCAATGGGCAGGGCTGGGCCCTATCACAGGCAGGAGCCTGGAACTCCTTCCAGGTCTCCCATGTGGGAAGGCCAAGCTCTTAGGCCGTCTTTCATTGCCTTCTCAGGTGCATTAGCAGAATCAAAAGCAGAGGGGCCGGCGCTGTGGCAGAGCGAGTTAAGCTACTGCCTGCAGCACCAGCATCTCATAGGTGCTGGTTTGAGTCCTGGCTGCTCTACTTCTGATCCAGACCCTGCTGATGTGCCTGGGAAAGCAACACAAAATGCCCCAGGTCCTTGGACCCATGCACCCATGTGGGAGACCCAGAAGAAGCTCCTGGCTCCTGGCTTTGGCCTGGCCCAGCCTCGGCCATTGCAGACATTTGGGGACTGAACCAGTGGATGGAAGACCTCTCTCTCTCTCTCTCTCTCTCTCTCTAACTCTACCTTTCAAAATAAATATTAAAAAAAAAAAAGAATTTGAAGCGGAGCAGCTATGATTTGAACCAGAGCCCATGTGGGATACAGGGCATTGCAGGCAACAGCTTAACCCTCTGTGCTATAACACTGGCCCCGAATTTATCTTTTTTTAAATATTTATTTTATTTGAAAGTCATACTTAAAGAGAGAGAGGTCTTCCATCTGCTGGTTCACTCCCCAAATGGCTGCAGTGGCTGGAGCTGAGCCGATCCGAAGCCAGGAGCCAGGAGCTGCTTCCAGGTCTCCCATGTGCATGCAGGGATCCAAGTGCTTGGGCCATCTGCTGCTGCTTTCCCAGGCACATTAGCAGGGAGCTGGATCAGAAGTGGAGCAGCCTGGACTTGAACCGGTGCCCATATGGGATGCCAGTGTTGCAGGCCAGGGCTTTAACCCACTGCCCCCCACAGCACCGGCCCCTAAATGTATCCTTTAATCCCATTTTCTCAGGGACTTTCTTGCCTGTGACTGGGACTAGACTACATGTGCTGCTTAGTAACTCAGCTTTTCACTCCACAGCTGCCTCAGCCTGCTTTGGATCCATGATTCATTCATTCTTTCTTTCTTTTTTTTTTTTTTTTTTTTTTTTTGACAGGCAGAGTTGGATAGTGAGAGAGAGAGACAGAGAGAAAGGTCTTCCTTCTGTTGGTTCACCCCCCAAATGGCCGCTACGGCCAGCGCATTGCGCTGATCTGAAGCCAGGAGCCAGGTGCTTCTCCTGGTCTCCCATGGGGTGCAGGTCCCAAGGACTTGGGCCATCCCCCACTGCCCTCCCAGGCCACAGCAGAGAGCTGGACTGGAAGAGGAGCAACCAGGACAGAATCCGGCGCCCCAACTGAGTCTAGAACCTGGGGTGCCAGCGCCACAGGCGGAGGATTAGCCTAGTGAGCCGTGGCGCCGGCCCATGATTCTTTCTAACAGCTGCCTCCCGTCTGGTGCTTGCCTGCACAGAGTGTCCCTGGATACTCACGGTGTTGTTTCTGATTCTCCACTCTTTTTTTTTTTTTTTTTTTTAAGATTTATTTATTTATTTGAAAGTCAGAGTTACACAAAGAGAAGGAGAGGCAGAAAGAGAGAGAGAGGTCTTCCATCTGCTGGTTCACTCCCCAGTTGGCTGCAACGGCCGGAGCTGTGCTGATCCAAACCCAGGAGCTTCTGGGTCTCCCCCGCAGGTGCAGGGGCCCAAGCATTTGAGCCATCTTCTACTGCTTTCCCAGGCCATAGCAGAGAGCGGGATCAGAAGTAGAGCAACTGGGACTTGAACCAGTGCCTGTATGGGATGCTGGCACTGTAGGCAGCAGCTTTACCTACTACACCACAGCGCCAGCCCCCTGATTCTCCAGTGTTACAAGACACCTCTGCAGTAAACGCTGGGCTGCAAGGGGTGTGGCTGGGCCCAAGTTCCAGTGCCTTTAATCACCTGTGTCTGTTTTGTCCGCACCCCCAGCAGGGTAGAGTCCCTAACCCCCACCCCCTCACAGCACTGGCGTTGAGGCTGTGGGTAGTTAATACTTTGCCCATCTAATGGGTTTGAAAAAAAAAAAAAACAGCATCAGAAATGAGCTGTAATTGAAGAGCTGGAAGCTGGTGTTGGAGCTGAGCACCATAGCAGTTACTAAAAGGGAGGAGCCCTTTATAAAATGCATTTACCTTGGAAAACTGGAGGGGGCGCCGGGGCACAGAGCCTCGTGCTGACGGGTGTCAGAGGTCTCTGGCGCCAGGGTCTCTGATGCAGTGCGGAGCCCAGGACCCCAGCAAGACCTTCTTGTCTCAGTTTCAAAAGAAGGGGCTCAGCAGGAAGCACGGGGGCTGGTCAGGAGGCAGAAGGAGGGAGGAGGCGTGACCCCCTGCCTTTTTTTGGTTTCTGTGGGAGAAGTGAGGCAGGGCAGGGGCATGGCTACTTTGAAGAGAGTGGGTGGCCCCTGGGCTACCCAACAGCTGCGGTTGCCTGGTCCCTGCCCCTGTGAGTTGGAACAGAGCGGAGGTGCCTTGGCGGGTGAGTGTTAGATGAAGCAGGTGGTTGGGGGTTGGGCATCGGGTTGGTGGGTTTGCGGGGTGTGCTGCCAGGGGGGCCCCTCGGGGTCTGGTGACTTAGCCACCCCGGGGGTGAGCGGTTCTGCTGACTCAGGCCAGGAAATACGGACAGTAAGAAGCGTGGTTGCTACGCAGGGGGATGTGGTGCTTAGAGCTGCTGAGTGGGGGGACCGTCTGTGCCTCGCCCCTGCAGAAAGCCAACAAGGGACAGAGCCGGGCCATCGAGCGCCTCAAAAAGAAGATGTTTGAGAACGAGTTCCTGCTGCTGCTGAACTCCCCCACAATCCCGTTTCGGATCCACAATCGGAATGGAAAGGTCAGCTGGGGCTGCCCGCTCCCTGTAGCTCCTGGCCCTGAGTGGTGGCAACTCTGGCCCCGGTGCCCCAGACAGGCTGCCACGGCTCCAGCCCTTGACTCCTCTCCCCACAAGGAGTCCTCTCCATCTTCTGGCTACCTCCTTCTCTGAGCCCAAGGGTGCCTGGGTGAAAAGCAGCTTTGTTGGGGACCCTAGAATCCGAGAATGTACTGGGTCTGGCGCTGGCCACCCCACTTAGTGCTCCTCTCCTCTCTCTCTAGAGCTACCTGTTCCTGCTGTCCTCCGACTATGAGAGGTCAGAGTGGCGAGAAGCAATTCAGAAACTACAGAAGAAAGGTGAGGTCCTGCCCTGCTCCGATGGCGGCCGTGGCCACAGGAGCCTTCTGTGTTCCAAGCACTTCCCGCCCGTTAGCTCCTGTTTAACCCTCAGCTGCACCCTGGGAGGTGCCAGGGAGCTGGCTCTTAGCTGATGTTTCAGATCTACTGAGGCCCCAAGAACTGAAGTGGTTTGCCCCAGGGACTTGTGAATTAGGGATGGGTGTGGACCCACAGCCCTCCTGCTGTCTCTCACACACATGCCTGAGCCTCCTCAACAGAAGAGCCTTCTACTCTTTTTTTAAATAAAGATTTATTTAGTTATTTGAGAGGCAGAGTTACAGAAAGAAAGGGAGAGCTCGATGTTCCATCCACTGGTTCACTCCCCCTGATGGCCACACAGCCAGGGATGGGCCAGACCAAAGCCAGGAGCTTTCTCTGGGTCTGCCCCGTGGCTACAGGGGCCCAAGCACTTGAGCCACTCTCTGCTGCTCTCCCAGGTGCATTAGCAGAGGGCTGGATCCCAGGTGCAGCAGCCGGGACTCTAACCAGTGCCCAGCACTGGAGGTGGGTTTACCCGCCTTGCCACAACGCCGGCCCCCAGGTTCTCCTACTCTGAACCCTCTGACAGCACGTACAGCTGTGCCCAGGTGGATGCCTGCAAGCCTTCCACACGCCACCAAGGACTAACTCTGCCCCTAGAACAAGACCACCTCCCGGCAGCTGCCCTGGGCAGAGCTGCAGTCCCCATGGACCTGTGCCAATGCCCCCTCCTCTCGCTCCTCCTACAGATCTCCAGGCCTTTGTCCTGAGCTCAGTGGAGCTCCAGGTGCTCACAGGATCCTGTTTCAAGCTTAGGACTGTACACAACATTCCTGTCACCAGCAATAAAGATGGTAAGATCTAGAGCCTGAGTTGCCCAGCCAGCAGTTTCAACCCCCAGGGAATGGCTGGAGCCTTCTGGAGGGACCCAGCCAGCCTCGGAGCTGCAGATGGATCCTGGGCTGCACTGGGCTGGGCCTGCTGGGTTCCTGCCTATTGAGCTCTTTGATGGTGCCCTCTGGCTTGAGAGGAGAGTTGGGGGCCCTTATGCTCTGGGACCATGTTGTTAATATGTTCAGGAAGTAGCTGGAAGAAAGGAGCAGAAGGCTAAAGCATGGGACATGGGGGCGGGGAGGGTAGAAGATGCACGGTAATGCCAGGGCCCAGCTCCTGGAAGGCCCTGAGTGCCGAGCAAGCAAGGCGCCTGTGGGAGGGCTCTGGGCAGAGAGAGCTGCCTTCAGAGTGGCGCCGGGTGGCTGGGTGCTGGCCGCCTCTGATGTTGGCACGGAGCCTGCTCTCTGGAAGGCACTTGGAGAGCCAGCTTCCCTTGGAGTATCAGGGTCAGCTGGGGTCTCCGGCAGGGGGCAGGGCTGAGCTCGCTCTCTTCCATTAGCAGTGACCTCGCTTTAGTCCATTTCGACTTTGAAGGTTAGGTGGGGGAGGGTAGCCATGGGGTTGGCAGGGCCCACAGGGAGGGAAGGCAGCCCTGGGGAATGGTACCAAACCCCTGGCCAGGTCTGGAGATGGGATCTGGCTTCCCAAGCCCAGCCGGAAAGGGAAGGGCCCCAGCATTACTGGGGAGCTCACAGCACAGGAGCCGAGGGCTTGGGAAACGTCTCCTGCAGGCCACCAGGTGGTGCTGTGGGCCCAAGGCGCAGGTCTGATCTGGGAGGGGACAAGCCTCTCACCGCCCCTCCCTGGGCACTCCTCTCTTGCAGACGACGAGTCTCCAGGGCTCTATGGCTTCCTCCACGTCATCGTCCACTCGGCCAAGGGGTTTAAACAATCAGCCAGTAAGTGTCCCTGACCCTAGCTAGCCACTGTTCGGCCTTTCACGGAAAGTCCCTCTGGAACCATCGTGTGGGACCTCCCGCTGGTACCCCTGCTCTGCCCCTGTCTGCTCAGGCAGGCCCTGCATGCACACCTTGAGTGGGGCGTTGCCCGAAAGGCCAGCAGCCGGCTCCTCCTGGGTGGGGGAGCACTCCTGCCCTTGGTCCCCAGGGCCTGCTCTCCCCTAAGTCCTCCCTCCAGGTGTGTGAAATCCTGGACTCCAGCCCAGCTCTGCCGATCACAGACTGTGACCTTGGGCAAGCTTCGTAACCTCTCTGCTTCCTTCTCCATGAAAGGCCTCACACTGGTTAATACAGCCGAGAGTGGGCTTCAGCCCGCCCGGGACATGGATGCTGCACCCGCGTTCCTCTCTCGTCCCTCCCTACGTCTCTAGGTCACCAGCCCTGTGGATTGTTGTCCTCCGATGACTGAATGTGTTTAGCATTTCACAGAATACAGCCACACTGTTTATCTGCATAGGAATTTCTTTTTTGAGGATTTGTTTGTTTATTTGAAAGGCAGAATGACAGAGATCTTCCATCCACTGGTTCACTCTCAAATGGCTGTAACAGGCCGGCGCCGCGGCTCACTAGGCTAATCCTCCGCCTTGCGGCACCGGCACCCCGGGTTCTAGTCCAGGTTGGGGAGCCGGGTTCTAGTCCTGGTTGCTCCTCTTCGGTCCAGCTGTCTGCTGTGGCCCAGGAGTGCAGTGGAGGATGGCCCAAGTGCTTGGGCCCTGCACCCACATGGGAGACCAGGAGGAAGCGCCTGGCTCCTGGCTTCAGATCGGCACAGCACACCGGCCATAGCAGTCATTTGGGGGGTGAACCAACAGAAGGAAGACCTTTCTCTCTGTCTCTCTCACTAACTCTGCCTGTCAAAAAAAAAAAAAAAAAAAAAAAAAATCAAATGGCTGTAACGGCCAGGTCTGGGTCAGGCTGAAATCAGGAGACAGGAGCTTCTTCATCTTGGTCTCCCACGTGGGTGTCAGGGGCCTCAAGTACTTGGTCATCTGCTGCCTTCCCACCCACATTAGCAGAAGGCTGGATAGGAAGTAGAGCAGCTGGGATTTGAACCAGCACTGAGATCGAATGCCGGCCACACAAGCGGCGGCTCAACTCACTGTGCCACAGCACCGTCCCCTCTCTGCATAGGAACTGCTGAGTCGTTTCTACCCATTTGCCAGATGAACATACCAAACTATGTCAGGAGAGGGGAAAGGTCTGAACACAACACAGGATCAGGGCCCCAGAGCCCCCAGCCCTGCCAGCTGCATCCCACATGGAGCTTCTGTTACCGCAAAGCCTCCCGCAATGCCGGGGTGAAGAGGTGTCCCCTCGCTGTGTTGCTGTCACAGTAGGGCGAGCCATGGTCCCTGCACCTGTCACCTGGCTTCGTCCCTCATCATCGGCCTCTCCCGCTGTGGGCACTCTGAGGACAGGAGCCAGGTCCCCTCTATCCTCAGATGGAAGGGAGCTCAGGGGCCGGAGTGAGTCGTCGGTTTACAGAGCGCCCACTGGGCATCTGGGGAAAACGAGGAGGCAGCAGGCCAGTGGGCAGCGCCGCGGCACGCTCCAAGCCTGTTCCCATCCCTCTGGCCCCTCTCCGGGGTCACCAGACTCATTCCTATTCCACATGCAGGGAAGCCAAGGCCCAGGGGGCTCCAGCAACGTGGCAGGGCACGAGAATCCATGCCTTCCAACTCCAAAGCCCGGTGCTTCCGCTTTGAGCCACTCTGGAAGTCTGGCCAGGACCCCTCTGCTCTCAGCACTCAGCCTGCCTGTTAACAAGGTGGCTTCCCGGCCCCTCCCCCGACCCACAGCACGACGTGCTGGGGACAGCTGGCCCAGTCGTCCTGGCTCCCAGCTCTGTGCTGCTGCTGTGCACGCCTATGTCTGCGTGCTGCACAGCTCAATCAGGTGCCTCCCACCTCCACGCTGCCTGCCCCCCCACTTCCTGTTGGCTGGATGGGGGGGCTCCTCGAGGAGCAGGTGTCCACCTCCTGGACTGGGTCAGGCGGTAGGCGGCTGGGGGAGCTACGGGAAAGCTTCTCCCTCCCTCGGGGTTGTGTCCACCTCCCCCGCCCCAGCCCCTGCCCTGCTCAGTTGCTCCTGCTGGCCTGGGGTGGAACCTGTCGAATCCTCACCCATGGCTTCTTGTCCTTGTAATCTTGGTCTAGCCTCACTTGGGCTTAGGTGGGGGCTCACCGTCACTGCCCCGTCTTCGGGACCACAGCCCCAAGGGGAGAAGTTAGGCTATTTGTAGAGAATGAGGATTTGAACCCAAAAGTCTGATGCTACGGCCCTCACCTTGACCCTGTGAGTGATCTCCCTGCCTCTGACAGAAGGGTCACCCCCGCCACAATCAGTGACACTGGCACGTCCTGCCCCCCACCCCGTCCAGCCACACAGCCTGTCCCCGATCATCTGCACCCACATTCCAGCATGTTCTGATTCCCATTTACATCTACTTCGGGTTGCACCCAGCCAGAGACTTCTCGGCGGCAACTCCCCACCCCCTTGCTCCTGTGGTGGGTGACTCCTGGCGTCCACCAAACTGCACACCCACCCTCTGACCTCTGCCCCTTGTCACCTTCATTCCTGTCACAGAGGGTGGGCCGTGGTGCCTCAACCACACCCCTGCACCAGCACCCTGATGGGCAGCAGGGTCTGAGCCCTGGAGGGAGCGTGTGGATTTACAGAGTGGCTCCCAGCCCTGTGTCGCCGGGTGGAGAGGAAGGGATTTCAGCCTGGAGGCCTGGGATGGAGAGGGGAACCCCAGGGACCCCGCCAGCCCCTACCAGTCCATTATGTGGAGTGCCGGACGGTGGTGAGAGCGTCCACTCAGCTCCCAGAGAGTCACTGCACCTGCTTTGGGCCCAGCCCTGCTCTAAGTACCAGGGGATGCACTTGGGAGTAAGAAAGCCCGTGGTGTCTGCCCACATGGTGTTTGCTGTGGACGAAGAGACACAGCAAGGGCCCAGAGAGCAGAGACCACTTCAGTTCAAGTTGAAGGAAACTGCCCAGACGGGCTGGTGCGTGGCCCAGTGCCCTGCAGTGACGCAGCCTCACCACCACTGGGAAGCCATGGGAAGCGGAGGTCACTCCTTCAGCCCGTGTGGTCGGGAAAGGCCTTGACCATGTGGCAATAGCAGGCAGTGAGGGCAGCAGCCCTAAGGGAGCAGCTTGGCACGTGGAGGGCCACGGGGCCAGCCTGGCTGGGGTGCGATGGGGAGAGTGGAGAAGTCGGAGGTACCCAAAGGTGTGGGCCCTCAGGGAGCAGAACACCAAAGTGCCCCCCTGTGCGTTGCCCCCAACTTTCCCCCGGGCCTCTGTCTCGAGCCTCACTCTGCTTGTCTGTCTCCTCCTACAGACCTGTACTGTACACTGGAGGTGGATTCCTTTGGCTATTTTGTCAGCAAAGCCAAAACCAGGGTGTTCCGGGACACAACAGAGCCCAAGTGGGATGAGGTGAGTGGTCTGTCGGGGAGCATGCCCGCCCGACCGCCTGTCCAGGCCCCGTCTGCCAGGCCTGTCGGTGAGCAGCTGTCTCGCTGGTTGTAGTGTTTGTGTCCAGGAGTGCCAGGCTCCGGATTGTAGTTTTCAGTGAGAGGGAGGCCTCTGGGGGCTCTGGAAGGGGAGGATGCCCTCGCTGGCTTGTGAGGTGGTCACCCCGGGCCCTGTCACCCCACCCTCACAGAGCAGAGGGCCACACCCGCCAGGGAGCCAGGTCTCCCAGCCTCGGGAGCTCAAGATCCTTTGTGCCGTGTCTCCCCAGGAGTTTGAGATCGAGCTGGAGGGCTCCCAGTCCCTGCGGATCCTGTGCTATGAGAAGTGCTACGACAAGACCAAGGTCAACAAGGACAACAACGAGATCGTGGACAAGATCATGGGCAAGGGACAGATCCAGGTGGGCATCCCGGGCACCAGGCAGGGCTTTTGGGGGAGGTGGTGGCCTTCTGGGTCAAGATGCTTGAGCTTCTGTGACGCTGGCTCAAGGCTGGCTTGAGAGCGGTTCCCGGGCCGCAGCTGGCTTGTGGCACCCCAGCAGCCATGTGGGCGTGGCTCCCCTGGCTTCCACACCTGGCTCAGGTGGCTTGTCCCCACACCTGCAAAATAGACCAGAGGACAGCAGCTGCCTTCGTGTTCACGTTCCAACTTCAGTTTGTTGTTGGCTCACTCCTGGGAAGGGTTCTGACGCTGTGTCTGGGAACAGGAGGGATGAGTGTGTTGGATGAGCTGTGTCTGCCGGCTGCCCGGTATTAGGAGTGAGCACGCGTCCCTTGCTGGTGCTGTCCTCCCAAAGGCTTAGCTTGCTGCAGGGTTGCTGGAGGCTGGTCTCTGACCTGTGGCCAGGTCACTGGACCTCGTGGATTCTCTGAACACCAGTAGAGGCAGGTCCTCGCCGTCAGCTGTGTTTCCTGGAGCCCTGAAAATATGGGTGTATGTAGGAAAAAGGCACTGTTTGCAGTCTGTGTCTCTGGAACATTCTGAATGCCAGTTTTGAGGGTGACAGCTCCTCACTTGTTGAATGAGCCAGGCACTAGTGGATGGGATGGGACTGAGCCCTTCTCCACACTCCAGGCCTCTGTGTAACCTCGTAGTTGTGGCAGAAGTAGATTCTGGGCTTGCGAATGGGCCTTAAGTGCTCTGGGCTTCTTAACGGCTGCCCAGGTGTGACTGGGTGCCGGCTGGGACAGCCCTGTCTACCACAGGAGCTAGATGCTGCTCTGCCGTAGGGAATGTTTGTTTCCCGATGCATTTTTGAGGTTGCAACTTGATATCTGGCCCTTGACTACGTGGTCTTTGGCATTGGGACCTGTGTAGGTATCCCACTACTCCCCACACGTCTGAGGCTCCAGTGTTTCTGTTGTTTTTAAATTTATTTGAGAGACATGGAGAGAGAAAGAAAGCTCCCTCCCACTGATTCACTCCTCACCTGCCCACAACCGGGGCTGGGCCAAAGCCAGGAGCCAGTAACTCCAGGTCTCGCATGTGGGTGACAGGGACCCAATGACTTGAGCCATCGCTGCTGCCCCTGGGGTCTGCATTGGTGGGAAGCTGGAATTAGGGGCTTCAGTATTGGAGAGGGGATGGCACTGTTTGTTGGGGACCTGGCCATCAGCCTCATACTGCCCCGTGTTTCTGAGCACGTCGCTTCCTGACGCTGTGGGAACTGTACCCTGCTCATCAGTCCTGTCACCAGAGATACAGTGTTGCTGGGCAACCACAAGCCAGAGAGAGAGGGAGAGGGAGAGGGAGAGAAGAGCTCTACATTCAGGGGATGGGAGCCCTCCAGTCCCCAAGACCCCCTGAGGACTAGTGCCTGGCTCTCACACACCCAGGCTATAACAGAAGGCTTAGAGAGGGTGCCCAGAGCAGCCAGCTCAGGGGGCACTTCGGGCGCTATGCACCCTAGAGCTCAGATCCCAGGCCCCAAAGGCCACACTCCCCCCTACCTGGACTTCAGCCCTGTTGTCTTCGTCGTGGTAGTCGTCTTCATCATAGTCACCGTCCTCGTGGTGGTCCTCCTCCTCTCTCAGCTGCACACCCCCAGGGGAAACACACCATCAATCATGAGTCTTGGAGACAGGAGCAGATGGAGGCTGGGGGAGGGGGAGGAAGCCAGGTTATGTTTGGCAGAGCAGAAAGCACCGTCTGGGAAGGAAAATGTTCCTGTGTTTAAGCTTCGAGGAATGCTCGGGGCCTGGGAGTCAGTGCTAAGCGCAGACCTTCCTGCTGCCAGCTGACCTGGGCCTGCCACAGGCCTCTGGGCCTTTGGGCTCCCCCAGCGTCCAGCCCCCCAGCCACAGAGCCATTGTAGCAGCGTCCTGTGGACCCGGGAGGGGGAGGGGGTGCCCCCCAACGAGCACACTGGGGCTCCTAAGGCGCCCGTCCCCAACTGCCCTCAGAGCCCCTGAGCACAGCCAGGCCGGGTGTGCGGTCTGCTGAGCCTTTCCACGTGGCCAGCCCTGTGGAGCCACAGAACGCTCCGCACCCATAGCCTACTCCCGCCGCCTTTGCTGCCGCACGGCCAAGAACGGGAACCGGCACCGGCCTTAAGGTGGCCCCGAGGTAGCACCAGGTCCTCAGGGGAGTTGAGGTGGCCTGGAGAAGAAGCTGGGGGAGGAAGGCCTGCCTGCCTCTGCCGTCCCCTTCCCTCAGAGCCCCCTCCTCCTCCGCCTGCTCCAGCCTCTGCTCCTGTGACCATTCCCTCTCTCGAAGGCTTCGCCTGGTGCGGCAGGCTGGGGCTGACAATGTGTAGTGACAGGCTCATCACTGGCACGCGCGTCCAGCACATGTGCTCCAGGAATCCCGTTCCCAAGTGTGCTCTCCGTGATCCTTGCAACCGCTCTGCGAAGGATCTGACCATCAGACCCTCCCCACTTTGCAGCTGAGGGTGCTGAGGTTGATGCCTTGGGGAGGTGGATCTGCCCCCAGCGAGCAGGGAAGGCCAGTGGTCCCCATTGCTCAGGCCTCCCTCCAGCAGTCTGCCAGCCTGTCCTGACCTGGGGAAGGAGACAGGCACGGGGTGGTGTCTGCCCTAGGATCATGAGGCACAGGGGTTACCTAAGGCAGAGGGCAGGCCTGGCGAGGAGCATTTTGCCCAGTGTGGAGCTGGCTGCCCCGGGACTTGCAGGGTCCCCATCTAGAGGAGCTCCTATCAGATGGGGAAGGCACACGTGCCAGGGAATGAATGCCAGGCCTCCAGGGAGCAGGCGGATGCCAGTGCCTGGGAACGGGAATGTGTGAGAGTGTCCGGAAGCCCAGCCCCGTGCCGGGGGCTTCCATCCCTTACCACAGGGCCTCTTTGGCGTACCCTGTGTGTGGCAGCATTAGCAGTTGTAAAAGGGGTTAAATAACCTGTCCCAGGCCACGCAGTGCAGGTAGGAGAGTCACGCCTTGAACCTGGGCTGGTAGCCGGCTCCAGACCCCAACTATAGATGCTCCTCTGCCTCCCGCTGCTCCGTAAGCAACAAGATGGGAACTTATGCCGCAGGAATTCAAAGAAGGAACTGGCCGCCACGGGCTGCAGTTAGGGAGGCTTTGGTGGGGGGTGCAGCGAGGGGGGTGCGAGAGCACCGGGTATTTATTTTAGAGGGAAAATTGCAGTTGTAGTAAAGAGACTTGGAACCCAGTCACAAACCACTCCTCCCTTCTCCTGGTATGTAAGCTTTAACATAGCTTTGATCATAGTGTGTGATTTATATTTTTCTATTTTCGTGTAGTATTATCAAAACCCCCTTTTTTGGGGGCAGGGCTGCCCAGTCTTTAGAACTGCCTTTTTTGATGCGTTGTCAGAAGAAATTTGTACACTCCATGGAAGTCCTTTCATTTGACAGCAGCCCACAGAGTAAGTGCCGTTTTCAGCTCTGTGTTCCAGCAAGGTGGGCGGGCTCGGGGTCAGCTGAAAGCAGTGGGCTGGGCTCTCCAGGGGCAGGACCCGTGCAGCCACAGGCAGGGGCGTCCCTGGAAATGAAGGTCCCCAGCCACCCTAAGCAGGAGGGGAAAGTAGGAGGGAGGGGAGGGGAGGAGTAAATCATGGGGTTGGGGGCAGAAGGACTCCTGGATGCATTTAATCCAATCCTGGTCTTGAAGACAAGCAAACAGGGCACAAAGGGTAAGCGGCATGGTCACAGCCACACAGCTCCGAATGCCGGGTCCCCAGCCCAGGTCGGTCATGTGTGGTCAGCTGCTGGGCACGTGAGTGGATGGAAATGCTCGTAGATGGTGCGGGGACAGGTGTGGCTGTCAGCCTGTCCTTTGTCACTGGAGAGTGAGTGGGAGATCCCACCAGCTTGGTCCCCTTCTCCTCTTCCAGACCTGAGGAGCCAAGGCCTCTGATTCTCCATCCAGGTCACCCCACCCTCTACCTCTTCGTGGTACCTGGCCCCAGCCAAGCCAGGGTAACAGCTCTGCCAGGAGGTCCTCCCCCCACCTCAAGCTCTGTCTGCCCTGGCTCCCTGGGGACTCCTGCATATTTGTTCTAATCTATTTCCAACCATGCTGCTCCAAGGCTCCAGATGTGCTGTCCCCAACTGGGACCTCTCCGCCTACTGATTAGCATATTCCCAGGGCCCAGCCCATCTTGATTGGCTGGGCCATAGAAGAAGACTGTCCCTCAGGGCCCCACAGTTCAGCTCCTGTCCCTGAACTCAGTCTGGAGAGGGGTCTGAGACCAGGGGGCCGTCTCATGCAGGGGAGCCCCTCTGTGCCCTCACCACTCCTCCCTGCTGCTTCCCCGCACACAGCTCTGCCACAGGCCCAGGACGGCCCCCTCACCCCGGCTCCCCTTGCATGGGAGGCAACTCGGCTTCCCCAGCCGCCTGCCAGGGCAGTGCCTCCTGGGACCCTTCCAGGGCTGCAGGTCAGGAAGGAAGTCCAGCGTGCCGATGCCTGGGGGTAGCTCGCCCTCTCTGCTGACTGCAAGGTTCAGGCTTTTCCCTTCCAAAGCTTGGAGCCCATGGGGGTGGGGGTGGGGGATGCCTTTGACATTCTTGACCGGGCCACCAGGCAGCTTGTGAGAGATCAGAACTGTCATCGGTGGTATTTAGGAGGTCAGGAAGGCCAGTCCCCTGCTTTCAGGACTGGGAATGTTCACCAAGCCCAATCATTTCATTCTTGTTTTAGTTGTGTTACAATGTATATAACATAAGTGGAGTCTATTTAATAAGGTTTAGGTGTACAGACCAGGAGCAGTGTTATCCAACCATCACCACCACCCCTCACCCAAATGAAACTCTGTACCCACTAAATAGGAAACCCCCACAGCTCCGCGACAGCCTCCATCCTACTTTCTGTCTGGACCAGGGGCTTTGTGCCGTTACAGGGGGCGGATTCCATTTGGGGCCTGAGTGTCACTCCCTGGAATGGGTGGGAGCGCGTCTTGCTTATCTGTTCACCCACTAGTAGCCCCGTGGTTGTTCACACCTTGACCCTTCTTACTTTTAGGTGCGGTAAAGAGCCCCATCTCTGAGGATGGAGGTCTCATAGCCTCCTCTCCAGAGATGGGGGGCCCTCCTCCACCCCTCCCAGCTGTCACAGGAGAGCGGGACCATGTGACCCCAGGGCACCGCTGGTCACTGTGAGCTTTGTACAGTTGAGCCACCCCAGCCTTCTCCCTGCCAGGGTGACAGTCCCTGGCTCCTCTCCCCACTGCCAGTCAGCTTTTCAGATGTAGTGAGTGTGGGGTACAGGGACCCTGATGCTGGGGGAGGAGACTGGACTGAGAGTCAGGAAACAATTCTTGACCTCTGGGAGCCTCCATTCCCTTGTCTTCGATGGGGATAGTTACTCCCACTCTTGCTGTGAGGATGGGGCGCACCCAGAAGAGCTGGTCGGAGCTGTGGCACACACATCCAGACTTTGAGTTCTCATTCATTCCATGTATTAAGCACCTGCTAAATGGCAGCACTGAACAGTACATACAAGGAATAAACAAGACCTCGCCATCCAGTAAAGAAAACAAAGGGAATTTTTGTCCTGCAGCCGGGGTCAAAGGGGCTTTGAGGCCAGACAGATTGGGGGGTGTTGTATGTCTGACCTTCTGTCCTTAGTTGAGAGCAAAGGGTGAGTTCCTGTACTCAGAGCCTCAGTTTTCTTACCTGTTAAATGGGCTCTAGTGAGGACTGAATGGAGTCCAGCTCGGCCTTGATGAATGAACCTCAGGGTGGAGAGAGGGGCAAGTCAAGGCTGGGGCCCTCACTGCGGCCTGAACCCAGGGCAGAGCAGCCAGGGTGCATCCCCGTGGAGCAGCTCTTGGCTGGGCTTAGTCAGGCCCAGAGCACGGAGCGAGTGAGGAGCCCGGCAACAAGGGGCCTTTGTCAGCAGCCAGGGAGCGGCTTCTGGTTTCAATTACTCTGCAATGCGTGAGCAAGCTCGGAGCGAGTGTAGGTCAGGAGCCTGCTAGGGCAGGAGTCGGGCTCCCCCACCCCTGTTTGCTCCCTCTGGCCCCCATAGGGTCTGTTGTCCCCCTTTGACTCTGCCTGAGGATTTCCCGGGGCCAGCTTTATTGTCCTGGGAGCCTGGCCTCTGTCATGTTGGCCAGAGTGACCTGGAACCCCTTCCAGCTCTAGCCCACTTGGTGCTTCACAGGTGGTACCAGGAGGTGCTTGGGGCCCTGCCCTGGAGAGTGACAGAGGCCATTCACATGCAACCCTGACACCTTCTTCTCCCATCCAGCCTCTGGGCCCCTGGCCACTGGGCTAGGCCTTCTGTCCACCAGGTTGGAGGTCCGAGCAGGCTGCTGTGAGAAAGCAGGCTTTTCTCTCTCGTTCCACCACCAGGGTCCCCAAGCCCCCATCTGGCACACCCTATAGCCCAAGGCAGCTCCCTGCCCCTGGACACTGGGCGACCAGCCCTGCCCTGCCCCAGCCTGGGCTGGAGACAGGTGTCCAGGGACTGCCTGCCTGCGGAGTTTATGGTGTGTGTACTGCTGCCTGTGCCAACCTAGGAGCTCTCCCCTGTGCCACCATCACCATGCCAGCCTCAGAGGCACAGGGGATGGGGTGGCTGAGCATCAGGCCTGTTCTGCTCCTCCCTGCCTGAGATGCCACCTCCTCCCCAGGCCTAGGTGACTGGAGACACCTGCATAGGCCCCACCCACCCCAGCTGTGGCAGACCCGTAGGTTCCCCAGCCCAGCACCCCACCTGCTGCAACTCTGCAAGGCAGGGCTGGACGCCTCTGGGAGTTGGAGAACAGGCAGCAGGGTACTTGTCCTTGGTGGGCAGAGGCCCGGGGCTGCATCCTGACAGAGTGCCCACACTGCTGTCCAGATGCTTGGTGCAGACCCCTACCAGCCATCCCCATCTCTAGATGTTGCTGATCGGGGGAGCCTGCATTCTGCCCAGTAGACTGTAGAGACAGGAAGCAGATGGAGGCCCGAGTCTCCCCCACCACCCTCCTGGTTTGCAAATGCCACCTTAGAAGGCTCCATGCCATTCTCCCAGGGTAGCTGAGAAGCTGACCCAGCGAGGACCTGGAGAACCCATGCGTCTAGGCCCTAACTTCCAGCCTCCCACCAAACCCAAAGAAGGGTGCTCTCCTTTCTGCTCCAGGACTGAGTATTCCAGGACTCTGGCAGGAGACCCAGGTTTGATCCCAGCTGGCTTGCCACAGGCAACCTCCTGGGTGCATCCTCCCGAGCCCATGGGCCTTCCGAGAGCCCCAGGAGGTGCAAGCAGCAAGCATTGCTGTGTGCAGTGAGTAGCTCATCGCCCTGCACGTGCGCCTTCGTCCTCCCAGGGATCCTCAAAACTAGGTCCTAGGGTGGCCTCACTGTTTGTGAAAATTTGAGAAAAGGACGTGGGGGAAGAATTGCCAGGGAGCTCCCAGCATTTGGGCCATGGCTGCATGTGAGCACCAGTAAGGGGTCGGTTGCCTTGGGGACTCTGCTGGCTTCCTTCCAAGACTGTGGCAGCCCCTCACTGCCAGCCCGTCCTTCACCGTGGTGCTGTGGGCTGTGGCAATGACTGTGCTAACAGGGGACTGACCCCTCGCTCAGCTTCTCCCCCTGGGCTGGGATGGAGATGGCTGGATACAGCCTACTGTGACCCGTGGAGCCCAGGGTAAGCTGCACTGGCTTCAGAACACACCCCAGCGTGGCTTGACTACCAGGCTGACCCAATGAGATAAGTGTTAACCTGCACCAGCAAGGCGGGAGCCCTGCGTTTGTGCAAAATGGGGAGAGAACTGGAGGGAAGACCTGAGTTGTGGATCCAGGACTGCGACCCAGGAGTTTCCTGAAAAAGCCTTAGTCTGCTTGGCCCTCACACAGAGGGAGCACAGGGCCGACGGCCTTGGTCAGGAGAAGCAGCAGCTCTCGCAGGGACTGTCGGGACTGCCCCACGACCACCCACAGAACTGGAGGTTTGAGCCATCCTCAGTTGAAAGGCGGCTCAGAGCTGGGGGCTCTGCTTGCAGGGCTGAGAGTTCCTGGGAGAGACTTGAAGAGCTCCCAGGCAGAAGTGTGAGCAGGTGGGCCCCTGTCCCCACCTCGGCCAGGACCTCTGCCCTCTGCCTTTATCCACTTGGAAGGCAGGGAGACTTCAGCACAAGGTTTCATTTGGAAAAAAAGGAGGGACAGACCTCAGCAAAGTCATCATAGTAAAAATAATAACTATTTAAGGCCATTGGGCTGGTCCCTACTCCTGGTCTGACAGGTGTGCAAGCTGAATCCAGAGAAAGAGGGTGGCTGCCAGGCCCCTGGCTTCCCAGGGCTTTCCTGCAGATCACCTTGAGCTCAGAGCTGGGTGGAGGAGCGGGAGGCAGGGGGCTCAGCAGCCTTCAGCCCTGCTATCCGAGGCTGTCATGTCCTTAGCATGCTGCCTGGGTGGCCCCATGTGCCCAGAGCATGCCCCGGGGTTCCCCTGCCCACTAGCTCTGCTGGGGTTCCCTGGCCTCCTTCCTGTGAGGAGGAATGGGCAAATGACCAAGGGGTCTCCTGGCTGTGACCGCTGTCCTGGGTCAGGAAGGTGTAGGTGGCCTGGGGGGGGGGGGGGCGTGGCCTGCCCACTCTGTCCCTGGGTGGGTTTTGTTCTAGATAAGCAGGATGTTCCTAAAGGCTCAAGTGGATTTTCCACCCTTTTCTGTGACCAAGCGTGCCCTGAGAATCACTTGAGCTTGCCAGGGACGTGCTGTGCCACTGGGTAGTTCGGCAGCAGCCCAGCTGTTGGGCTGTTTCAGCGTCTCCGGTCCACTTAGTGCCACCAGGCGCCCCTGAGACCACAGGCGGAGGTGGTCAGGCAGAGTGGAGAGTGCAGCTTGTGAGGAAATGAGTGCTTGGCCTGTCCGGGAGCCAGCCTGGGCCAGGGATGGCAGAGAGCAGGTTGCCTCCAGCAGACTGGGTCTATGGAGCAACTAGCTCCTCCTCCCTGCCTTTCACCTGTACGTCCCAAACCGGAGCATACCCAACCCGGTGCCCTAGCCCCAGCCCCAGCCCACACATCTGTCTTTAACCACCAATAGCTGCTGATCACCAGGGAGTTGAATTAGGAAAAGCACAGCTGCTAGCAGGCAGAGCCCAGAGCCCTGGGCAGCTCTGCGGTCTCAGGCCTGGACTGCCTGAAGGAGCCCTGAGCCCTCCTGCTTGGAGGGTCAGTTGAGGTGTGTGTGTGCACGCGTGCACGAGCGCGCGCAGCGGCGGCAGTGGGCGTGGCGCGGGTTGGCCAGCACTTGGTTTGGCTGAGTCAGACGTGCGCTGTAGACGGCAGCCTCCCAGCCTGGTGCATTGTGGCTGTCCATTCAGTGATGAGTGGATGAATGAATGAGTAAATGAGTGGAAAGGCAGCTGCCAGGCTCAGTTCTGCCATTGGCTGCTCAGTGACATCCGGCAAGGTGCTCCCGCCCGTGGACCTAGTGCAGGCCATGAACGTAAACAGCAGATACTCAGGCTATCAGACGGGCAGACAAGAAAGATGTATAAGTGGGTCCCCGTTTATCAAGACTTCCGTCCTTCCGATCCATAGGCTTGCGTTAGGGTGGGTACAGAGAAAGGTGAGAGCTCCGGGCAGGGCTGCAGGGACCACGGAGCCGTCAGTTAGGACACTGCCAACCCCACGGGTCCTGGGCTGTCTGGGCACTACCCTGCTTGGTTCTCTTTTGGCCTGCTCTTCTGTGCCCATACTCAGCCAGAAACCAGCCCCAGGATTCGCTTCTGCTTGCCTACAACCCTGGTGCCACCTTACCCTCCACTAGAATCTGGTCTCCCACCCCACACCACGCAGAGCCTGACAGGTCTCTGCCAGGCCCGATCCACAGCTGGATGCCAGGCCTCTCTCTGTGTGCTGGGGCTCCCCACCCCGACTCCCCTCCCCTCTCAGGCCAGCCCTGCAAGGGGGCTGTGGCCTTGGTCTGCTGGACGCTCAGAAACTCCCTTTCCTGCCACGGGGTCCTGTGAGCCAGAGGACAGGGACGAGGGCGGGGGGAGATGAAGGTCACTCCAGTGGGGAAGGGTCAACTGAGAGAAGCGGCAGCCACGTCCCGAGGTTCTGAGAAGGAAACTTCCTCCCCGCGTTCGCAGGCCCGGGCAGTGCTGTGGCAGTGCCTGTCTCCCGCCCGCATGTCACAGGCCCTGTGTTATTCCCTGGTGACCTCTTCCCCCTCAGCCACGCTGCTACTGAGCACGTTAACCTGATTTCACCTCAGTCACAGCTGTGCTGGTGGCGAGTCCCCGGCCAGGCTCCTACCCACGCCCCACTAGGGACAGCCCCTCTCATTCCTCTGGCCCGGAGCCCGGGGAGGGGGTGGGGGAAGCTGGGACGATCTGCTGGGAGTGTTTTTAATTCCAAAGGCAGCGACATCTGTGCGTGGGGGCCTCATTGCCCAGCTCTGTTTATCCAGACAGGGGCTCTTGCCTGTCCTCATGGGTGGACGGGTTCAGCCAGGTGTGGCTGGGTGGAGGGGTGGTCACTTCCTGGGTGCCCAGAGTAGCTGAGCTTAGCCCATCCAGTAGAGATGGGGCAGGGGCCGTGGTGACCTACAGGGCCTACAGTCCAGGCTGCCCCTCTTGAGTGGTGTGCTGGGGACATTTGTCATGCACAAATCCTCCTCCACTCTGCTCCCAGGCCAGTGATTCCAGGAAAGGATGAGTCAGGCTTGGGGAAGAGAAGGCAAATCTGTGCTGTCCCTCAAGGAAGGCCCGGCCCATTGGGAGGAAGGGGAAGATGAGCATCTCCAGGAGCGCCTCCGACTCGGCTACCCATCTGCTAAGGCGCTTATGTCACCATGGAGACCAGTCGTCCACGGTGCATCCAATCAGAGCGTGCCTCACCCAGACACGTGTTGAGCCTAGGGCTCCTAAGGCAGACAAGTGTAGAGCTCTGGGAAGAGGATTTATACCATCACCCCTTCCCCCCAGCATAGCCAGCGGACAGAGGGTACCTGTCCCCCCAGGCTGCACCCTGTGGTATGTGACTCGACCAGGGGAACGAGAACCTTAAAAAGCCGGCAAGAGGCCAGTTCAGAAGGTAACTGGCCAGAGCCAAGTGCTGGCTGTGTGTCTGCAGTGGGTGGACATGTGCGATGGCTCCTTACCAGCCAGTTACACAACCGCCGATTGCACATTTGCTGGAGACATGCAGAGAAGCGCTGGGGCCCAGCTGGGGTGGATGGCCGTGCCCCACAGCTCTGAGGGCTCCACCTCCTAACGGGGCTACCTTGACTCCCTCTGGTTACAGATGTCCTCCGCCTTCTCCCAACTTCCATGGCACTTCCTGCCTGGTTCTGATGCCTTGTCCGTCGGGGTAAGACGCATAGACGGTGCACAGTTGATCCATGGCCGGTGCAGGGAGGCCTATTTGCCTCCCGTGGAGAGCAGCGTCCACATCCTGTGTGTGGCAGCTTTGTCAGGCCCTGGCTTTTGATTCATCTCTGATTCCTCAGTCCCTAGCCCAAGGCTGGGCACACAGCCAGGCCCTCAGTCACTGCTTCTTGAATGAAATGAATGGGATGAAGACATGGAGCTGGAAAAATGAGCCAAGCCTTAGCCTTTCTGGAAGAAATGAATTTCGTGGTAGGGGAGCTGCATAGTCCCTCAGAAAAAGGTGGCACCCAGGTACCTGGAAGAGGCAGGGGATGGACACTCAGGCCTCAGCAGGGGACACTGGTATCTCTTTTGCTCCCTTTAGGGGGTGCTGGCTGTGCTACTGTGGCTCAGCCAACTTTTAGCTATAGTGGCTGTAGGCCAGCTTCAGCTTCTGTACCACCCAGAAAGGGCTGTGGTACCTTGGGAAAGGTGGGGCCGGCCCGGCTGCCCTGCGGAGACACCTACAGCCCTGGCCATGGTTCTAGCCCTAGAGGCCCCCGGCAGGACTCCCTCTGCTGGGCAGAAGGCACCGGGGTCTTACAGGGGAAGGGTAGGGCATCCCACTCTGGCCTCTGGCAAGTTTCCCAAATGCTCTGTGTCCCTGGTTTCCTCCAAGGTATATGGTGGGGGTGCTTGTACTTTGCAGAGTCGGGAAAAGATGGATTAGTCCATGTGGAGGCTTAGCGTGGTGCTGAGCACCCCCAGAGGGCAACTCCCAGCCCCCCAGTTCTTGCTGTGCTCAGGGAAGCCGCCAGGGGCTCTGATATAAACCCCAAGAGCTCTCCACCAGTGACGACCCGGCAGCAGCATTCCAGGTCTCTACCCAGACCCACCTGCTTTGCACCAACCAGGAAATGGCCTGACCCAGCGCCTTGCCCCACATCCCAAGAACCCTCCTCCCTTCAGCCGTGCGGTGGTTGTGAAGGGGACCTGTCATTCCCAGCTGTGGCCGCATGACTTCCGGTGAGAGTTTACCTCCCCGAGCCCTAGTTCTCACAGTTCCAAAATGGGGACAGTAGCACCGGCAGTCCGGAAGTCATGAGGTTTAAATGCAATTGAGCACTCAGGAGACCTTCACAGGGGATCTGGCTCCTGATTGACACTGCCAATGCTGGCTTCCTTCCTCGGCTGTGCCCAGCTCCTCTGCAGTGCCTGGCATCCTGGACGCCCCTGGCTTGCCTGTGCCTTGCCATCTGGGGGTCAGGCTTGTCTCTAAAAGGCGTCCTCAGCCGTTACCTTGAGGATCTCGGCTGGGTCTTGTGTCCGTGCCCCCCGGTGCCCAGCACAGACCAGCGGCTTCCTTTTTTGGTGAGCTGTGCAGGGCATGGTTGAGAGCTGCTGTGTGAGGCACGAGTCTTACTGGTGGTCCCTGGCTGGTGCTAATGTCCAGGAACAGGACCCCCTGGTGGCCTGATTCCTGCACCACCAGAGGGGGTTGTGCCTGTCCACAAGTGCCTGTCCCTGTCACCAAGTTGGCTTCCAGGGAGGTGCTTGGGTAAGAGTTGGGGGTAGGAGTAGGTGACCTCCAGGGCAGTGGGAGCCCTTTGCCGGGGAGGAGGGGACAGTTGCCAGAACCTGACCCCCGCAGGCCCCCTGCGGGCGGTCCCAAGCTCCCTATGCCGCAGGGCCCCCAGGAGCAGCCTGACTGTGAAGGAGTTAACCAGGATCCCGAGGGGAGGGGAAGGGACTGGCTTGTGTTTGTCAGCTGCTTGTCAAACTTTATTGAGCAGGGGCTGGAGGGAGGGCCGTGGGTCAGGGGGCTGGGATTTCTAGAGGGCCGCTCCAGCGCCTCTCTTGAGTCACTTCCTCCGTGGGGGCGGGGCGTTCCCGCGCTGCCTGCAGTTGGCAGCGCTCAGCGGCGCTCGCACTGGCCACTGGCATGTTGCGAGCCCGCCTGGGACCTGCAGGCAGAACCCCTGGGCCAAGGTGGCGGTGGCGGCGGCGGCGGCAGCAGCCAGGCTCCGTGCGCAGCAGTGCGCTCAGCTGGACCACCGCTCCCGCTGGGCGCGCGTGCTGGGCCGCCAACTCCGGGAGGGAGGGAGGGAGGGGCGCGGAGGGGAGGAGAGACCCGACCCCGCCCCCTGGGCTTCTCCGGCCGGCTCGGAGCGCAGAGCGCTCCCGCAGACCCGGCCGCCGGCATGACGGACGTCCTGCCTCAGCCCGACTGCAGCCTGCAAGCAGTGTGCGAGCCTCTGGAGCGCTGCTGTCTCCATCCGCTGGAGGAGCCGGGGAGCAAGCGGCCCCCCAACACCGGCGCGCGGCTCTGGGGCCGGGTGCGCAGCCGGCTGCTCCGCCACAAGGTGCCAGCGGGGGCCTGGAAGGGGCCGGGGGCTGGGAGTGCCGTGGGTGGGAGCTGCGGAGCTGCCTCTTAGAACAGCTGCCAGGTTCCTGGGGTCGTAGGACCGAGGCTGGGGTGTGGGTAGGGGTCTGCTGGCCGCGGCTGTAACTTGTGGGTGCTGGTGGTGCGCCCCGCACCGGCCTGGCTGCCTTCTCTGTGTCAGTCGCTTGGGGAGAGGGGTTGTCGCCTGGCTGCTTTCAGAGTCCATGGTGGCAAGAATGTGAGCAGACCAGACCAGGGACTCCTGGGTCTCTCTGTCCTCCACAGTGCCCAGCCCAACCCTGGCCACCCTGCCTCCGGCAGGCACTGCAGAGGGGCCCTCGACACCGCCCCCCCCCGGGGAGGAAGGAGGGGAGTGGGGGTAGCAGTGGTGCTGAGGCTGGGGACTGGAGGCCGCCTCTTCAGGGACCACCCAGATGAGTGCTGGCCCAGTGCCAGCTGGACATCACGCAGCTCAATCAGTGTGCCAGGGGGGTCCTGACCCAGCAGGCAGCTCAGACCAGGCTGTGCCAGGCCAGACTGCCGGTCCTGCCTGCAGCCCCAGACCTGAGTTGGGCTTGAAATCAGAGATAGAAGCTGACTGTCCCGCAGCTGGGCAGGCTGCCTTGGGGGCTGGCTTTGGGCCCTGGTGTTGGGCATCTGAGGAAGAGGCCGGCCCAGTGCCTAGCATACGGTTCTCGATAAATGTACAGACTAAATCGACTGCCTAAGAAGGGTGTTATAGGGGGCCAGCCAGGGCTATGCCCATCCCTACAGACAGTGAGCCAGGAGGCTGGGCTGTGACGGGGACGTGCAAGCCGCCTGCAGCTCGGAGGAGGACCCTCTGTGCGAGCTCTCGCTGCCAGCCTGCACGGTGGCTCCTGAAACCTGCTGAGGGGAAGTGACTCTGGCCTCTCGGGCTCTGGGTTTAGTTTCATCTCCTGCCAGTGGGGCGTACTTGACCTCCCAGGGTTGACATCAGTCCTAGAAAGTGCTGGGCAGGGAGCAACTTGAGCTCCCCTGAATTGGCCCCTGTGTCACCTTGTGCCTCCCTGGGGGCAGGCTAACAGAGCCCCTCTGTGCTGAGGCAGCGTTCTGTGCTGGGCAGCATGGAACTGGGCCTGCCTGTGCCCCCACCCCCCTGCTGAGGCCAGCAGACGTGGGCGAGCTCACCATCCATTTCCCAAAAACCTCAAGGTTGGCAAGAAACTGACCCAGCAGGTTCTTGCCTGGGGCTAACCAAACAGAGCCCTCCGGTTTACCTGTTCCTTTGGGGAGGTGCCTGGCAGGTACGGCATGGGGGGCATTTTTTAAACCCCTATTTCTCAGACTTGCAGTTCCTCTTCCCCTGTGCACTTCCCTGGCAGAACACAGAGGCCACCTGAGGGACTCCTGGGCTGGGTATGCCCCTGCCGCAGTCCATGAGCTCCATGTCTGTTGGCCCCCTCTGGGCAGGGTTGGTGGCCAGCCGGGTGCTGGACTAGAGGCTGCCAGGCTGGTTGGCATCAGTGGCGCTAGGGGGTGGTTTCAGCGGTAGAATGCTCTGTGTGGCAGGTGATTCAGTGCCCTTGCACTTGCTGTGTGATAGTGTGCAGTGTCGTGGACACGGTGGGTGACAGAGGGACACCCACCCTCCAGTGCCTCTGGCAGAGAGTAGGCTGGTGGGTGCGCAGACGGAGCTGGGGCCCGCTGTACTCTTCCCTTCTCTCCCCGGCTGCATTAACCTAATTTTTTCTTCAATGCAGCGGGCTCGCTGCCAGGCCCAGGGGCTGGAATCAGGCAGCAGTTTAGGTGGGGGTGGGGGAAGGGCGCTAGGTTCTTACCAGTCTGGTAGGAGGGGTCACCACGTTAACCGAGCTCTAAGGATCTGATGTTGTGGATTGGGGAGATACTTGGAGCCCTCCCCCTCTCATTAATTAAAGATTCCTTAAAGTGGGGGGTGGGGGGGTCAGCTGAAGGATCTCCTCTGATAAGGACGTTCCCAATGAAAACTGAGCCTGGACAGCAGTGGTGGCCTCTGGTCCCAGGAGCCTGCCATTGCTGGGGAGGGGACACACGCCGGTCGGGCTCTCCTCTGGGTCCTAGCAGGGCTTACAGTAGGGCAGTTCTTGTCCCCAGGGAGAACTGTGGGGCTGTAGCCTTGTTCTGTCCCTGACTCGGCAGTCCGTTTATTGTGCAAGCGCCTAGCCGAGGAGCCACGTGGCACTGGGTTTGTGGGCTCTGCCAGTGCTCTCGGTATTTAACTTCATGTTTCTACTTTCCTTTTTCTTTTTTTTCTTTTTTGGCCTCAAATCCCACTCAAGTAGACCAGGCTCCAGGCCTTGTTCTTCCTCCCATCCCGCCTGTTTCTAGCTCCTGAGCTTGAACTTGGGAGAGGAAGGGAGCGGAGGAGGAATCCCATTCCGAAGCCTTGAAGCATCTGAATGATTTGAGGGAGTTGCTCATGGGGTCACGGGGAGGCTGAGAGGGCCCCTGGGAGGCCAGGCCGGAAGCGCGTGCCTAGGGGAGAGACCGTAGCTCCGCACTCAAGGCTGGATGGGTAGGGTCCAGGGAGTAGAGACTGAGGACAGCCTCTGATGGCCTTGTCTCTGCCTCATTCAGAATTTTCTGCCTCCAAAGAGCTTCTTTCAAGAAGCCGGGGCTGCTGCTAGCCCGGGGGTGCTCTGGTGGTCTCTGCCTCCCCTGCCTACACCGTGGTCAGAGGTGTTGCTTGAGGAAGGGCAGTCTGGGGCTCCATTTGTGCCAATGGTCTTGGAAGAGGCTTCCTTTCTCCGTGGCTGGACTGCCACCACTGCCAGCTCGGAGCCCACCCAAATGCAACGTTGAACCTGACTCTTCCTCCCAACCCAGGGATCAGTGAGCACCACAGCTGTTGCATTTCCTCATCTGGCTCTGGGCATCCAGAATGATCTTGAAACTTCATGCAGTGGGAAATCTCTCCTGGCTTTGGTCGCTCACGCTCTGCCTGCCGCCCTCCTCCTCATTCTCCAGAGGAGAGAAACTTGTGTTCACACCCCACCCACGTTGCCCTGAGTGACCTCCTGGGCCTCTGTGTGGACCAGGACAGGGGTCAGGCTGGCTAGCAGGTTGGGGACAGGGGTATCCCTGTGTTCCCATAGCCACACAGCACTTGCCCAGGCCCCCAGAGCAAGAAGACCCAACTCCTGATCCCCTGACACTCTGGCTTCTAGAAGCTTCCAGAAGAGCAGGGATCCTCAGCTGTGAGAGTCTCAGAGGGAGTTCAGGGGTCTCCATCCAGGCACAGAGCCCCTCATGCGTGTCCACTCTGTGCCATTGCTGAGAAGGTCACAGGCCCAGGGTGGGGCTCCTGCTCTAAGCAGACTTGGCAAGGCACTGTTTCTTGGCCTGCGGGCAGTCAGTAGGGCACTGGCCCTGCCCTGCAGCTCGGCAGTCCCCCAGATGGCTTGGCTGCTCTGTTCTACTGGGCTCAGTTCCCTAGTTTTTAGATGGCCCTGGAGCAGAGAGAGCTGAGCCTGCCAGCCAAGGTGGTTCCTGAAAGGCCAGAACCCAGGGTTGTAGTAAGAGTCAGAGGCATTGAGGCGCCAAGCCCAGGAGGATGGGCATTTTGGAAAGAGCACAGAACTTCTGCAGGTGCCGGCCTGGGGGAGTTGTTACACATCGCTCAAGGGCCACTGGTCCTCAGCACACAGAGCCCCCTGTGCCTGGGACCTCCCCACCCAGCGCCCTGTCTGTGCTGGACCCCATGAGCTGTCGATGAAGGCCTGCTGGCCTAGCATTGCAGGGTGGGCCCTGGATAGGTGCAGAATGCCCAGGGCAGCTGCTCTTGAGTGTCTCTGCAGAGGGGCTAGGAGGGCCCCAGGATCCCCACACCCTGCATAGGCTGAGGAAGAGTGGACTCTGCTCCTGAGCTGGAAGCTGGCTCCATCTCTCTCTCGGACAGTGACCCCCAGCCAGGGCAGGTGCCTCCAATGGGCGCCAGAGCAGCAGAAACCACAGGCTGCCTTCTTGTCAGGTGCCTGAATGCCTTGCCCATGCCCCAGCAGGTTTTCTCTTTCGAGCAGCCCCCGCCATCAGTCTTGCATGACACAGGAGGCCAGAGGAAGGAGGATATCAGCATGGGAGGAATTAAGAGGATTTTTTTTTTTTTTTAAAGCCCTGGGTCTGCTTGTTGAACTTGCTGTGTGACCTTAGGCAAATCTCTTCACCTCTCTGGTTCTCTGGCACCAGTACAACAACGGTGCTGAGTGGGATGATCTCCTGGAATCCAGTTCATGTGATGAGCTTGGCCGTATCTCAAGATTCCCATTCCTAAGCCTTAAACCAAAACACGCTGGGAGAGTCGGGGTTGGGGGAGAAATCACCCGGCTGCCCCTGGGCCACAGCCAGCCATTCACTAAGGATAGGAGAAGAGAGGCAGGAACACTGGCCCCACACCTCAGGGCCCGTGGCGGAATGGCTGGACCAGGCTGAAGCCAAGAGCAGGCGCTTGATCCAGATCCCTTATATGAGTAGCAGGGACTCAACTACTTGAGCCCTCACCTGCTGCCTCCCCGGGAGCCCGTTAGCAGGAAGCTGGAATGGGGCACGGAGCTGGCACTCCTAGGCAGAGGAGATGATTTCGAACCAAGATTGCAGTGATAAGGAACAAAATGAAGTCCTAGGCAGGTGTGTGCATGGCAGACACAGGCTGTGTGGAGAGTGGAGGAGGTGACGCTGAGTGAGGGGGCAGCAGCCAGATGTCAAGAGTTTTTGCCTTTGATCTGAGTGCCGTGGGAACTGCCCATGGGTGTTTAAACAGTTATCTCGAGGAGGATACGTGTTGAGTGCATCTGAGTACCAGACATTGATCTAAGGCAGGGCGGGTGAAGTCAGAGAAGGAAGTACATGTTGCTACCTGCACGTTGCAGGTCCAGGGGCCGGCTCAGAGCCCAGGGTGGTCTCTCTAGCCCTGGGCCTCCCCCGCCGCAGCCTCAAGATGCCCTGGCCTGGCACTGTGACCTCTATGGGGACCCTTCCCTTTGGGGACTGAGCTGAGTGACCCCGCCCTGGCAACCCTGGTGCCCCCACCTGCCAGGCTACTCCCGTGTGCCCCTCCAGGCTTCCTGGGGACTGGGCAGTGTGGACGGAGACATGCCTGGCCTGGGTGTCTCCAGAAGCAGTTTTGTGTGCGTGCTCTTGGGACAGCCACGCACAGCTGAGACTTGCCGTGTGGCGGGTGCGGGGCAGGCCGGGCCCTGGGCTTGCTTGGAGCCCTGGGGAAGGCGGGTTGCCGGGGCACGGAGACGCTTACCAGGCTTCAGTTCTGAGCGGCCAAACCCCTTCCACGTGTGGACGCCTGGGAGCTTCGGCTTTCTGGGGAGGGGGAGAGGGCAAGCTGAGGCGAAGCGGCCTCATGTGGCTGCCCACAGGGCCCTGGCCTGTTCTGCCGTGCCTCTCTCTGCAGGTGAGGGCCGGGCTAGGGAGAGGGCACTGGGCAGATGAGGTCGCCATCTGCTGACCCTGACCCTGGCCGCCCTGACCGGGCTGCTGAGTGCCTTGCCCCCGGCCTTGCCTCCCCCTGGACTCCTCTGGGCCCTCCCTCAGGGAGGAGAGGTCAGCTCTTGGCAGCTCCCAGCCCCCCCTGTTGCCAGCCCTGCCTTGGCTCTCACACCTATAGTCTGTCACGGTGACATGCTGGCTCTGGTGTCCAAGGGGACCCAGCCCTGGGTGTTTGGCCATGCTGGGGCCCCTGGGCTGGGGCAGTGGAAATGCACCCCTGAGTCAGACAGGACCCCTGGCTCAGGGCCCTGTCTTTACAGCCTGCCGCATCTCCTGGGGCATACGTGCCTAGAGCAAACCCCTGTGCAGGGCCGGCTGCTTGTGCTCCTCCCTGAGTTCCTGTCCAGCCTGCGGGTTTCAGTAACCACAGGTTCAAGGGAAGTCCGTGGCCTGCCAGAGCAGGGCCAGAGAGCTGGGCTGCGACCTCAGAGGCCACGCAGAGCAGAGAAGGCTGGGAGGGAGCGTGTCAGGGCTGTGCCAGGAGGCAGAGCTCCAGGGGCCCCTGGGCCCCTGCCATGGAAGCCATGAGTAGGGCTCTGAGGGAGGGGCTCAGCCTGCAGAAGTGGGGCCTGGGAGCCCCGTCCTCGGGATGCCCAGCCCTGGGGGAGCACCTGGGTTTCACCCCAGAGTGATGCTCACGGAAGGCCGCTCTGAGCTTCTGCACCGCCCACTCTCCTACCAAGACCAGCCCTGGCCGGCTCCAACCGCTGAGCCCCTGCTGCCCACAGACACCAGGCCCATAGCCAGCACAGGCCCCCTGTTGTAGACCAGAGCCCCCCTGCTTCGAAGGGCCTGTGGGAAGTGGGGGCAGAGCAGCCATCCCTGGAAGACTTGCGGGCGAGCTATGGCATAGCAGACAGGGTGTGGCCCAGCGGCCAGAGGGCCTGCTCCTACATGGTTCTGACGGCCCGAGGAGCAGTAACAAGACACCCTGATGGGGACAGGAACCCACACCTGCTGGACTCTGAAATGCTGGGAGGTGGCGATGAACAGCCCTGGGGCAGAGGGAAGGGAACAGGCTGCAGAGAGACAGGGCTGGGAGGGCGGGCTCATACAGGGGGCGGTGCTGGTGAGCAGGACCCTCAGGTACGCACAGAGCATCCTCCCCTGCCCTGGGAGCCTCCGGTCCTCCCAGCGCCTGGCAAGGCCGCTTTGGCACCTCCTGTCCTGAACATGAGGCCATTTTTGGTCCAGAACAGGAAGGCCACCTGCCAGCCCCACGCAGGATTCCAGCGGAGGCCAGGCTTTTGCTGCAGGGGATGTGCCGTTTGCTCTAGGGGAGTCTGAGTGGGTGGCCAAGGTTCGACTGGCTAAATGCGAGGCGGGAAAATGACTGGGCTGCATTCAGTAACCATGGAGGGCCGGCTCACTCTGCTTTCTGCGTGGCCTGTGGCCTGTTTCTGTCTGCCGGAGCCCCACTTAGGGGGTGTGAAGGCGGTGTCCCCGGTGGGTCTCCCCAGCCTGGCCCCACCCATCTCACTCCTGCAGGTGATCTCCTGGCCTCCAGGTGCCTGGGGCCGAGATGGTAGCTGTCCGCTGGCACCAGAGGGTAAGCCATCAGGTGTTCCCACCCCCTGACATGCCAGGGGCCGGCTCCTCCGCGGCCAGCGCTAATCTAATCAGGAAATAGCAGTGTCCACATTTCCCAGGGGTTATAAATAGTCACAGCACTTCAGGCAGAATCATTTCTCTGGAAAATGTGCCATGGCCCTCTCCGCTCCCTGCCCCCTTCTCTGTATTTAAGTGACAGCCCGAAATAGACTTGGTTTCTGGAGGCTGCTGGCCTCCTGGGAGACAGTGCGTCACTGGCAGGGCCATAGGGCTTGGGCGGGTCTCCCTGAGCAGGTACCGGTGTCATGCTTGTAGCAAGGCCCAGGAAGAAGGCAGTGGTCAGGATGTGGCACCGACCCGTGTGAACCAACAGTGCGTGGTGCCTGGCAGGGGGAGGGCAGGGGGAGCTGAAGAGCCTGGTGGCCTGGGGTAGCCTGGAGGCTGCCTGGTACAGGCGGGGCTAGGAGCACCAGGAGTTGCTTTTCCTGTCCTGGATGCTCCCGGGAGATCGAGTGTTGCTGCTGGGCAGCTGGAACCGGGGTGAGGGGAGGGAAGAAGTAGAAGGGCTGTCCCGGGGGTGGCCTGCCTGGGGCCAGACCCCGCGCCAGGCCTCACAGCTTTGCTGAGTAAATAGTTGTTGCCAAGAAGTGCGGGCGCTAGCATAGGTGCCCCACGGGTCATTGCCTAGCAGCGGAGGCAGGGGCTCACTTTTGGACCCCAGCCCTCACCCCTGTGTGTAGTGCCCTGGGCCAGTACTTCTTGCTTTTTTTTTTTTTTTTTTTAATTTTAATTGATTTTACTTATTTGAAAGGCAGAGTGACAGAGACGGGACGAGATCTTCCCTCCACTGGTTTACTCCCCACGTGGCTATGACAGTCCATGAGCTCTGCTGCTTTCCCAGGCATATTAGCAGGCAGCTGGATTAGAAGCAGAGCAGCTGGGACTTAAACTGGCACTCTGATGGGATCGGGCATCGTAGGTGGTGTCTTAAGCCGCTGTGCCACAACACCAGGCCCTTCCTGCTTTTTAAGCCGCCTCTGTAGAAGGGGAGCAGCTGCAGAGGCAGAGACCACACAGGTTTGTTAGGGTGAGTGACAGGCGCTCCATGCAGAGGAACGGTCATGGGGCCAGGGCACACCATCGGCTTGGGCCCTCGCAGCTGCCGGGGCGTGGGCAGCCAGGGCAAGGGAAAGGCTGTGGTGAAGCCAGCCAGATACCGGGGCCATGCAGTTGTCCTGGGTCTCATGCTGATGCCGAGACAGGTTTTTAGGAAGTGTGGTTGCTCCCCGAGGGGAGTGTCTGCCCCTGTCAGTGGGCAGGGAGCCGCTGCCATCCCCGTGGGGCACCTGCCAGGAGACAGATTGCGAGCAGTCCCAGGGCCTGAGTCCAGGTCCAGCTGCCAGCATGGGGTGAGGGAACTACCGGGGCAGCCTTAGGGGCCTAAGAAGTTGAGACAGGAGGGAGCTTTCAGGAAAGTGAGGCCAAAGTCAGAGTTTCCTTGGGGACCCAGTGGGACCCTTGGCCTGCAGCCCTCTGGAGCAGAGAGCCTGGGCCGAAGCCAGGTCGCGACTGCCTGAGGCTTCCTTGTGTTTAGAGGTCCTGAGGGCAGCGGCTGTCCCCAAGGCACGCCTGGTTCTCTCCACACTCCTTCTGTTTCATGCTCTCAATTCTGTTCCTCCTGTGTGCAGGGAGCTGATGACTAGTATCGGGCCTGGGCCACAGCTGGCCCAAAACCAGGTCCCCTAGCAAGCCAGCCATGGCCCCAGGGCTCCCTGCCCAGAGGCTTGGGTGCCGCCTGCCCCTGCAGAGTGGGGTAGTGGAAGGTGCCCATAGCACTCAGCCCCCAGCCTACCCAGGCAGCATCCAGCTCAAGGCACACACTCCCCGGCAGGCGCGGGGAGGGTGTGCAGGTCCTCAGCCACGGTGCTCTGAGCAGGCGTCTCACCACAGCCTCTGCCCTCAGCCCTCCGCACGGGAAGGGCCCGCTGCATCCTGGGAGGCGACAGACAGCTTCTCCAGGCCATTATGTGGCCTTCCAAAGCCATGTGGTGTCCGGTTCTATGCTTCCCACCAAACCATTGGAGGACCCAGTTGTCAGCCAAGACATCATTTAAAATAATTTTTGGTAATGGGTTTATGTGCAACTTAAGGTTTGGAACATGGGGAAAGGTGAAGGAATGGGGTGGGCACTTAGCCTAGCAGTTAAGCTGCCTGGGGACCAGCACTGTGGTGCAGCAGGCCAAACCACTGCCTGTAACGCCAGCATCCCACATGGAGTGCTGCTCCTGATCCCGCTCCCTGCTGCTTACAGCTGAGAACGCAGGGCGTGAAGGCCCAAGCACTTGGGCCCCTGCCATTGTGGGATGGAGTTCCCGGCTCCTGGCTTCAGCCTGGCCCAGCCTCGGCTATTGCAGGCATTTGGAGAGTAAACCAGCAGATAGAAGATCACTTTCTCTCTGTATCGCCCTGCCTTTCAAATAAATAAATGCATCTTTTAAAAATTAAACAAAATATGGAGGCGGTATTGTAGTGCAGCAGGAAAAGCTACCACCTGTGACACCGGCACCCCATACAGGCACTGGTTCCTGTCCTGGCTGCTCTACCTCCGATCCAGCTCCCTGCTGATGGCCTAAGAAAGCAGCAGAGAATGGCCCAAGTGTTTGGGCCCCTGCATCCATGTGGGAGACCTGGATGGGGCTCCTGGCTGCTGGCTTCGACCTGGCCCAGCCCTGGCCGTTGTAGCCATCTGGGGAGTGAGCCAGTGGATGGAAGATCTGTCTCTCTGTCTCTCTCTCTTTCTGTGTAACTTTTTCAAATAATTAAATAAGTCTTTTAATTGGTAAAATACAAACCAGAACGCAATTCTTTAGAAGAAAGGGGATAGAACCGTAAATCCAAGAAGAAAGGTGCAGGCTTTCTTCAGGAAGAAAAGAGCTTGCTCGTGACTTTTTAAGTGGATGATGGCGGGTATCAGAATCACCATGGTGTTCGGATTCCACTGAACACATTTAAAAGAATAACGTCACGGTTTTAAGATGCCAGTATTTACATTATTCTGGAAACTGTTCTTTGCAACTGTGTAAACTCACTGTATAAATGTTGAGATGTTGACTTAAAAATGTGCTGGGGAGTGCAGAGTTTCTCAGAATTATTTCGCGGGTATGCGAACGCAGGTTTGAAAGCCGCTGAGTTGGAGACACCAAGTCCTGATCGGCCCGTGCGGAGGTCCCCCTCCCCCTCCCCCTCCCCCTCCCCCTCCCCCGCTCTGCGGACCTCCCCTGGGCGATGTTGGCGGACTTGGGAGCCAAATGCTGAAGCCAGGCTACCTCCCTGGATCTTCACAGTCTTGGGGGGGTGGGGGGCTGCTACTGGCGGCCACACATAGATGGAAAAAGCCTGGCTGAACAACACTGCACCTCGCCGGGCTCCTGCTGCTGCCTGGGCTGGGCTGGGCTGGGCTGCAGACACGCTGACCCCGAGAACAGGGGGTCCTTGCCTTCCATCGCCTCCTTGAGAACAGGCCAGGTCCCCTCTGGACAGGACAGAGCCCCACCCGGCTGACTCCCAATTCGGGGGGCTGAGCAGTTGCTTACCGCTTGTGGGCCTCAGTTTGTGCATCCGTGAAGTGGGATGGTCAGGAATAAATAAAGTACAGAGCAGAAGCACCCAACAGAGGGCGCCCCACCTCCTCCTCAGCACTGCAGCTCCTTCCCTAGCGGGGCTGGAGCCGCCACGGAGGGTTGACGCGTCAGAACCTTCCTAACGGTTCCGCAGGCCGCCGAGCGCTGGCTGGCCGTGAGCTGCCGCCTCTCCCTCACTCACGTGCTCTCTTTCCATCTCTGCAGTTGGATCCACAAACTGTTGAAACCAAGAACTGGCACACGGACGTGATCGAGATGAACGGGGTGAGTCAGAGCGGGCAGCCCAGCCCCTGGCTGCTTCCCGCAGGTGCTGGGCCGGCCGCCCCCCGGGGTCGTCCTGGGGATGGGGGGTGCACTCAGTGCTCATGCCCCGGGGCACTTGTGCCTGCCTCACCCCCCAAGCAGATCAAAGTGGAGTTCTCCATGAAGTTCACCAGCCGGGACATGAGCCTGAAGAGGACCCCGTCCAAAAAGCAGACCGGCGTCTTTGGGGTGAAGATCAGCGTGGTGACTAAGTAGGTGCCGCCCCTGGCATCCCTGTGGGAGGCCCCACGTGGCCCGCAGACGCGTGTGCTGCTCCTTGGCACACGCGGTGCCTTAGCATCAGCGGCCGGCCTGGACACGCAAAGAGCCATGCAGAAATCCCAGACTGGGTGCTTCTCGCGATACAGGCCGAAATCTGAGCGCTGCGAGCCCAGGTCCCTCGTCCCACCGCTCCCGGGGGCCGCTGGCCTCCGTCCTCGCTCAGGTTACCCGCGGGGCCTCCTTGAGGCTGGAGTCTCGGGCAGCACTCCTGCCCCCGAGCTCTGGGCCTGGCTCCGGGGACCTTCTCTGCCTGGGTCCCTTGCCGACCCTGGGTGGGGGAGACCTTTCCCGGCCCCTCTCTCCTGACCCCAGGGGCTGCCGCGGGCTGGGCCGGGGGACCCCTGTCCAGCTGCTCTCACCTGCCCGCCATCCGCCAGGCGGGAGCGCTCCAAGGTGCCCTACATCGTGCGGCAGTGCGTGGAGGAAGTGGAGAAGCGGGGCATCGAGGAGGTCGGCATCTACCGGATATCGGGGGTGGCCACGGACATCCAGGCGCTGAAGGCCGTCTTCGATGCCAGTGAGTTCCCAGGCCCCGCCCTGGGCGCCCGCGGCCAGGTGCTGTGCTCAGGCCCGGGGCCTGCAGCCCTCCCGGGCCGGGGCTTGCCTGGGTCTGAGCCCCCCCTCCTGCCTCTCCCCGGGGACCCCCTCCCTGCCCTGTCTTTCCCGTAAGGAAGCTGAGGATCCGAGAGGCCCGGTCACTGGCCTGGGTTCCCCGGCTGGTCGGTTTTGAGCCCAGACTTGCATTTAGAGCTGGCTCCAGAGGCCGCGTTGCTGGTGCCTGGGTGCTTGCTGGGCTGCAGGGAGCTGAAGGCTCTGGGCCTGCATTGCTGGCCCTCCGGGCCAGGCCGGTTCTGCCTGTAGCTTTGCCTATAAACTCCTCAGAGGTGGGGCCTGGCTTCAGGTTCAGGCACTGGCCAGACGGGTGGTCCCCTGCGGGGGAGGGGTCCCAGCAGGGAAGCCTGGTGCCGAGGACAGGACAGGGCCCCCGCGTGTGACCCGAGGCTGTCCGGATGTGCTCAGCAGAGCCATCCAGAGGGCCTAGGCTGCGGGGAGACCCCAGTGCGGCCCTCCCTGCTCCCCTGCCCCCACCCAACAGAGCAAGCCACAGACAGCCGTAGCGCTGCCTGCCTACCTCCCGCCTGTCTGTCTCAGGGCAGGTGGTGGGGGGAGGCAGAACAGAGCGGAGGGCTGGGGTAACCAGGAGGCTGATGCGGCCCCGCCCCTCCCCTACAGATAACAAGGACATCTTGCTGATGCTGAGTGACATGGACATCAACGCCATCGCCGGCACCCTCAAGCTCTACTTCCGGGAGCTGCCCGAACCCCTCCTCACAGACCGGCTTTACCCGGCCTTCATGGAGGGCATCGGTGAGGCTCCCAGGGCCCCTGGACCCTCTTGCACCTGTGCCTCCCGTCTCAGACACCCAGACAGGAGTTGGCACCTCAGAGCTGAAGAGGAGGCGGGGTCAGGCCAGGGGTCTTGACAGGCCTTGTGCTGAGCTTTCCAGAAGAACCACTCTCACCCCCCCCAACTCTGCCCATGGACTGCTCAGCAGGGCTCCTGCTCTCACCTGCCTGGCCCAAAGCAGGCCGGGCACGCCCTCTCTGCCTGCCTGCCACACACGGGGCTTTGGCCCCAAAGCCCCCAGGGGGAGCTAGGAGCGGCAGAGGTGTGGAGAGCAGACATCCCGCCACTGGCAGCATTGGGCAGCACTGCCCTCAAGTCAGCCACGCAGAGCAGCCTGGGGGAGGACCAGCAGCACTGGCCATGCAGCGAGGGGAAGGCGGGGGTCTGCTCCGCCAGGCCCACCTTCTGGCCCAGTTCTAGTGGTGGTGGGCCCCACACCCTGGCAGCCAGGCTCCCCCTCGGGGTCCCAGAGCCTCATGGCCACAGGGGCTCCAGCCAGGGCTCCCAAGCCCAGGCCTAGCCCCTCCTCTGCCCTCCTCTCCCTGCAGCCCTGTCAGACCCTGCTGCCAAGGAGAACTGCATGATGCACCTGCTCCGCTCCCTGCCCGACCCCAACCTCATCACCTTCCTCTTCCTGCTGGAACACTTGAAAAGGTAAGGTGGGGCGGGGGGTGAGGGGACCCAGGACTGCCCCAGGCAGGGAGCCCATGTCCCTAGGGGACCCCGTCTCCGCCATGCCTCTCATCAGTGCTTGTCACCTCCTTGCACTCCCTTCTTCCATTTTAAGCACCACCTGGGTCCTGATGGCAACCTCAGACATTGGTCACAAAACGCTTAGAATGCTGAGCCTAGAGCCAAGGGTGGCCGGTCCCTGGTCCTCTCTGCACCCGTGGGTCCCAGCCCACCAGCGGTGCGTTTGTAAAATGCAGTGCAATGGAGAGTGTCGGGCAGTGTAAGCACACGTACTCTCTCACTCGACCACATAGAGACGGCTGCTGGGTTGCAGCATAGTCTGCGTCACAGTCACAGAGTCTGAAACCTGCTGGTCTTGGCCCACATCCGCCCTCCAGACAGGGAGACGCAGTCCCCAGCCCGGCAAGGACTTGCTTGGGTTAGCAGCTCTGTCCTTAGGACCCACCACCCCCAAATCCTGATCTAAGCCCCTCCTCACCATCCCCTTCACCCTGCTGTGGTTGGTGCACAAAGTCCAGAGCCGAAAGTGGCCTTAAAGGCACTCACGAAAGCCCCAGACTAATCCCAGGTGGGAGTGAGGACAGGTCACCAGGCACCCAGGCGCTCCCCAGCCCCAGCCTTGAGGGCCTGCTGTGTGGCTCAGCCCGTGTCGGGCCCAGGCACACCCGCTGCAGCGCTGCGGGCCGGCCACGGCAGGGCCCGCGGAGACCTGGATGTGCCTGGGACCACTGTCTTGTTTTTCCCATTATGAGACATTTTCCCCTCTGGTTTGGCCAGGACCTAAGCCCCAACCAATTCCCAAATAGTTTGGCAGGCGCTGTGGGGAGGACGCACAGAGGAGTGGGAAGGGAAACCCATTAGGTTTTCCACCCTGGGAACCGGGCACAGCCTGTTCCCACATCTGGGCCCCTGGCTGTGTGTGTGTGTGTGGTGTCGGTTTGCGTGGCATGTGTGTCTGCTGTGCGGAGGGGTGTGCGCATGTGGGGGGATGGTGTGTGTGGTGGGGCTGGCCCCGCGGCACAGCTGCCCGCTGGCACTGTGGTGTTTGTGTGCCGTTTCCAGAGCAGTCAGTGGGCGTGGCCTGGCTGCTGCCAATGGGCGGGGCTGTGGGTACCCCAGGGAGGGGTGAACAGCACTGCTCAGAGCGGGTGGAGCTCAGCCCCAGAAACATTTCTGAGGTTGGTGAGCTTTGCTGGTGTGTTTGGTGACACTGGGCCTTGCCTGGACAACAGCCACAGGTGGCAGCTGCCACTGTCACTGAGAGCCACAGAGCTTCTGGTCTGTTACCCAGGAGAAGCAGGGCAGGACCCAAAGGGAGGCAGACATTTCTAGAACAGGGTGGGCTCAGGGCCCCATCGTGGGACGCAGCTACCGGGCTCCCGGCCCACCGCGCCCCCTGCAGGCCCCCTTAGCCCAGTGTGACTGATGGGGTCCGCAGCAGAGCACTTAGGAGCATGGGTTCCAGGGTGAACCGCCTGGATCCAGATCCCAGCTCTGTCACTTGCTAGCGGTGTGACCTTGGGCGAGACACTCACCTGTCTGTGCTGTGGAGATGCTGGTCGACAGCGCCCTCCTCAGAGGACCGTGAGCAGGACGGCTGCTCCAGCCTTCTTAGAACCGCTGTGTTCTCTGAGGCGAGGCAGCGGGAGTTCCCCGTGGGCCTGCTGGCCTTGGCACTTTGTCATCAGTCCAGGGGTGGCCCTGAAACTGGGAACTGCCATAGCGACGGGCGGGACACGGCTGAGGGTGTGGTCCCCAGGCTTACTCCCCTTCCTAGCAGATCTCTGTCCTTGAGAGGGGCCTGACTTGTCACTGCTTGTGACACTGGCATCCCATATCCGAGTGCCTGGGATCGAGTCCCAGCCGCTCCACTTCCAGTCGTGCTTCTTGCCAACATGCCTGGGGAGGCAGCGGGGGATGGCCCAAGTGACCCATATGGGAGACACGGATAGAGATCCAGGCTCCTGGCTTTAGCCTGGCCATTTCAGCCATTTGGGGGATGAACCAGCAGATGGAAGGTCTCTCCTCCCCCCGACCCCGATGCTCTGCCTTTCAAGTCAATAAAATCAGTCTTAGCAGGAGCGGGAGGCTAGGTGACCGTCTCCTGGGAGTCGTGCTGGGAGTTCCTGTGGCTGGGGCCAAGGGTCCCGGAGTTCCGGGTGCTTCTTTCTCAGCCCTGCCGTCCCTTTCAGGGTTGCCGAGAAGGAGCCCATCAACAAAATGTCGCTCCACAACCTGGCTACCGTGTTTGGCCCCACGTTACTGAGACCCTCAGAAGTGGAGAGCAAAGCACATCTCACGTCAGCCGCAGACATCTGGTCCCACGACGTCATGGCACAGGTAGCGGCAGCACTGCCCAGGCCTGGGGCTGGGGGGCGCCAGAGAGCTCGACTCAGAGCCCCGCCCCGGGCCCTCCCAGGCCAAATCACAATGTTTGCACCTAGACAGGGGCCCAGGGAAGGTGTGTCCCGGATGCTGCCTGCTTTCTGGGAGTGCCTCTGTCTGGGGAAGCAAGCCCGGGGTGTAGAGAACTCTGGGGGAGCCTTGTCCTCGTGCATGAAAGCTCTGGGAGGCGTCCATGGGATCCCTACTAGACCTAGAGCTGGGTCCAGTTGGAGGCAGAGCCACACCGCCAATGCCAGCCTCAGGCTCTGGGTAGAAAAGCCCATGAGTGTGGCCAGGGACAGGGCTCCGGGGCGCCCCCTACTGCTGTAAATGGGCAGACATACCTAGACTTCCAAGAAAGGGGAGGTGGCACCACAGACCTGACCCCGGCCCAGGGACCACTTCTTAGAAGGTCGGGTGAGGAGGCCAAGGGCCCCGGCCTCAGTGTCCCCTGTCTCCCCACAGGTCCAAGTCCTCCTCTACTACCTGCAGCACCCCCCCATCTCCTTCGCCGAGTTGAAGCGGAACACACTGTACTTCTCCACCGACGTGTAGCCCGGGGCGGGGCCGGCTGCAGGGGCGGCGGGGCCAGCCTCACCAGCCGGGGGCCCTACACAGACTTGAAAGACTGCAGTGGGACACTCCCACGCCCGGACTCTAGGGCACACCGGCTCCCAGGAACTGGACCCTGTGCGTCTTTGTGGCACCTTGTACAGAGCCAGCTGGCCTGCCCCCAGCCGCAGTGCCGCGCCCCAGGCTCCCGCCCTCGTCCCTCTCTAGTCGTGTCTAAAGCTCCGTGCTGTTGGGGATTGTTTTATGTGTATCTGTCATGCAGAAGAGGTACTGACCACGCCGGTGTGGGCGCGCACATAGCCTGCTTCGTTCTTCCATTTCCTGCAGCACTCTCCTCCCGCGTCCGGTGCGAGGGCTTGGACTCTGTGCGGTGTTAACTGCTGCCAGCCTCTCTCCCGGCCCCGCCCCCAGACGGCAGTCCCTGGGCAGCCTCGCCTGCACCCACTGGCCCGCATGCATGGGCAGCCTCCGTCCTCGCTCTGTCACCTTGACGCAACTGAAGAGGCCCTGGGTGGCGGCGGCAGTGGCGGTCGCCTGAGGCTGCCGCGGGCCGCCCCAGCCTCTCCTTGCCCCCATGGAAGCACACCTGCTTTGCCTTGCTGCCTGTGCAAATGTTGGACAAGGAGACACTCACACTAACTGTCAGCTCAGCGCAGAGCTGGACAGCAGACTTCTGGACTTTTCCACCCGAGACTCTCCATTTGCAGGGTTTGTCTTTTCTGCCTCTGGCCTACCCGTGAGGCTGTCTGTGACTGTTCTGCTTTTCGGTTCCTTTTTCCCCCAATGTTCTGTTTCCATTGAGTGTAAAGGTTCACAGTAAGTGACTTCCCATCCAGAGCGCTAGAGGGTCAGGCAGAATCTGGGGAGGTGGGAGAGCGCTGCTGAGGAGGCAGCAGGGTGGCAGGCAGAGGGAGGCCGCACAGCATGGGTGGGGGACGTGGCTCGTAGAAGCCAGGCTTCCTGGGGGCCAGCGAGGCGGCTGAAGCAGGTGTCCGGACACGGGCAGGCTCCCCTGGGGAGGCCGGCCGGCACCTCGTGTACCTCACAGTACTTTTGCCTTAGATTTCACATTCTCCTCAGCCAAGCACTGCCACGGGGCAGCCCCCACGGCCACGTGTGCTCTGGGACCCGGGCAGGACAGGCCCAGGCCAGCAGGAGGCACGGCACCACCTGTCTCGGGACCGGGTGCTGCTGGGGCCCTCGCTGCAGACAGCTTGCTCCACAGTGGGGGCTCAGCAGGTCCCATCCCCGACCTGAACCCATTGCTCAGCACTGGGAAGGGCGGCTTCCTGTGGCAGAGGGGTTCCAGGCCCTCCGCTCTTGTTGCTCGTGCTCAGGGCGAAGTCTTGGAGGGGCTCACTGGCCTCAAGCTGCAGTGCGTTCTGATCTGTTCACACCCGTGGCCTTCGGCACAGCGGTACCCATCGCGTGCACGTCGGAGGAAGAGATGCCTGAAGGAAGGAAGTAGTGGCCAGCCAGCCGCGGCCTACAGCTCAGTGAGGAGTTCTGCTCCCTGGGACAGGCGGCCGAGGAGGAAGACTGCCACTGGAGCCTGAGACCCCAGGCCTGCCCGTGCCCACCATCTCCGCTTGGCACGCGGTCGGCCGCTGAGGTGTGATGGGGCAGGCTCTGGCTCGCCTCTGACAGTGACGAGTCAGAGGTCCACGTGGCGCTAGTGACAGCCCAGATGAGCGGCTCCCACTGCCCCAGCGCCAGGGCCACTCGCCTCCCAGCGTCGGGTAACAGCAGCCCGCAAGCTGGCCGAGCGTACACGAGAGCAGGAGCAGGCAGGTTGATGAAGCTGGCCCCCAGAGGTGCAGGCTCGCGTGCCGCACCTGGACTAAGCTGCACCCAGGAAATCTGGGGTGGGTTCTCCTCAGACGGCCTGTGCAGGCCACGGTGTCACTGGGCCCGCAGGCTCCGGGTACGCCTGTCCTTGCTGGGCACCGGCTGAGGCTGCCAGTTTTTGCCGATGGAGGTAGGATGGGACCCCCCCATTAATATTTGACTTTAATAAGGTGGTAAGGATATATTTTTTGTCTATGTTCCGTTTCAACTTATGTAGATTATAAATTGATGTAAACCATGTGAGAGGAAAATGTTAATTAAAAAAAAAATGCGAAGCCCCAACATTTGCACAAAACTCAGCCCTGTGGTGTGGATGTTTGTGTTCTCAGTAGTCCAGGGAAGCCCACCAATCTAAATATTTAACTCTGCCAGCTGCCTCCAGATGTGTTTCCAGGAACCTCGTTACCTACCCGACTCCCCTTGCGCCTCCCCTCAGCCTGTGGGGCCTGGGATAGATCCGGGGCGGCAGGGATGAGCCAAGGCTTCTCCGTGCTCTTGGGTCCCCCACAGCCGGCTGCTGCTGATGCTGCCGTCTGCATCTACCACCACGGCTCCCACTGCCAAGTACCTGCGCCCCATCGGGGACCTGGCCCTCGGAGTGCCTTGGAGACGCTGGGAAGTTGAAGTCCATCGAAGAGCCAGCTTCCTCTTTATGTAAACATATCTCTACGTTTTGTTTGCAAATAGTGAGTCTTTGGGGCAGCCTTGAGATCCAAACTGCTCGTGGGTGAAGCTGGGTGCCCTTGAAGGCTCACCTCGCTCCGGGACAGCCAGTGGGGTTAATGCAGGCTCCCACCAGCCGGAGCCACTGGACACTGTTTATTCTGGAGATCAGGAACAGATGTGTCTGAAAATTGCTGTTTGGTTTATGAGCTCATATTGGCTCCCTGGCCATCTAAAACAGGAAACTCTTCATCTCTCCTGATTGAACAGTTGGTGCAGACAATGCTTAGATTATTGGGCCCACCGCTGCCGACAGCCTCAGGGCTCATCTCGTCCGAAGCCGTTGGGAGGGCAGTGTCATTGCACGCGCTAGACGGGCGGTGCGAGGCCCCAGGCAGCCCGGCCTAGGATTCCGACGGGTGCCAGGTCACAGGGTGTGACTGCCCTGGCTTCACGTGCTCACGCCAGCGATGTGATCGTGGCCCGCAGAGGCAGCACTCTCAAGTTTGTTTCTGGAGCTCTGGGGAATGCTCCAAATGGCCCAGCAGCAAAGGTGCCTCGGGCCTATGAGCCTGGGGTGGGCGGGATGCAGAACTCCCTGTAGACGGCCGTGAGCGCGCAGTGCTAGCTCACACCTGCGCCGAGGCTCGGCCAGAGGAAGGTGTTGCCAGACCGTCTGACATCGCCACTCGCGTACGCATACACACTGGGATGCCTGCATCTTTGAACTCTGGCTGAGCGTGGGTGGGCGGGCTACAAGACAGAACAGATGTGAAGAAAGCAAAAGAACACCAGTACCGCCCAGCAGAAACGAGGGTGTCCCGTGGCTGCCTGCGGCCCACAGCCCCGCACGAGGCAGAGCCCACGGCCATCGGCTTCGCCTCTCCACCAGAGCTCCAGGGCTACACAGCCCCAGCGTGGGGACAGCTGTTAGGAGGCTGGTTTTTGGTCTGTGATGCAGGCTGAGCTGCTGATGTCAGAAAAAGAGCATGTGGTCAAGTCAAAAATGGGTAAGATGACCAAACACCCCCCCGGCCCCGGCCCCGGCCCCGGCAAACGAAGGCAGCGGGGACGAGCCCCGCAGCCTCGGCTCAGCCAGGCACTGCTGTGACTGCACCACCTGTGTGTCCGCGAGCCAGGCCTGGCCCCGCGGTCAGAACACGACAGCAGCGTGTGGGCCGGCGCAGGAGGGTTGCCCTTGAATGTCCATGCACCCTAAAAAGCGGCTCGGCTGGGCCTCTGGGGAGAGGCCCCAGAGAGGACGGCCTGGTCTTCTGCAGATCCTGACAGCGTGGCTCTCAGGGGACCTCGCTCTTCCCGTGGATGTTCCGGCTTGGGGGCCCCTGGGGACTGTGTGCTTGGAAAAGAAACCAACCTTCTCAACTGTTATAGAAACATACATTGTACCAAGGAAGCAGGACATGACTGGCTGGATGGCAGAGTGCGCTGTGCCCCGCCCTGGCACGAGCTGCTTGCCACCTGGGGCTCCAAGACGGCGGGCCTCCTGGGTGCGCAGTAGCGAGCTGCCAGCAGCGGCCGGCACAAAGCCTCTGGGGAGCTCAATTCCTGCAAGTCCCCCTGCCTCCCGCTCTGCACTGAGGACAGTCCAGCCTGGCCAGCGTCCAGGAGTGGCCGAGAGTGTAGCTGCTCCGGAAGCTGGAGGCAGATGACAGTCAAGTGGCTCCCTTGCGCCACCAACACCGTGAAGGACCACGAAGGCCTCCAGCCCTGGAAGCGAGGGCCCAGAGCGGCATGGAATCCGTGCTGCGGAGCGCAGCTCTGATCCTGGGCCTGTGCGTCCTTCCCACGGGCAACAGCTCTCACCGCAGGTAATAATCGATTGCAGCCGAGAACACAGCAAAACCTCCACAGCCAATGGCCCCAGCCTTTAAGCCAGCTGTAAAGAAACAAACAACATTTCCGAGGTGACACAGGCTGTGACGGGCCGCGCACCCGCACACACAGAGACCAGCTGGAGCACCTGACAGCGGCTCTGGCAGACTCCAGTGAAGCAGGGCCCACCGCCCACTGGTGTTCTCTCTAACTGGACATTCACGTAGCTCCTCTCATTCCAAAGGATTAGTATGTCCAGTCTTAGGGAGACAGCCCCTCCCAGGCAGGAAATGGGTTAAGAGAACTGTGCTTAGAATCAAATGAAAGCATATAGCCTTTGACCCTGATTTGTTTATGGAATAAATTCCTGGGAAGGTGATCAAAGCAGCCCTGGAGGGGGCCGAGCTGCTCACAGAGGCCTGGGAAGACCCCAAGGGAAGTCACCCATGAATCACAAGTGGCAGCAAATCACTGACTTGGAGGAGAGGCTCTTTGCCCTGGGTAAGCTGGAGCAGGACAGCCAGGGCCTGGTGACAGACACCGCTCCTAGGCCAGTCTCGTCCCTGAGACCCTGCCCCGCACACAGGGAGCAGCAGCAGGGACTGCCGGACAGCTGATAATCCAGCGTTCTAGACCATCTAGACTCAGTTTTCTTTTTTTTTTTATATATATATATATATATATATTTTTTTTTTTTTTTTTTTTTTGACAGGCAGAGTGGACAGTGAGAGAGAGAGACAGAGAGAAAGGTCTTCCTTTGCTGTTGGTTCACCCTCCAATGGCCGCCGCGGCCGGCGCGCTGTGGCCGGCGCACCGCGCTGATCCGATGGCAGGAGCCAGGAGCCAGGTACTTATCCTGGTCTCCCATGGGGTGCAGGGCCCAAGCACTTGGGCCATCCTCCACTACACTTCCCTGGCCACAGCAGAGGGCTGGCCTGGAAGAGGGGCAACCGGGACAGAATCCGGCGCCCCGAGCGGGACTAGAACCCGGTGTGCCAGCGCCGCTAGGCAGAGGATTAGCCTAGTGAGCCGCGGCGCCGGCCTTTTTTTTTTTTTTTTTTAATAAGACTCAGTTTTCAACGAGAAGAAATTTGAGAATCTTCAACCACAAAGAGATTCCTATTCCAATTTTTATATTAAAATGGAGAGTCACATAGAATTATTGTGAAAAGCATCCAAACACCTGAAGTGCCTGGAGCTGACAATTCAGCATAACCTTCAGAGGTGGACAAAGGGGCCCCGAGGGTGAACGCACCCGGCCCAGACCAACACACGCCAGCAATTACCCAGGGGTCATCCGTTCCCCAGAGGCCTTCTGGCCACACTGGGAGACTCTGAGTGGTCACTACTGCAGGAGGTGGCACTGCAGCCAGAGGGTAGCAGCCAGTGACACCATTAAACATTGTGCAAGGCCCAGGACTGCTGACCCCCAATTCCTGAAAGGCTTATGAGGCTCAGAATGTCAGCAGTGCCCCGGAGACGCGCTGGTGCTGACGCTCGCAAGTTTCACCCACTAGTTACAGCACGGCAGTCACGACTCGCCCGTCAGGAGGGGACACTGTCCATGTCCCTGGCACACTCGCATGTTTGGGGATGGCGACTTGCGCATACCGTCCAAGGCCACAAAGGCAAACGCATTCGAGAGCTATTTACTAACCTCTGAAACCAATGGCTCCTCCAGTGATGCAGCCACTAATGACGCTGTTCTTCCAATCTGATTTTCCTCGGTACTGGGGGTGAAGAAATGCAGTTTAGAGCCAAAGACACCAGCCAGACACAGTGATAATGGAAGAAAACCCAGGGCACTCAGCTGACTGATTCAGCACCTCCCCAAAGGAAACCCAATCTTTCGTAAAAGCATTCCTAAAATTGGATGTGTTCATAAATGGTTCCTGCAGGGGGCACCAGAGCGCTGCGACAGAGTCCAGCACTGGCAGTGTAATCACTATTTATTATCTGGTTTTCTATTAAGTCTCAGATTAAAAATTATTAACTGGGTTGGCGTTGTGGTGTTGCACATAAAGTCAACCCATGCTATGTGGGCATCCCATTTTCCCTGCTAATGCACCTAGGAAAAGCAGTAGAGGATGGCCCAAGTGCGTGGGCCCCTGCACCCAAGTGGGAGACCCTGAAGAAGCTCCTGGCTCCTGGCTCCTGGCTTCAGCCTGGCCCAGCCCTGGCTGTTGCAGCCTTCTGGGGAGTAAACCAGAAGACCTCTCTCCCTGTCTCTCCCTCTCTCTCTCTAACTCTTTCAAATAAATAATTAAAAAAAAAAATCATTAACTAATGTTTAGCCTACAAAAAGTAAAAAACAGGGGCCAGCCAGTATCCCATATGGGTACCAGTTCATGTCCCAGCAGCTCCACTTCTGATCCAGCTCCCTGCTAATGGCCTGGGAAAGCAGTGGAAGATGGCCCAAGTGTCTGGGCCCCTGCACCCACATGGGAGACCTGGATGAAGCTCCCAGATCCTGGTTCAGCTTGGTTTATTGCTGGCCACTGGGGAAGTGTTCCAGGGGATGGAAGCTCTCTCTATCTCTCCTTCTCTCTCTGATTTTCAAGTAAATAAATAAATGTTTAAAAAGTAACAATTTATTTAAAAGATAAAGAGTAATGCAAGCCTGCAACATAAATACACAAAGTTTCTATTAGTTAGGGCGGGCGTTTGGTGCAGCTTAGGCTGCCCTGGGGATGCCAGCACCCCACATCAGAGTTCTTGGGATCGAGTGCTGCCTCCACGCCCAACCCGGCTTTCTCCTAATGTGCCTGCGAAGCAGCAGATGATGGCTCAGGTGATGGGGTCCCTGCACCCACATGGAGTTCCTGGCTGCTAGTCTCAGCCTGGCCCAGCCCTGCCCTTTGCAGGTACATTGGGGAGTGAACCAGTGGATAGAAGATCTCTCTGCATCTCTCTCTGCCTTTCAAATAATTTTTTAAAAATGCTTAAAGTTTACATTAGGGATCATTTTATGATATAAGCCATAAAGTATCTGATGTTTCTAATCTTTTTTTTTTTTTTAATTCTTTGAAAGAGAAACAGGTTCCTCATCTGCTGGCTCACTCCCCAAACGCCTGCAGCAGCTGGGGCGAGGCCTGGCAGAAGCCAAGAGCCTGAGCCCAATCCCGGATCTCTGATGTGGGTGGCAGGGTCCCAGCTACGTGAGCCATCACCTGCTGTCTCCCAGGGTGCACACTGGGATAGGAGCGGGGCTGGGATTCAGACGCAAGCACTCTGAAGGGGGACGTGGGCGTCCCACATGGTCTCTCAGCCACTGAGTCAGACCCCAGCCCCTGGCCAGCTTTCTAGTAACCGCGCTAAGAGTGTTTCTCTTTAAGAGTGTGAGATGGCAGTCGGCAGGGGTTTCTCAGAAGGCACGGATACTTACAGATTCTACCAAACACTCAGTACACGAAAACATGGCTCCCACAATGGCGAAATTCTTGGCGTAGGACATCCCCCTTTGTCCCATGTCCTTAAGAACCTCCTTTGCAGTCGGTGTACGGTACGGATCCTTGGGATCGAAGCCCACGTTGGTATCAATGCCGGCAGTAAACACCCCGAATGCGCCTCCCAAGACAAATCCTGGAAGCAAACACAGAGATGGGGAATATTCTTGGCATTTTGCGGATGTTTTTTCTGGAATGCCGCCTCGGGATCACGCTCATCAGTGACCTGGATGGCCACCAGTGCAGGAAACGCACCCTCTTGCCACTCACCCGGGTTTCCATATTACAAGGTCCATCCTCTTAGATTTCTCTCTCCTTTTCTTTCCTAACCTGCCTGAAGATTCTGTCTCTAGCCCTCTGTTCTCTCCGTACTCTCTCAAACACATGCCCTCACTCCTCTGCCACGGCCGAGCCCCATGACCATAAGGTCATTTAGGATGCCCAAGTGCCAGACACCAGGCGCTTCAGCCACTGCCTCACCCCCTCTTCCCAGCACCCGCCAGGAGGATGCCAGCACCCTTTCCTTTATACAGATGTGGAAACCAAGGGTCAGCAAGGTTAAGGAACTTCCCCAAGGTCACAGGGCCACGCCGCTGCCCACATCTGACACTCCTGTGGCTCCTGGACATCTGCCCATGGATGCCTCCTCACGGCCTCAAAGGCAGCCCAAGTTCACGGATACCAGGGCCACCTCCCCCCTAGACTTTTCCTTCACTGTCACCACAGCCCTGTATCTCAGCAGTAATTCTGCCTGCTTCCTCGGTTCCCCTGCAACCAGGCAGCTACAGAAGATGGCAAACCCTTTCAGCCTAGCTCTCCAAGCACGACCATGGCCATCTGCGTCCACAGCCGCGTCTCCATCACCCCCACCCTGGAGCGTCAGAGACTCAGGGGAGGCCAAGGGGAGCTTGTCTCAGCCGTCTCGAGCTTGTCTCAGCCGTCTCCACGGCCATCCCACCCAGCCTCTCCTCCTTCCCCACACTCCACCCCGGGTGCCCTTCAGCACTCTCCTAAAAAACAAAGTTTTACCGGTAAGCACGCTAAGGCCTGTGCGCGTGGGCGCAGAGCTCAAATCTCCGCCTCCACTTTCCCCTTTCTCAGCCCTGAGGTTCACCTCTGCTATGGCCTCCCACCCCCCCACCCCCCCAAAGCAGAATCCCTCTTCTCTCTCTCTTTTTCTCACTAGCACTCATTTCTTACAGGTCGTTCGTTCTCAGCGAGACTTAAACTCAGCACACACGCGGCCAGTCTACCCCGTGCCCGTGAAGTGTTCGGGCCGTCCTCATAGCCTCCACAGGTCAAAGAGAGAGAACCAGAGGGCAGGGCCAGCCTCCTCCGGCCCCTGCCCACCGCTGCCTGCTCCCTCCTGGCAGCTCCTCGGCCAAGCCCCCCGTCCACCTGCTCCTCTGAGCAGGAAAACCTCAACTCCACCGGACCAAGGCTCTGCCTCTCCCACCCCCTGTTTCCGCGGCCTGGCGCAGGCCAGTTGCTCAGCAACAAGTTGTTGAATTAAGGATGCAATGAATGAAGAATGAACGAAGTCACCCATTCTACGGCCTGGCCGCCTCCCTCAGAGGGCCTGCTTCCCCGTTCGGATTTCCGAAGGCCAAGCTGACCCCGGGGCCAGAGCCTGAGGTCACCGGGGCGCGACGGGAACGCAGCCGAGGTCGCGCGTCTGCACCGCGGCCCCGCGAGCCCTCCGCCTCCCCGGGGCCCACGCGCCTCGCCGCGCCTCCCCGGGCCCACGCGCCGCGCCGCGCCTCACCTCCCACGCAGGCCAGCGCTGCCTTGAAGGCGCAGCTCTCCATCGCCCTCTCGATCATCTTCTGCTCCTCGCTCTTGGCCGGGCTCGGGATCCCGCCCAGGCTCCCGGGCTCCAGGAGCCGCGGCTGCCGCTTGTCACCCACCAGGTACTGCAGGAGGAGGCTGTACTGCAGCGGGGCTTCGGCGGGCTCCGCGGCCGCGGGCGCTGAGCGCCCGGCGCTGGGGGCGGCCGCCGCCATGACAGCAGCTGCCCCGGGAAGCCCCCGCGTCGCTCTTCCCACAGCAGATTCCACAAACTTCCTGCCAAGCGAGCGACTGGATCTCAACGGCAGATTCGTCGCAGCGGGAAAGCTGCGGAAGACGACATCGGCCTGGGAGTACCTGGCCAGAGCGCTATCGTGTTTCCCGAAAGCCGAATCAAGCTTTTGAAGCAGTCCCAATCAATGGCACAGACAGGCACGTTTCAGTCACAGGGAAGCGCCCTCATCCTTCTGGGGCTGCGGCGTGGTGTGGGCCGGCATTGGTAGCGCTAACCCGAACAGCAACTACATTTCCCAGAAGGCCTTGCGCGTGCTCTCGCGGGTCGAACCGGTCTGGAGCGCGTCAGAGCTCTCGCCTGGCGGGACGCGAGCGGCGTCGCCCCGCGGGCTGCAGTGCGGCCAGGGGCCGGCAGGGGGCGCGTGCGCACTGCCGAGCTCTCTCCGCGTCCGCGTTGGGACCTTGAAGATGTGAAATGTTGGTGACGGGCAGTGCTTTGCAGATTAAACGTGGAGGAATGGCATAACCGTATGTAAGGAGCGATGTGTTCAGTAATTAGAGAACGGAGCAGTAAGAGTGATGCTAGCCCAGCTAAGAGAAGTCAGGATCTGGGATCTGAAGTGACGGACCCTGGTCCAGTACGGAGGGCCAGCCAGGCCGTGCTTGGTGCTGTTGCCCGCGGGGCTGGTGTCCTGTGGCAAGCTGGGCACTAATGCTCGTGTTTTTGCAGCTTGCAAAACAAAGCCAGGAGCCAGGATCTTCATCCGGGTCTCCCATGTGGATGCAGGGGCCCAGGCCCTTGGGCCATCTTCTGATGTTTTTCCCAGGCGCATTAGCAGGGAGCTGTTTGGGAAGCAGTGCAGCTAGGACTCGAACTGGCACCCATATGGGATGCTGGCATTGCAAGCAGTGGCTTAACCTGCTCACCCAGCGCTGGCCCCGTACCCAGAGTTTTCTAAGCTGATGTGAGATTCACTGTTGTACCCCCACCAGGCCATCCTCACTCTGAGGTTCCTAGTGACTTCCCAATTGTTCAGCGCCACGCACACATCACGCTGCTAGACGTCACGGCTGCCTGTGGCCTGGCTGACTGCTCCCTCCTGTGAAGTCTCCAGTTCCAGGGAGCCCCCCTCTCCCAGTTTTGCCGCGGCCTCTGCACTTGCTCCTCTGCAGCTCCCTCCGCCTGGCAGGCTGGCCACACTCACAGCTTTCCCTGCTACTCCCAGTGCCTCATCGACTCCTGCGTTTTAAAAATTTATGTAGCTCAGCCGGTGCCGTGGCTCACTAGGCTAATCCTCCACCTTGTGGCGCCGGCACACCGGGTTCTAGTCCCGGTCAGGGTGCCGGATTCTGTCCCGGTTGCCCCTCTTCCAGGCCAGCTCTCTGCTGTGGCCAGGGGGTGCAGTGGAAGATGGCCCAAGTGCTTGGGCCCTGCACCCCATGGGAGACCAGGATAAGTACCTGGCTCCTGCCATCGGATCAGCGCGGTGCGCTGGCCACAGCGCGCCGGCTGCAGCAGCCATTGGAGGGTGAACCAACAGCAAAGGAAGACCTTTCTCTCTGTCTCTCTCTCTCACTGTCCACTCTGCCTGTCAAAAAAAAATTATGTAGCTCATTATTTTATTTGAAAGCTGGGGGTTGGGGCCGGCGCTGTGGCACAGTGGGGTAAAGCCCTGGCCTGAAGCATCAGTATCCTATATGGCTGCCGGTTCTAGGCTGCTCCTCTTCTGATCCCAGCGCTGTGCTATGGCCTGGGAAAGCAGTAGAAGATGGCCCGAGTCCTTGGGCCCCTGTACCCACGTGGGAGACCTGGAGGAAGCTCCTGGCTCCTGGCTTCGGATTGGCACAGCTCTGGCCACTGTGGCCATCTGGAGAGTGAACCCACGGATGGAAGTTCTCTCTCTCTCTCTACCTCTCTCTGTAACTCTGTCTTTCAAATAAATAAAGTAAATCTAGGAAGGATGGAAGGAAGGAAGGGAGGGAGGGAGGAAGGAAGGGAGAGAGGGAGGGAGGAAGTCGAGGGGAGAGAGCCTCATTGCTGGTTTACTCACCGAATTAATGAAATAGCTGAAACCAGGGTGCAGGAACTCAGTCCAGCAAACTCATGCATTCCAGTATGGGACATCAGTGTCTTAAGTGCTAAACACCCACCCCATGACTCCTAAATCTCGATTTCTAGCCCAGACCTTTCTTTTGTCTTTCTTTCTGAAGCTTTATGTATTGGGGCTGGTGCCATGACACAGCAGGTTAAGCTGCAGCCTGTGGTACCAGCATCCGTGTGAGCACCCATTCGTGTCCTGGGTGCTCCACCTCTGATCCAGCTCCCTCTTGATAAACTGGGAGAACAGCAGAATACTTATTTGAAAGGCAGAGTTACAGAGAAGGAGAATCAGAGATATCTTCCATCTCCTGGTTCACTCCCCAAATGACCATCATGACAGGGGTTAGGCCACGCTGAAACTGGGAGCCAGGAGCTCCTTCCAGGTCTCCCATGTGGGTGCAGGGTCCCAAGGACTTGGCCATCTTTTGCTGCCTTCCCAGGCACAGTGCAGCAAGCTGGATTGGAAGCAGAGCAACCAGAAACTTGAACTGGCGCTCTGGTATGGGCTGCTGGTGTTGGCGGCTTAACCCACTGCACCACAACACAGCCCACTTAGCCCTTTCTTGCAAGCAAGAAGCAAACACTTCTCCCAGGCGGCCCTAACTCAGCACTCTGCCAGCCACCCTCGCCTTCCAGATAAATGAGGGGTCCCAGCCCTGATCCTTGACAAACTCTCAAGAGCCCAAGCTGGACGCAAGATGTCGGGACAGGCTCTCGGGCAAGTCCCAGTCAAAGCAAGGCCCTTGTGGAGAAAGGGACGGCGTAAACAGCTCATCCGTGCCACCTGTTAGAGGGTGGTCATCCGACCGAAAAGGAAGGAGCTGCCTCGGTGGTCAGGAACGATCCAAGCCAGCAGGCGGAGAAATGAAATTCCCCCACGGAGAAATTCCCCCACGGAGAATGCCCTGTGTGGGGCATCCTGGCCCGGCATGGATGGGGAGGGGACAGGGAGAGCCTGAGCTGCTGTCTCCTCCCACAGGTGGAACAAGGGAGTGGGAAGCTCTCCAAGTGTATTCTGAAGGTGAGAAGTGGTGTCTCTGGGCGGAGCCTGCGTTCTCCACCCTGAGGCGTCTTTTCTGCCCACAGGGAGGCCAGGTGGGAACTGCACTGAGGGGTTCAGAGAGAGCAGGGGACAAAGCTGACTTGTGTTCGCAGGGAGGGTTGCAGGGAGAGTTGGAGGACCCATCCCCAGAAGGGTCTGGGGAGTGTGCGGAACTGGAGGAGCCTGACTATGAGAGCCCAGCTGCCTTGCCCTGCCCTCGTGTGCAGTCAGATGGAGCCCAGGAGGAAGAGTGAGCAGCCCTCAGGGTGGAAGGAGGAAGTGCAGTGTGCTGTGTGTGAGTAGTCGCTGGCTCGAGGCCTGGCCACATGAGACCCAGTAGTCAGCTGACTCACTGTAGGCAGTTAGCATTGGCCGAGCGACACTGTGTTTAAAGGGCCTTGACCAGTGTCCCCCGACCCGAGGAGTGGAAGATGGGAAAATGGTGGCTGAGAGACCCGGGGAAGGAGTGGTTTACAGCAAGAGCTGGAGCTGGACAGGAGCGGCAGCCACAGTGCTCCCAGGAGGTGGCGGGTCCCCCCCCACCACCACCACGGGGCCAGCCTCGCGCTGCTGGGAGGAGTGGAGGTCAGAGGTGAAACCCAGTGAATCCGGAGTTGCTCCATCCTGTGCTGCCTCTCATATGTGGTCACATAAGGCGGGGTATTAGTTCTTTTTTCGTTTTTTTTTTTTTTTTTTTTTTTTTTTTTTTTAGATTTATTTGGAAGACAGAGTGACATAGAGATTTGCATTGGCTGATCTACTCCCCAAATGCCCACAACAGTCAGGACTAGGCCAGGCTGAAGCCAGGAGCCAGGAACTCTAAGTCTCCCATATGGGTGGCAGGGGGCTAAGTACTTGAACCATTTTCCTCTGCCTCCCAGGTGCATTAGCTGGAAACGGAAGCAGAAGCTGAGAAGCTGAGACTCGCTGCTGGCATTCTGATACGGGAAGTGGGCACCCAGGCAGTGGTTTAACCCTCTGCACTGCACTGGCCACCCCAGAGTGTTTGTTTTAACATAGGCCCACCTGAAACCCTGCAGAGCGATTGACTGGAGGTGCTGGTTAGTTAGTTAGTTTTTCTTTTTCAAAAAAAGGATTTACTTACTCTTTGAAAGTCAGTGTTTCAGAGAGACAGGAAGAGACAGAGAGCTCTTCCATCCGCTGGCTCACTCCCCAGTTGCTCGCAAAAGCCCATGCTGGGCCAGGCTGAAGCCAGGAGCCTCATCCAGGTCTCCCAAGTGGGTAGCTGGAACCCACACACTTGGGCCATCTTCTGCTACTTTTCCCAGGCCCATTAGCAGAGAGATGGATAGGAAGTGGAGTAGTTGGGTTGGGAACTAGCGCCCACATGGGATGCCAGCGTCACAGGTGGTGGCTTTACCTGCTACACCACAGCACCAGCCCCGGAAGGCGCCAGTTAAGAACTGATAGGTCAGGCATCGCTCCTGGGCAGAGGCTGCCCCATCTGGGTATGCTGCCATATCATACTCTGCTTCCCAGACATCCCCCTGGATAGCCCTGGGTCCCTCCAAGACGAAGACATCTGTGCCATATCTCATTGGTCAGCAGCACTTGAAGTGAACCGTAGCAGTGTTTCCAGGAAAGGATCCCAGGTCAAATTCATCGGTCCTCTACGTTTCTGCCCAGAACCTTTGACTGGGAAACTTGAAGTGTTTGGAAAAAGGTGCATGACCCAGATCACTAAACTCTGGGCTGCAAGGCAACCACTCCACATTGGGGAGATGCCATGGTGTGCCAGAAGCCCACTGGGATGAGTAAGTACTTGCAGGTTAAAGCTCTCAGTCATCTTTCTTCCTCTACAAAGGGATGGCTTAGGGCCAGTGTGGTGCCCGCTGTGGGTTAGGCCACCACCTGCAATGCCAACATCCCATATGGACACTGGATGCTCTGCTTGTCATCCAGCTCCCTGCTAATGTGCCTGTGTAAGCAGTGGAGGATGGCCCAAGTGCTTAGACCCCAGCACCCACGTGAGAGACCCTGATGGAGTTCTAGGCTCCTGGCTTTGGCCTGGCCCAACCCTGGCCATTGCAACCATTTTGGAAGTGAACCAGTAGATGGAAGATCAATCCTAATCATTTGACTTGTAAAAAATATTTATTTATTTGAAGGGAAAAATGGCAGAGAGACAGTGAGAGATCTTCTACCTGCTGGTTCACTCCCCAAGTGGCCACAACAGCCAGGCTTGGGCCAGGCCAAAGCCACGAGAGTGGGACTCCATTGGGATCTCCCACGTGGGTGGCAGGGGCCCAAGTACTTGGGGCATTATCTGTTGCTTTCCTACGTACATTAGCCGAGAGCTGGATTGGGAGCAGAGCAGCTGGGACTCAAACTGGTGCTCCTATATGGGAAGCCGGCATCACAAGCAGCAGTTTAACTCACTGGACCACATGCTGGCGGCCTCTAATCATCTTGCTTATTATTTATTTGTTTGCTTGTTCGAGAGGCAGAGATAAAGAAAGAGATAGAGCTCCCACCCACTGGTTTGCTCCCCAAAGGCCCACAATGACTAGAGTTGGACCAGAAGTGAAACTGGGAGCCAGGAACTCAATCCATGTCTCCTCCATGGATGGCAGGAACCCCATCACTTGAGCCATCACCACTGCCTCCCAGGGACTGCATGAGCAGGAAGCTGGAGGCAGGATCTAGAGCTGGGATTTAAATCCAGGTAATCCAGTGTAGGATATGGACATCTTAACCACTCAGCTAAACTCTCTCCCTTCATTTTTTTTTAACTTTTATTTAATGAATATAAATTTCCAAAGTACAGCTTATGGATTACAATGGCTTCCCCCCCATAACTTCCCTCCCACCCGCAACCCTCCCCTTTCCTGCTCCCTCATTTGGGTTTTAAGAAGAATTGAGGCCAGCACTGTGGCACAGCAGGTTAAAGCCCTGGCCTGCAGTGCTGGCATCCCATATGGGCGCTCGTTCGAGTCCCAGCTGCTCCACTTCCGATCCACTGCTAATGCACCTGGGAAGGCAGTGAGGATGGCCCAAGTGCTTGGGCCCCTGCACCCACAAAGGAGACCCAGAAGAAGCTCCTGGCTCCTGGCTTTGGATCAGCCCAGCTCCGGCCATTGCAGCCATTTGGGGAGTGAGCCAGTGGATGGAAGACCTTTCTCTGTCTCTCCCTTTCTCTGTAACTCTTTCAAATAAATAAAATGAAATATGAAGAAAAAGGAAAAAGAGTCTTGCTGGGGCTGGCATTGTGGAGCAGGGGGTTAAGCTGCCGCCTGTGATGCTGCCACCTCCTATCGGAGTGCCCCCGCATCCTGTGTCAGAGTGCCAGTTCAAGTGCCAGCTGTTCCACTTCCATCCAGCTCCTGCTGAGACAGCCGAAGATGGCCCAAGTGCTTACGTCCCTGCCACCTGCATGGGAGACCAGGAAGGAGTTCCTGGCTCCTGGCTTTGGCCTGGTGTAGTCCTGGCTGTAGGAGCCATCTGGGGAGTGAAACAGTGGATGGAAGATCTCTTTCTCTGTGTGTGTGTCTCTTCCTCTCTCTCTGTCACTATGCCCCCCACTTCTTGGGAGCACTGATTAAGTTGTGTCCAATGAGAGAGCTTCCCCATCCCCCTCCAAGAGGGGCAGGACTGGTTCTCTACTGAGTGGACTTTGGAGGCAAAACAAACAAAATAAACCTTTCTTTGAACATTTTTTTTTTGACAAGCAGAGTTAGACAGTGAGAGAGAGAGAGACAGAGAGAAAGGTCTTCCTTTTTCCGTTGGTTCACCCACCAAGTGGCCGCTATGGGTGGTGGGTTGCGGCCAGCGCGCTGTGTGGATCTGAAGCCAAGAGCCAGGTGCTTCCTCCTGGTCTCCCATGGGGTGCAGGGCCCAAGCACTTGGGCCATCCCCCACTGCACTCCCGGGCCACCGCAGAGAGCTGGACTGGAAGAGGAGCAACCGGGACAAAATCCGGCGCCCTGACCAAGACCAGAACCCGGGGTGCCAGCGCCACAGGCAGAGGATTAACCAAGTGAGCCACGGTGCCGGCCCAAAATAAACCTTTCTAGGAGAGGACAGAAAAATCAGAATAGCTAATTGGATCACTAATAAATACTACCGCTTTTACAGAGTGTAGAAAAGTAAGAGACTTAACAAAAAACCCTCCTTGAACCTTATCTTGGATTCTCAATCTTGGAAGATAATGCAGAAGGGGAACCAATGGATTTATGGCCTAGCAAACAGAAAGTGACCCCCTGTGACCTCTGGCCAGAACTTCCTAAACCATGGAGTAAATATGACTTGGGTTGTTAGCAAAGGAACCCAGCCCTGGCCAGCTCCCACGGAAAAGCGGGGTTTACGGGAAGTGTCCTGGGGTGACTCACACTCCAAGGGCCAGCTGAGCCATCTCATCCTGGTTAGGTCAGCACCCAAGGCTGCCTGGAACTGTGGGAAATAAGCCCACCTGACACCCCCTACTCAAGGATGGACTCAGGGCCATGGAGGAAGCAGAACGCGAGGTGTTTATTGATATCCAGTCTCCTGATCGATAGACTGCAGTGATGACCCAGTACCTGGGTCCCTGACTCTCATGTGGGAGCCCTGGGTGGAGTTCCAGACTTCTGGCTTTGGCCTGACGCATCCCTGGCCCTTGTAGCCATTTGGGGAGTGAACCCGTAGATGGAAGATTACACTTTGTGTTTCTCCCTACCCGCCCCCACCAGCCACTCTGCCTTTCAACTAAATAAATATCTTAAAAAAAAAAAAAAAAACATAGAATAATGTGCTGCTGCCATCTCTCCCCAATGCCGTGAGAGCGACGTTGTGTTTGAAATCAGCCACGATGGGAATATTTACACCCCGGAAATGGGCGAACATGGCCCGGCACAGCATTCACTGTGTGTTTTGGGAACGAAGAACATTGTCCTCTTTAGGAACCCAGTACTTGGGGGCAGTAGGGAAGAAAAGTAGAGCATTAATTGCTGTTACTATCTAGGAAAGTCCCAGGAAGTCTCAAATGAAATGTTCCTGACTGATATCGGGAAGAGAGGGGTTCTCTTTCCCGTGAATGTGTCATTTTGGACCCGGATATGAACAACATGTGGCCCAGGGACTCCTCTAGAGCCTTTTTTTTTTTTTAAGTATGAGAGAACTCTTTATTATTATTATTATTATTTTATTTATTTATTTGAGAGGCAGAGTTACTGAGAGGCAGAGGCAGAGAGAGACAGGTCTTCCATCCATTGGTTAACTCCCCAGATGACTGCAACAGCCAGAGCCAGGAGCTTCTTCCAGGTCTCCCACATGGGTGCAGGGGCCCAAGCACTTGGGCCATCCTCTACTGCTTTCCCAGGCCACAGCAGAGAGCTGGAACAGAAGAGGAGCAGTTGGGGCGTGAACCAGTGCCCATGTGGGATGCTGGCGCTGCAGGTGGCGGCCTTACCCGCTATGCCACAGCCCTAGCCCCTCTTTAAGACTTTTAAGCATGCTTTCTGTGTGTGGCCGGAGACACTTCTGCAGCAGGTACTTGGCTACTTGGGCCAAGGACTCTTAGAAGATGCTAGCCAATGGAGACCCAGGGCTCCTCTGAGTGAGCAATGACCATTCAGTTCAGAAGGCTGCACGAAATGGTCTTCATCAAGGGCTAAGGGGCTGCGTAGCTCAGATACAGAGGGACTTCAAAAACTTTGTGGAGGCCTGGGCATGTACCCTAGCAGCTAAGGTACCTGCCAGGTACCCTCATCAGAGTACATGAACTGGACTCCCAGGTCCAGCTCTTGATTCCAGATTCCTGGGAGGCAGCGACGATGGCTCAAGTAGTTGGGTTCTTGTGGGCACCTGGGAAGTGAGCCAGCAGATGGCAACTCTCTGAAATTATGAGCTAAGTTTGTTTTGGTGCACAAAAGAAAAATTGAAGTCCCTGCATAGATTTTTTTTGCGACACACATTTTCCATGAACTTCATGAAGACCCCGCCTGAGGTAACTGTAACAGGAAGTGAAGCATCCTTTTTTTTTTTTTTTAGATTTATTTATTTATTTGAAAGTCAGAGTTACACAGAGAGAGGAGAGTCAGAGAGAGAGAGAGAGAGAGAGAGAGAGAGAGGCCTTCCGTCTGCTGGTTCACTCCCCATTTGGCCACAATGACCAGAACTGCGCGGATCCAAAGCCAGGAACCGGGAGCTTCTTTCAGGTCTCCCACTTGGGTGCAGGGGTCCAAGCACTTGGGCCATCTTCTACTGCTTTCCCAGGCCATATCAGAGATCTGGATCGGAGTGGAGCAGCCAGGTCTCAAACCGGTGCCCATATGGGATGCCAGTGCTTCAGGCCAGGGTGTTAACCCCTGCGCCAAAGCGCCGGCCCCAAGGAAGTGAAGCATCCTTACCTGAAGGGAGTCTGGGGTCCCAGGGAAGTGGGTGGCACCTAAAGAACCCCTACTGTAAGCAGCGATGTCCTGCTTTTGGAGCGCCTTGCCCTGGGTCCAGAGATGGAATATTCTACTGAGCAGGTGTGAAGACCAGATGGTACACACTCTTCTGTGGGAATAGAGTGGCTCTTAGTGTTCTAAGTCACTTCCCTGCCAGAGGGCATTTGTGTCTGGCATGGGTTAACAGGTGGGACACTGCAGAGAAGCAGGGGGGCAGGGCCTCCAACCCTCCAAGTCTTGGCATCTCCTGGGCTGTAGTAAACTAACAGCACCTGCCAGGCTCTCAGGAGCTCCCCCTCTTTCATAGTTAAGGTCACAGTCGGCATAATCTGTTGATATTCATGGAAGGGGTGTTGTGTCATGGTCAGGAGCTGGGCTTACTGGATCAGAGAAGGTTTAGCCAGTGAACCTGCCCAGTGCCATCACTACTGCAATAGTTCTAGCATTTCATGATATCAAAAACCCCTTCAATGGTTAGTAACTTCCTGATTGCGGGGTGCAGAGTTTCTGACTTGGGACAGCAGGGTGGACATAAACATACACATTTCCCAGGTGATGCTGATTGCTGGTCAGGACCACTTTTTAATGATTTATTTATTTATTTGAAAGTCAAAGCTACAGAGAGATGGGGGAGAGACAGAGAGAAAGGTCTTCCATATGCTGGCTCATTCCCCAGATGGCTGCGGCAGCTGGGGCTAGGCCAGGCAAAGCCAGGAGCCAGGAGCTTCATCTGGTGTCCCATGTGGGTGCAGGGGCCCAAGCACTTGGGCCATCTTCTGCCACTTTTCCCAGGCCATTAGCAGGGAGCTGGATCTAAGTCGAGCAGCCAGGATATGAACTGGCACCCATTTGGGGTTCCAGCAGGCTTCATTTGCTGCACCATAATGGTGTCCCCCCCCCTTTTTTTCCTAAATTTGAGGAGTAACGAGAGACAAAGAGAGCTTCTGTCCTCTGGCCGATTCTCCAGGATGAGCCAGGAGCAGGGAACTCAGTCTGGGTCTCCCGAGTGGCAAGAACCCACCTATTGAGTCATCACCACTCCTTCACAGGGTCTGCCTTAGCAGGAAGCTGGAGTCAGGAGTAGAACTAGAACAGGAGCCAGGGACAGGTGTTGAACCAGGTGCTCCACTATGGGACAGGGGATCCTAACCCACATTTTAGCCACTAGGCCAAACACCCACCCTGGGTCTGGATCATCGTCGGTAAGTCCCTCGCACAGGAATTCACGCTGCACAGAGCTCCGCTGAGACGGCTGCCAGCTGCTCTCTAGCTGACACCTGGAGTGCGTCACGGGGCTGGGGTCCCTCGGGAGGACGGCAGTGAGCCAAGAGAAGGGGAACGTGACTCACTGCCACCTTCACCTCTGTCCTGAGTGTAAGTCTAACTTGTTCAAAAGGTTGAGTTCAAGGGTTTGGGCCAAGTTATTGTGGGGAAGAAAGGTCAGCAGTTTCTACCCGGGCCTTCATTCAGGTCTGTAGCGAGCAGCGCAGGTTTGTCCGTGCTGCAGCATAGCAAGGCCAGCTGTCTCCCGCCACCGGAGGCGACCCTGGAGCTTGGTTCTGGTGGAAGTGCTGGGAGTGCTCGCCCGGTGGAATTCCGGGACCGAGGCAGCCTCGCTTCTTGGTGTTTCCCCAGTGCGCTACAACCACTCATGATTCCTCCTCCCACTCAGCACTCAGAAGACCCAGAGCTTTCTGTATCCTGATTTTTTTTCTTATTTGACAGATAGAGTTAGACAGTGAGAGAGAGAGAGAGACAGAAAAAGGTCTTCCTTCCGTTGGTTCCCCCCCAAATGGCCGCTATGGTCGGAGCTACGCTGATCCGAAGCCAGGAGCCAGGTGCTTCCTCCTGGTCTCCCATGCGGGTACAGGAGCCCAAGCACTTGGGCCATCCTCACTGCACTCCCGGGCCACAGCAGAGAGCTGGACTGGAAGAGGAGCAACTGGGACTAGAACCCGGCGCCCATATGGGATGCCGGTGCCGCAGGTGGAGGATTAACCAAGTGAGCCACGGCACCGGCCCCCTGATCTGAATTTTTAAAGATTTATTATTTATTTATTTAAAAGAGTAATGACAGAGAGAGAGAGAGAGAGAGAGAGAGAGATGTCTCCCATTTGTTGGTTCACTCTCTGGATGGCCGCTACTGCCATCGCTAGGTCAGATGGAAGCCAGGAGCCAGGAGCTTCCTCCTGGTCTCCCACATGGGTGCAGGGGCCCAAGCACTTGGGCCATCTTCTGCTGCTTTTCCCAGGCTCATTAGCAGGGATCAGGATTAGAAGTGGAGCAGCTGGGACTCCAATGGGTGCTCATATGGGATGCTGGTGTCACAGGCAGCAGCGTAACCTGCTGCACCGGAATGCCGGCCCCAGTCTTATTTTTTGAATGAAGAAGCTCTGGAGGTCCTCTGGGCCGAGAATGGAATTTTCTAGGAGTTGCACAGAGAGAGTGCAGCTTTACTGTGGCCATGGCACAGGCAGCAAAGGTGCTGTGGTTTGAATATGCCCTTGAGAGTCCTTGTGTTGGACATTCAGTCCCCCAGTGCACCAGTGTTCAGAGATGGTGCTTTTAGGAGGTGATCAGATCACTGGAGCTCTGCCCTCATGAATTAATAGGTTACCATGGAACTGGCTTTGTTATAACAGTGAGCTCTTAGGGTGGGCATTGTGGTGCGGAGGTTAAGCCCTTACTTGGGATGCCCACATCCCTGTATTGGAGAACCTGGTTTGAATCCTGGCTCTTCCGCTTCCTATGCATCTCCCTGCTAATGCAGAGGATGGTTTGAGTACTTGGGTCCCTGTCACCCATGTGAGAGACCCGGATGGAGCTCCTGGTGCCTAACTTCAGCCTGGCCTGGCCCTGGCAATCGCAGGCGTTTGGGGAATGAACCAGCAGATGGAAGATTTCTCTCCCTCTCTTTCTCTGTCTCTCTCTCTGTCAGTCTGCCTTCCAAAAAATAAATGAAAAAGGAAAGTGGGCCCTCTTTGGCAGTCTTGCCCTGCTCTCCAGGTGGTGCCCTCGGCCATGCTGTGATGCGAGAAGGCCCTCACCTATGCCAGTGCCCTGCTTCTGTTCTTGTCTTCCGGGTCTCCAGAACCATGAGCCCAGTAAGCCTCTCTCCTCTCGAAACTCCCCAGTCTGGTGCTCAGGGCAGCCACAGGAAACAGACCAAGATCCCAGCAGCATGGGCTGGGGTGCAGAGGAGGCCCAGGAGGCCATCCTGGGTTTTAGGAAAACCCCTGCGCCTCCCCTGCTGCACCCCTCTTGGCCTGAGGGGGCTGTCTGAGAGCTCAGGAGGCAGCGCCCCTGAGGGATTGGCAGGAAACGTTCTGGGCTGAGACCTCGGCACAGGAAGCAAGGAAAGGCTGAACTCAGCAAGGGGTGTGAGACTGCAGGAAACTCAGGCCCCCAGTTCAGGCTCCCTGGTGAGGTCCGGGCAGATCTGAGAGGCAGCTTAGAGGGCCCCGCCCACAGGGTGTGGCATTCTCATTCATCCACAGGTGGAAGCTGTCATTTTGGGCTGCAGGGTTCAGGTGGCCCTGAACAGAACTGATTTGGTTCCTGCAAGCCCTTCTTGTGACTGGTGTTTCCTGCAGTCTGCTAGTCTCCTTCGGTTCCTCACTTCCTGTACTACCCACCCAGCTTCCCAGCCCTCACTGGCTCTGCTGTCTTGTGGGCTCTCATCATGTCTCCATGGATAGACCCAGTTAGTCTTCAGGCCTCCTGCCTTGCTGTTCTCCGCACTGTCCCCAGAATGATCTCTTCTTTTAAAAAATGGATTTATTTCAAAGGCAGAGTTACAGAGAGACAGAAAGAGAACTCTTCTATCCACTGGTACACTCCCCAAATGGTCTCAACGGCCAGGGCTGTGCCAAGCCAAAGCCAGGAACCTGGCGTTTCATCCAGCTCTCCCACCTGGGCGGCAGGGGCCCAAGTACTTGGGTCATCTTTTGTGCATTATCAGGGAGCTGCATTGGAAGTGGATCAGCCAGGACACAAACCAGTGTCCCTATGGGATGCCAGCACCACAGCCGGCAGCTTAGCCTGCCGTGCCGCAGCACCGGCCCCTCCAGAGTGATCTTTCAGCACACAAATGTGATCACGTCCCCTGCTCCAAATTTTCCTCTGCGGCAGGGTAAAATCTGATCTCAGGGGCTGGCACTGTGGCGCAGCGGGTTAACGCCCTGGCCTGAAGCACCTGCATCCCATATGGACACTGGTTTGAGACCTGGCTGTTCCACTTCTGATCCAGCTCTCTGCTATGGCCTGGGAAAGCAGTAGAAGATGGCCCAAGTCCCTGGGCCCCTGCACCCAAGTGGGAGACCCGGAAGAAACTCCTGGCTTCTGACTTCGGATCTGCACAGTTCCAGCCGTTGCAGCCAATTTGGGAGTGAATCAGCGATGGAAGCCCTCTCTCTTTTTCTTTCTCTCTCTCTCTCTGCCTCTCCTCTCTCTGTGTAACTCTGACTTTCAAATAAATAAATCTTTAAAAACAAAATCTGTGCTGCTTTTACAACTTGTGCCCAGGAAGACACATGCTCCAGTACAAGTTCAGTGCTTACTGGAACATTTCCATTCCTGGTTGTCTGCCTGTGACTGTCTCTTTTGGAGCCAAAAGCAATGGCTCAGAATCATGCTTAATACTTTATGTTTTTTAATGTTTGAGAGTTGAGTTTGGACTTAAATTTTTTTACTGTGAAAGTTTTTATTCTAATTATTTTATAACTTTATTAACATACAGTACTTCTACAATTTAAAAATGTATTTATTGATTGATTTGATAGGCAGAAAAATAAAGATAGAGAAAGAGAGAGCATGCATCTGCTGGTTCATTTTCCAAATGGCCACAAAGGCCGGGACTGCACCAGGTCAAAGCTAGGAGCCAAGAACCCCATGCAGATCTTCCACGTGGGTGCCAGGGACCCAGCAGCTTGAGCCCTCTTTGCTGCCTGCCAGGGTGTGCATGAGCAGGAAGCTGGAAGCAGGTATTGAACCCAGGCGCTCTGGTGTGGGATGGAGTCCTAACTCTCAGAGTTTTGACTGCTAGGTCAAATACCTGCCCCCAGATCTGAACACTTTTATGGGATGCAGGATAATAGATTCTGTGTTGTGTGTCATTTCTTTCTTTCTTTCTTTTTAAAAAAATATTTTATTTATTTATTTATTTGAGAGGTAGAGTTACAGTGAGAGGGAGAGACAGAGAGAAAGGTCTTTCATCTGCTGGTTCACTTGCTAACTGGCTGCAATGGCCAGAGCTGCACCGATCCAAAGCCAGGAGCCAGGGGCTTCTTTTGGGTCTCCCATGTGGGTGCAGGGGCCCAAGGACTTGGGCCATCTTCCACTGCTTTCCCAGGCCATAGCAGAGAGCTGGATCGGAAATGAAGCAACTGGGACTCCAACCTGCACCCATATGGGATGCCAGCGCCACAGGCAGAGAAGTAACCCGTTGGGCCACAGAGCTGGCCCCGTAACTTCTTTCTAGTCATCATTCTTTGACTTGTGTCTGATCCTCAGTGAAGTAGAAAATTTTGTTATGATGATGTCTTCATTCTTTTTGACTCTGACCTGTCATAGCCACGGTGAGAACAAAGGTATCCCACACTCCTCCCAGTGAGAGACCTCTCTATCCTCCCCTGCTTCTGGGGGATGGGCTTCTTCTTCTATGGCAAATTCCCTCCACTCCATAATTGTGTGGCAGTTTTGTTTACCCACTCACACCCAACACCCAGATTGTTTACTCTCTCGCACAGTGCTGCTTTGGCTTTGCTACCAAATGCTGTGGGGAATCTGGAAGCCGTCTGGGCGTTCGAGCCGGGGGGGGGGGGGGGGGCTGTCAGCCCCTGTCTCAGACATGGTTAATGGATCAGAACTTCAGTTCTACTTGCGATAGAATCATGTTGATGACCCTCAGGAGGACAGGTTGTGATCTCCAGATTTGATCTGAAAAAAGTCCTGGAGGCAAATAGAAATATGCATAGTGTTTCTTCTAGCATCTTGCTGTTTTGACAAGGAAAGCAGAAAAGAGAAGACTTTGCGAACTGGAGACCAGACTTGCCCTGCTTTGTTAAGGGATAAAACAAACCACAAAAAGGACAATAATGGCAATTTCCCCAAAGTGGCAGACGCAGTGGGGGCCAGAGAGGCCAACATAGCACCTGCGTGTACCTGGCCCGGACAGCACCCTTCTCTCCCTGCCTTCAACTTGCTCTGTGTCAGATCTGCCCTCCTTCACCTCACTCACCTCACTCCCCTCTCCAGCAAGCAATTCCTCCCATCAGTGGATCTGCTGCAAAAGACCAACTTCCTAAAAAGGAGAAGGTAAACAAGAGATAAAAACTAATACAGCATTAATCCACAGGCTACATCTTTTACAGGAGACTCTCAATGAAATGGACTAGATTTTGATTCAGGTTTTGTTGAATTGGTTATTTCTTGAACCAGATGGACTGGCAAAACTTTTATCAGTAAAATGTTCCTTTTGTTATGAGCCTTTGTTAACGTGGAGTTAGGTTTATGTGTGTGGAACGTTTTTCCCCTCATTCATTCTGAGATGTCCTGCTGTACCTTAACTATTCATTTCTGTTACAAGGAATTGTTTTATTTCTTTTGAAAGGCAAAGTTACAGAGAGAGAGAGACAGACAGACAGACAGACAGAGGTCTTCCATCCGCTGGTTCACTCCCCAAATGGCCACAATGGCTGGGACTGGGCCATGCTGAAGCCAGGAGCCAGGAGCTTCTTTAGAATATCTCACATGGGTGCAGGGGCCCAAGAACTTGGGCCATCTTCTACTGCTTTCCCAGGCACGTTGGTAGGGAGCTAGATAGGAAATGGAGCAGCCGGGACACAAATTGGCGTCCATATGGGATGCCGGTGTTGCAGGCAGAGGCTTAACCCGCTGCACCATGGTGCTGGCTCCCTTTAACTATGCCTTTCTACACTTGGAGAATCTTATCCTTTAATGTACTTCTTATTCAAAAATGCAAAGCATTTTTTCTTCTTAGAATACCTTCCATATTTTTCTCATATCTATTCCTAGTCTTTCAGCTTCCTTCCCCAAGCAGCCTGTTACTGTTTCTTAAATGCCTTTCCAGATATAGTTTTTGCATATATAAGCATTATATTTGCATGTGGATATGTGTTTTGCTCCACTTAAAAAAGTTACAGGTGGGGGGCCAACATTGTGGTGCAGCAGGTTAAGCCCCTGCTTGCCACACCGGCATCCCATACCAGAGCTCTGGTTCAAGTCCCAGCTGCTCTGCTTCTGATCCAGCTCCCTGATAATGTACCTGGGAAGCAGTAGGACATGACCCAAGTGCTTGGCCCTGGCTTCAGCCTGGCTCAGCCTCAGCCATTGCAGCCAGTTCAGGAGTGAACCAGCCAATGGAAGATCTCTCTCTCTCTCTCTCTCGATCTCTCTCTCTCTCTCTCTGTAACTGCCTTTCAAATAAAGAAATTTTTTAAAGATTTATTTATTGGCCGGCGCCGCGGCTCAATAGGCTAATCCTCCGCCTAGCGGCGCCGGCACACCGGGTTCTAGTCCCGGTCGGGGCGCCGGATTCTGTCCCGGTTGCCCCTCTTCCAGGCCAGCCCTCTGCTGTGGCCAGGGAGTGCAGTGGAGGATGGCCCAGGTGCTTGGGCCCTGCACCCCATGGGAGACCAGGAAAAGCACCTGGCTCCTGGCTCCTGCCATCGGATCAGCGCGGTGCGCCGGCCGCAGCGCGCCAGCTGCGGCGGCCATTGGAGGGTGAACCAACGGCAAAGGAAGACCTTTCTCTCTGTCTCTCTCTCTCACTGTCCACTCTGCCTGTCAAAAAAAAAAAAAAAAAAAAAAAGATTTATTTATTTACTTGAAAGTCAGAGTTACACAGAGAAGGAGAAGCAGAGAGAGAGAGAAAAAGATTTTCCATCTACTTGTTCAGTCCCCAGTTGGTTACAATGGCCAGAGCTGAGCTGATCTGAAGCCAGGAGCCAGGAGCTTCTTCCAGGTCTCCCATGTGGGTGCAGGGGCCCAAGGACTTGGGCCATCTTCTGCTGCTATCCCAGGCCACAGCATAGAGCTGGATCAGAAGAGGAGCAGCCCAGACCAGAACTGGCACCCATATGGGATGCAGGCACTTCAGGCCAAGGCTTTAATCTGCTGTGCCACAGCACCCAGCTCCCTGTTAATGTGCCTGGCAAAGCAGCAGAAGATGGCCCAAGTCTCTGGGCTCCTGCATCTTGGCCTGGCCCAGTCCCAGCTGTTACAGCCGTTTGGGGAGTGAAGCAGTGGTTGAAAAAATCTTTTTCTATCTGTTTATCTCTCTCTCTGTACTTTTTTTTTTTTTTTTTTTTTTTTTTTTTTTTGACAGGCAGAGTGGACAGTGAGAGAGAGACAGAGAGAAAGGTCTTCCTTTGCCGTTGGTTCACCCTCCAAGAATCCGGCGCCCCAACCGGGACTAGAACCCGGTGTGCCGGCGCCGCAAGGTGGAGGATTAGCCTATTGAGCCACGGCGCCGGCTCTCTCTCTGTACTCTTTCAAAATAAATGAATCAATCTTTGGGGAAAAAATGTGAGACTTATGCTTAACCAGGGGCCGCCACGTCGTGCTTATCATGAACCAAATATTACCTGATCCACCGATTCAGAAAGCTGGGAACACACTCGAAACTCATAGTTGTTTGGGTCACTTGTCAAATGGCTGGCATTTTGCACTCAAATGAGGAAGACAACGCACAGGAGCGCAGCATCTGTTGTCCGATGGAAATGGTCATACATGACCGGCCAGAGCAGGCTCTGGAGGCAGAAGGAAGTTACATGAGGAGTGGCCCAAAGACGCTTTCCCGTGTTTCCCCACCATGGCTGCGCCTCCTCCTCTCTCCCTGCCTGCCCTCTGGTCAGTTGTTCTGGAGCTGGACTCAGGGCTTCTGCTGTGTTCAGCTTCAGAGGCCAAGTAGAACTGACATCACTGGCCTGCTTTTCAGCCCTCTGGACTCAGACTAGAACTGTACTATTGGCTCTTCCTGGGTCTCCAGCTGACCAGCTGCAGTCTTTGGGACTTCTCAGCCTCCTTGGTTGCAGGAGTCAGTTCCTTACAGTAAAGCTCGTTCTATATATTGGCTCTGTTTCTCTGCAGAACCTCCTAGACTAATGCAGTATACACAGAAACCTCTTACTATTTTCTTTTTTTGAAGATTTATTTTATTTATTTGAAAGAGTTACAGAGAGGGGTAGAGACAAAGAGAGGAGTCTTCCTCGTTTACTCCCCAGTGGCCACAACTGCTGGAACTGGGCCCATCTGAAACCAGGAGCTTCTTCTGGGTCTCCCACGTGAGTGCAGGGGCCCAAGCACTTGGGCCATCTTCTACTGCTTTCCCAGGCACGTTAGCAGGGAGCTGGATCAGAAGTGGAACAGTTGGGACTAGAACTGGTGCCCTTATGGGATGCCAGCGCTGCAGGCCAGGGCTTTAACCCACTGCACCACAGCGCGGGCCCTGTATTGTTTTCAGAACTAGATTGTATTCCAGATGATGACTGTGTCATGACTGAATTATCCGCAGCCATACAGTTAGACTCTTCCCAGTTTTCCAGTGTTTTTCTGGTTTCACCAGTGCAGTAGTAGCTGTCTACTATCTTTGTGCATGTGTGTGTGTGTGTCACTGTACCTGAAGACTGACTGTGACTTAGGCATTCTTTACATTTTTAAAAAGATTTATTTATCTAGGGGCCAGTGTTGTAGTGAAGCCTGCTGCGCCGGCATCCCATGTGGCTGTTGGATAGGGTCCCAGCTGCTCCACTTCTGATGCAGCCCCCTGCTGATGGCCTGGGAAAAGCAGCGGAGAATGACCCAAGTCCTTGGGCCCCTGCACCCACGTGGGAGAGTCGGAGGAGGCTCCTGGCTCCTGGCTTTGGCCTGGCCCAGCCCTGGCCATTGTGGCCTTCTGGGGAGTGAACCAGCGGATGGAAGATCTCTCTCTCTCTCTCTCTCTCTCTCTTTCTCTCTCTCTCTGTAACTCTGACTTCCAAATAAATCTTTTTTTAAAAAAGTGACAAGTATATGTTTTTCTCTGTATGTTTTGTATGCCATCATGTGCCTTAGAACGCAACTTCTCAGAAGACTCTGTATCATGACCGTCAGGCATGTCGTGGCTCCTGAGCACATATTTTAAAACAACAATAATTTTCAGAAGTGTAACTAGCTAAATACCAGCAGGGACAGTCTCTTTAAGTGCATCTCTTATACCACATACGCAGAGAGAGTACTCCCCACAAGTCAGAGGACACTGGTTAATTCCTTACAGGGAGCTGAATGAGTCTCGTTGGGCTTCTTCTTGCAACAAACACGCACTAGAATTATGATTTTGAATCCTTTCCATCGCAAATCCCTCTTTCCACACCCCTTTAGAAGGCAGCTGCAGCATTTGGCGTGTAACCAAGGCTGCTGCACCAACAATTCTCTAAGTTTTATTTATATTTCATGTGCAGTATGTTCGAACTCTCACTTTCCCAGGTGCCAGATGCTAGTTTGGACACACTCCAATAAGTGAAATGCTGAACACACCGCCTCTTTATGTCAGACTTGCACCCAGCATCCCCAAGGTAAGTACTCTAATAACGAGGTCACTATTTTCCCAAGTGTGCAGTCACCATGCTCCCTCTTCACCCACCTCCACACTACATCCCATGTCCTGTGGCTTCCATAGGATACATATACTTACATACATTCTTTATGAAAAAGAGGGGAGAGAGAGAGAGAGAGAGAGCGCTCCCAGCTACTGGTTCAGCCCCCAAATGGCTGCAACTCAGGAGCTGGAGCTGAATGTGGAACCCACGTACTCTGCAATTGGATGTGAGCATCTCAAGCACCAGGCTGAAAGCCCACCCCCTTTTAAATTTCTTTACTGTTCATTTGAGAGTGTCAGAATACAGGGATCCACCTGTCTAACATGCTGTCAGCAGTGCCTGTATGCACACTTTTTATGTAGCACTTAGAAAGCAGTAGTGCATCGTCCTGGCTCTACTCCCAACCCCAGCTGCTGGCTTCCTGCTAATGCATAGCCTGGGAAGCAGAGGTGATGGCTGAAGTAATGGGCCCGGGCCACCTGTGGGGGAGACCTGGATTCAGTTCCTGTCTCATGCCTTCAGCCACACCTAGCCCTGGCTGTTGCGGGCTCTGGGGAGTGAACCATTGAATAAAAGTTCTCTCTCTCTCTCTCTCTCTCTCTCTCTCTCTCTTTCTCTCTGCCTTTCAAATAAAAATAAATAATTTTAAAAAGAAAAATAAGTAAAAGATATTAAGATGATTTCACTAAAAAGGGATACTTTCTGCGTGCTTTATAATACTGTCTGTGAGTGGCACAGAATTTTGACATGACATTCTCAAAATTTAACATGGAATTTGACCTTGCTGTAAAGTAGGCATTTGGCATGGTGGTTAAGCTGCCACTGAGGATGCCCGCATCCTATGTCAGAGTGCCTGGGTTCATGGCCTGGCTCTGCTCCCAGTTCCTGCTTCCTGCTCATGTGCACCCTGGGGGGCAGCTGGTGACGGCTCGAGTACTTGGGTCCCTGCCACCCACCTGGGAGACCCAGACCAAGTTCATGTCTCCTGGCTTCAGCCTGGTGAAGCCCATGCTGTTGTGGACATGTGGGGTGTGAAATCAGTCATTTGGAGATTTCTCTGTCTCTAAATTAAAAAAATAGCTTTTTTTTTTTTTTAAACAGTCCCCAGTCAAATACTACTGGTGAAACGAGCTGGGTAATGAGGTACTAGGAAAGTGGATATCATGTGCAGAGATGGCCTGGCCACTGTTGGCTCCCATTTCCGTGTCTTTCCTCGGTCTATGTGGTAACATTTCCCTGAGCTGCAAAGCTGTGCGAGTCCTTGTTCCACCCTAGAAAAGTGAAAAACCTTAGGCACGAGTGTTCACCTTTTTTAAAAAAAGATTTATTTATTTATTTGAAGGAGTTACATAGAGAGAGGAGAGGCTGAAAGAGAGGGATATTTTCCATCCGCTGGTTCACTCCCCAAATGGCCACAAGGCGGGAGCTGCGCCAATCTGAAGCCAGGAGCCAGGAGCTTCTTCCAGTCTCCCATGCGGGTGCAGGGGCCCAAGGACTTGGGCCATCTTCTACTGCTTTCCCAGGCCATAGCAGAGAGCTGGACCGGAAGTGGAACAGCCAGGTCTTGAACCAGTGCCCATGTGGGATGCCAGCACCGCAGGCAATGGCTTAACCCACTATGCCACAGCGCCGGGACCACGAGTGTTTACCTTTATGCCAACTTACAGGCAGAAAGGAGCCTGGGACGTATGTTTGTGTGGGGAGAGCTGTTGTTTGTGCCTGGCTCCACCAGGGCCGGCATTTGCTCTCAGGCTGGGCTCTGGTAGGCCTGGTTTTCTCCCTCACTCCTTCCTTTAGATGGCAGTAGATGCCCAAGAAATACCTTCCCAAGCACTGATGGGGACTCGGTTTTTATTTGTTTTTGCTTTCACCCGGTGTTGGTATCTGAGCTGATCCACACCGACTTTGGGTGGGCGTTGTGTTCAGCTTTTTGAGTGTCTGTGGGGGAGGGGCGAAGACGTGCCACAGACCACCTGTTCAGTCGGGGTTCTCCCTAAGCGCCGGGCGCGTTTTGCCAGCTGGCGCGCACACACACACTTCCCTAGAATTTTTCTCAGCTACCTACAAACTTGATAGCAGCATTGGAGCTGAGTTAGGAGAGCAGCCAGCCCCGAGTTAGAGGTGCCACAGCATCTGCCGGCCCCGTTTGTGGAGATGGAAGAGAGTCCCTGGGGGGCGGGAGCAAGCCGCTGAAATCCTACATGGCTACCCGCGAGCAACCCACAGACGGTCCGGATTCTGCCCCTGCTGTGCCCAGCACCCTGTTAAAAGACCCACAGCGAACAGGAGGGCGCTTCCAAAAGTTCATGGGGAAACGGAATTAATTAAAGTGAATAAAGTTATTTCGGTACAAAATTCTTTGGAAATCCATGCCTAGTTTTTTCATAACACACATTTTTCCATGCAGTTAAAACAAGTTTTGTTGATTGGAGAGACCGAGAGAGCGCCCATCTGCTGGTTCACTCTCCAGATGCCCCGTGGGAGCCAGGAGCTTAACTGAGCTGTTCCACGAGGTGGCAAGGACCCAGTTACTGGAGCCATCACTGCTGCCTCCCAGGCTTTGCCTGAGCAGGAAGATGGAATCTGGACTGGAGCTGAGTATGGATCCCAGGTACTCCGGTGTGGGAAGCTGGGGTCTTACCTTCTAGGATAAACACCCCCCCCCCCCGGGAAGCTTTGGAAGACCCCAGCTATGCCTGGATTCCCAACATTTTTGCACCAAAATAAACTTATTTTTTCAGTTTCCACGAACTTTTTGAAGTACCCTAGTGCAAGATGTGGCATCCTCCAATCCACGTACAACAGAGAGCACAAGACATACATGCACAGGCAGTATGACCCAGCCTGATCAGCAACGAGAGAGAGAGAGAGAGAGAGAGAGAGATGTGTGTGTGTGTGGGGGGATATTCAGTGGGGCCTCAGGCTTTGGGCTGGGGAGCGGAGGGAAAGGAGCTAGGAGAAAGGGTGCAGAACTCGAGTGCGGGGCTGGGGGGAATCCTTGGAGAAGTGTGGTGGTGGTGGGCCTGAATTTAGGGCCGGGGAAGGGAGCGTAGACGTGGGGAAAAGACGGCCAAGTCCAGGTCCTTTCATCGCTCAGGTCCCGGGCATTCCTGTCAGAGGGGAGCCTTTCCCGTCAGGTCTGTACTCGGGGCGGCTTCCGCGCGCACTTCGGCCTGAAGGAGGGAGCCCGGCCGGCCGCCCCAGAGCCAGCTGCGGCGGACCCTGCCCCGGGGACCGCGGCCCCGGGCCGGCCGCGGAGGGGGCGTGGCGTGGGCGGGCCCAAGGGGGCGGGGCTCTGCGTTCCCTCGCGCCCGCCGCTGCCGCCGCCGCCGCTGCTGCCGCCGCCGCCTCCGCCCGCCGCGCGGACTGAGGGAGCGCGATCGCCGCCGCCTGCCGCCCGCGTGCCCGGGCTGCGGTGGGCCAGGATGTCGGGCTTCCTGGAGGAGCTGCTCGGCGAGAAGCTGGTGACGGGCGGCGGCGAAGAGGTGGACGTGCACTCGCTGGGCGCCCGCGGCATCTCGCTGCTCGGGCTCTACTTCGGCTGCAGCCTGAGCGCCCCCTGCGCGCAGCTCAGCGCCAGCCTGGCCGCCTTCTACGGCCGCCTGAGGGGCGACGCGGCGGCCGGGCCAGGGGCCGGGCCGGGGCCGGGGGCTGGCGCGGCCGCGGAGCCCGAGCCGCGGAGCCGCCTGGAGATCGTCTTCGTGTCCTCAGATCAGGACCAGAGGCAGTGGCAGGACTTCGTGCGGGACATGCCGTGGCTGGCGCTGCCCTACAAGGAGAAGCACAGAAAGGTGAGCGGCGCGGGCCTCGCCGGCGCCCCCGGCCTCGGGCCGCACTCCCGGGAGCCGGGCCCCAGCCTCCGGCGTGGCGCCCGCCTCCCCGCCTGCTGCTCTCTGCGCCCGCACCGTGTCCCCGCACCCCTGCGGGCTGGGGGCTCCCGCGGCAACTCCGCGGGGCGCGGGGCCGGGTTGCGCCCGCGCTGCCCAACTTTGACACCTCTCGGCCCCCCACCGCCCCAGGCCCGGGCTCACGTCCCCCTCGCCGAGGGGGCGGCCGTGCTGGGGGCTCCGACCCGGGGGCCCTCCGCCGCCAGCCCCTCCCCCCCCCCCCCCAGGAGAGGTGCCGGGAGGGGCCCCCTCTCTCGACCCCTGGACTCTCTGCGGATCCCTGTAGTGGGTGGGGGAGGGCGCTAGCCCCCTACCCACAATGCTCGAACCAGGAAGTTTCCTTTCTTTCCGAAAGAAATCTGCTTTCCTGGGGGGCCCTCCCCTTGTGACTGGGGACCTGGAGGCCGAGGCCGAGGTCAGACCGCCCCCAACCCTGCCGTGGGCAGGCAGCCGCCGGGGGTGGCCCGGGGCGAGGAGGGAGCTCGCTCCCTCTCGCTTCTTCCTCCTCCCGCGGCTATCCCCACCCCGGCTGAGTTAGGGGCCACCGGGGAGCTTTTCATTGTCTGACTGTCCAGCTCGCTCCCAGGCACTTGCCGCCCTCACTTTCGCGGTGGGCCGCCGTTGTCTTGGCATACTTCGCGTGAACTGCTGGGCTGATCCCATAGGGGCAGCAGGACTGGAGGAACGGGGATTTGGGGAGATTTATGCTTCGCTGTCAACTTCTCCGTCCTCCCGGTTTGCTGTTGAAATTAGTTTGGGTTTCTGAGTGCGTCTGTTGGATGAAGATGTCTGTTTTAATAAAACAAACCCAGGGGTGTTTGTCACGCATAGAAACAGAAAAGGGTTTGGAGCGGGCTTGCTTCAGGAGTGTGCCCGAGGCAGGGGTGTGAATCCAGACCCTTCCGTGTCTGAGGGGGTCTCAGTTTATGGAGTGGACAGAAGGGCTGCTCGGGCGTTTAGCTTCCTCTGGGGAGGATGGTAACGCATGCCATGTGTTTCTTTTACGTGTGTGGATCTTGTAGGGAAGCATGATTTAGATTTAGTGAGAGCAAAAGGCTTATGCTGGGACCCCAAATGTCTCGAGTAAATCATCCATCCCTAAGCGGGGAAAGTTACCGAATTGGGATTTAAAGTATGAAATACAGTGGAACAGATAGAGTTTGTGTATTTAACGTGGGAAGAACATGGGTTCCCTAACCACACAGAGGCAGGACTTGGCATTTTCACCACTTCTTAGATTATTCTACCCATGTTTGATTTATACGTGTGATAGGCTATGAATATACATGGCTAGTACTTTCTGTTTCCAAATATGCAAATTTTATGTGGTGGTTGTTTTATGATCCTTTTGAGTATAGAAAAAAAATTTTTTTCAATGTAATGGCGAGTTTCTGTTGTGGCCAAAATCTGTTTAAAATGATGTTCTTACTGGGCAATGCAAATAATTTCTAGCTTTTGAAAACATACAACGATGGTAAAATGTTGCAGCCTAAGGCCTATTGTGTTTTGTACAGAAGGGGAATGAATTGGCTGAATAGTTAGAATATGGAACAAATTGAGATGTTTTGCAAATGTTTAAAAAAAAGGAAAAAAAAAAGCTTTTTCTGAAAAAGAGAAATATTCGATACAAGTAGCACATGCCTGCTTCTCTGTGCCCTGGCCGGTCCCTTTGTATGCAAAGAAGTGTTGCGTGGTCCTAGCCTGGACCTGCCAGTACCGCTAGCTAGGAATAGACTCTGCATGATACAGCGCAGACTCATTCGAAAATACAGTGTAGAGTGCCGAACGTGCCTCAACCTTGGTGCCGGGGCTTCTGAGAAATTTTATATTTTGCACAGAATGTTTCTGACTCACATCCTACGGTTCACTTTGTGCCCTAAAACTGGTCGGTTTTTGGGGTGGCTTCTGCCCCTCCATGTTCCTGAACAGGGGGACTCCACATCGGATCCCAGAAACACGCCCAGGGGTGTGCACCAGGTGAAAAGCCTCCTCTGTGCTTGCTAAGGAAAACATACTCTTGGAAGTTACAAAAGCCATGTCCGCACTCTGGAAGGGAAACACGGAGGAGACAGCGTGTCCTTTTCTGTAACTGGCAGTTTTGGGCTCTCTTGTTCCACACTGGAGTGGATAGGAGTCTGTGAGTTTGTGATGCCAGTTTCACCTTAAGAACAGTGAGCAGTCGGAGCACCCCCAGTGCAGGGCCCCGGATGGATGAACACTTCACTCCTTGTGGACAGACTCTGTTTTTTTTTACCATCTATAAAAATAACTTTAAAGAAGGGAATTTTGTTTTACAACTGAAGGAAAAGCAAAGATCCAGATTACTTTTTAAAGTTCTCATTAACATTTGTTCTCTCAAACCATTTGTGTACTTCTTCCCATTGGGATAACGAAGGATATGGTTCTGATTAGTTATTGGCTGGCATTTCTCTAAAGAAAATTGAAAAATTATGGTGGGGAAAGAAAATGCTGTGTGGTATGTCTTTTTTTTCTTCTTCTTTTATTAATTTCTGCTTTACAGAGTAAGAAAGTCTGGGGATGACCATATATGCTAAGCCTGCATTTTGCCTGGCTCCTCTCACCTTGATTGGAGCTGTGAGGAAAAAATAAATAATTCCAGTATCTTCTTTTTTTAAATTATGGAAGATTGTCCTGTTTCTGCTTGTTTCAGCGGTAGGTACTAAAGTCATTGAAACTTTTTTTTCTTTTTGGCTTCCAGCACACACACCTTATTACACAGCTGTATAGAAATTGTAATTAGATGATAGTAGAACTTTGAGTGCATTTGTAAGAGCACTTATGCCAGGAAACCTGTAATCCTGAAGTTCAGGCAGTTAGACTTGTTTTAATAAGTAGCTTGGTAGATGTTATTCACGTTGCTGAAGAGAGAGAATGTGATGAAGAGTTGCAAGGTGGTGAAGATCTGGTCTTTTAGGATTTGGTTGTTCCTTTAGGTCAGTGTAAGTTACTCAATTGCTGAAACCGGAGAGTCTGTCTCCAGGGTCCATGTTGGCATTTTAGAGGTGAGCCTGGTTTTGGTTTTAAAGCCACAGGTCTCAGCTTTGCCTGGCCTGGTGCCTGATGTGAAACATTTGGTTGGGGTGAGTGTGTTGACATCAAAGGGTACAGATCAGTAGCTTCCCTCTGGATGGGTTTATTGGGCTCTGGCTTGGTCTTAGAACTTCCCAAGTGATAGAAGGGGCGAGAGAATGTTGGGGAGGGCAAGTGGCAGAGTCTGGGGTTTTGGTCCAGCATCCCTGGTCTGCCTGCTGCAGCCAGGAGGGGAGTGTGCATCCTCCAGCCACCCTGTGTGGCTGCTCTGGGTGGTTCTTTTGGTTCATATCAAATCAGAGACTTGGCCTAGAATTCACCTGCATCCCTTTGTAGGTTCTTTGGGTAGAACAAGATTTGGTATCCCCTTAGTCTTAGAACTCCGTCTCTCTCAAGCTTCCTCAAATCCAAATACTACGCCAATAAGACAGTGGTTTCCAGGATGCTAGCAGATCACTGCGTCTTTTCTTCTATTCACTTTTAAGGTGACAAAAGATGGCAAAAAGGTACAGCTTTAAAAATTAGGTGTGGAGCCAGCTCTGTGGTGCTGGCATCCATATGGGCACCGGTTCATGTCCTGGCTGCTCCATTTCCTATCCAGCTCTCTGCTGTGGCCTGGGAAAGCAGTAGAGGATGGCCCAAGCCCTTGGGCCTCTGCACCCACCTAGGATACCCAGAAGAAGCTCCTGGTTCCTGGCTTTGGATCTGTCCAGCTCTGGCCATTGTGGCCACTTGGGGAGTGAACCAGTGGATAGAAGACTCTCTCTCTCTCTCTCTCTCTGCCTCTGCCTCTGCCTCTCTGTAACTCTGCCTTTCAATAATATATAAAAATAAATCTTTAAAAAAATGTTTTTTTTTCCAGGGGCTGGCACTATGGTATGGTGGGTAAAGTCACCTCTAGCAGTGCTGGCATATGGGTGCTGATTAGAGTCCTGGCTGCTCCACTTCCAATCCAGCTCTCTGCCATGGCCTAGAAAAGCAGTAGAGGATGGCCTAAGTCCTTGGGCCTCTGCACCTATGTGGGAGACCCAGAAGAAGCTCCTGGCTCCTGGGTTTGGATCGGCCCAGCTCTGGCCATTGTGGCCATTTGGGGAGTGAACCAGCGGATGGAAGACTTTTCTCTCTGTCTCTCTCTCTTTCTCTGTAACTCTACCTCTCAAATAAATAAATAAATAAATAAGAAAACAAAAATTAGGTGTGGGGTAGATGTTGTGGCACAATGGGTTAAGTCTCTTGCAACTCTCACATCCCATACCAGAGTGCCAGTTCAAGACTCAGCTCTTCTGTTTTCAATCCAACTTCCCACTAATGCATGTTGGGAAGCAGCAGATAATGGTCCAATTGCTTGGGCCCCTGCCATCCATGTGGGAAGATCTCACTCTTGAAGATAAGTGTTCTCTTTCTCTCCTATCTGCTGGTTCACTTCCCAAAGGCCTGCAGCAGCTGGGAATGAACCAAGTGGAAGCCAGGAGTCTGGAACTCCATTTGGATCTCCTATGTGAGTGGCAGAGACCCAAGTCCTTGAGCTATTACCTGCCATCTTCCCAGTGCACAGTAGCAAGAAGCTGGATCGGAAGTGGAGCCAGAACTTGAATCCAGGACTTCTGATTCACAATGAGGGCATTGTTTGCAGCATCTTAACCACTGTGCTAAATACCAACTCCCATGAGGTGTATGTATATATTTAAATTTATTTGAAAGGCAGAGTTTCATAGAGGGAGACACACACACACACACATAGACACACACACACACAGATCTTCCATCCACTGGTTCACTCTCTAAATGGCCACAACAACTGGGCCAAGTGGAAGCCAGCAGCATGGAATTCCATCTGGGGCTCCCAAGTGGGTGGCAGGGGCCCAAGTACTCAGGCCATCTTCTGTTGCTTTCCCAGGCACATTAGCAGGAAGTTGGTTTGGAGTGGAGTAGCCGGGACTCAGACTGGCACTCATATGGGATGCTGGCATCCCAGGTGGTAGCTTAACCCACTACAGTTAGAGCCACAGTGGTTCTAGCCATGGTGCCAGTGCCCCATTTTTAACTTCTCAGAGCAATAACTTATAAGCATACAAAGTCATTGAAAGGAGTTCAAATTGGAAAGAATGAAACAACAAAAGCAAATGAATGGAAAATAATAGTATCCCCTGAAGTTCTGGAAGATTACTGATACTTGTTGAGCTCCATTTTTATGTTTACTAGTGAAACCCAAGACTACTGATCAGTGACACATAGGCATGATAAAGGCTGACAACATAAAGATGATCAGCAGTCAGGCACCCTTACTGAGAGAGAGTATGTACTTGGTGGTCACTTCATGGTATGCCAAAGCTCTGCGCATGTCTGGAGCTGAACTTGGCTGTTCAAATCTGGGCAACTGGAGGATGAAAGTTTGCTGTTCTTTCATGTGGGAAATGGATGGTGGGGGGTCTCTGGAGTAGTAAAACCCCTACGCCTCACATGAATGGGCCCACCTCCCTTCCCGGCTATGGGCTATGGAATCCATTGGATAGGATTTTTCAGACGTGTAGCCACTGGGGAATTGACACTTATCTTCCAGTTAGCAGCTCAGGCCCTAGCTGTCCACAGCACTTGCTCATAGATGTGTCTCATTATCTGGGAGGGTGGGATGGGAACCAGGGTACAAAGGAAAGCAATAGGTTTTGAAGTTAGGGTTGTTGATTGACTTGTTTTTAATTTCCACCCTCTTTTTATCACTTTTCCTTTCAGTGGGAGCCCTTGTTTTCATGTCTGCATAGATTTGAGAAAGGAGGCTTTGTGCTGTGTACAGCTGGGGTGGGAGATGAACAGGTCCCTTGGGGGCTTTCTTTTTTTCTGATGGGGATTGGGGTTCCAGGGCTCCAGCTGTCCTGTTCAGAGCTAGATGGGCTCTTGACTGCCTGATTTCATTTCAGGAAGGGAATATAGACTTGGCATAGGATGTGTTTTCTTTCTCCACAATCTGAATTCCCAGTGGTGTGTGGTGTTAACCACCAGGGTGCTTAGTTTTCCTGTATTTCATTAATTTACCATTATGCTTATTAAAGGGCAGTGAATACTGGCCATGAATTTAGAATCTTTTTGTAAATTCTGACTTTCATGAAGCTCTTGAATAGTGGTGTTTTATAACTTGCCATTATTTTCAGAGTAAATAAGAGTCCTTGGGTCCCAGGAGCCATCCTTGATTCTCTTCCACCCCTCACATCCTAAAGGCATGGAGTCTTGTTGACTTGACCTCCTTGATAGCTCTTGCCTCCCTCCCATCTCTCCATTCCTGCTGTCACTGCTTGAGTTCAGGTTTCCTCTGGACTACTGCCGACCAATGTCCATCTCCTGGGGCTCTCTGCTTCCAATCCTGACCCCTTGAAATGGTTCTCTAGGCCAGAGCTTCTCAAATTGTCTGTCACTATGTATTTTTAAAATTTCCTAGCAGTCACACTGTTATGTGGTCCTGCTTCATGTACGTGTGATCCCTCACATGGGTGGACAGCGTACCGACTTCCCTCTGTCCCATTCGTTGAGGTGAGTCCGTTGATCCCAAGCTTGAATGCGGCTGTTAGGTCAAGCTCAGCCTCTCTCAGTGCCTCCTCTCCATCTCTGCACTCGCCTTGTGCCGCAGCAGCGACAGATGACTCGGGGACAAGCCCTGATCCTCAGACCCCACCCCGAGAGGCAGTGCCCAGAGCTGTCTGTAGAATGGAATGACAAGTTCAGAGACACAGCCCTGATCTTGGTCATTCTCCTGCTGAAGAATTCTTTAGGACTTCATAGCCTTTGTGGTGAAGTCCACGCTCTGGAGGGTGGTCCTGACTCTTCTCCAGCCTCGTCTCCCACCTGTGCTACTGGGCTCCACTGAACTTGGATTTCTGGAACGTGTAGTATTCCATTTTTTTGCCCATCTGGCTGAGTTTACAGCTTCTGCACACAGCCCTGGTGTCCCTGTTTAAGAGGCATCCCTCTCTTTTCCCTCTAGGTAGGACTCTTCTGTGAGCCTCCCTAGATTCTGTGCACCGATTTTTGAAAACAATTATTTTTTCTGTTTTGTTAGACTTTAAGCTGCTTTAGGACAGAAACCAACCAGAAAGGGAAGGGGATCAGGGCTGAGGTACTGAGAAATTAAATAGTGTCGCAGAAAACAGGGCTGCAATTTTAGATTGGTTAACTGGAAAACACAGGAGTTTCCAGATCACGTGAATTGAAATATGCACCTTCACTGTTACTTAGTTTGATTTTAGCATATAATATTAGAGTTGGGCCTTAACTGAACTGTATTAATTTTATATCCTTTGTGCAGTTTGTGGGTTTTTTTTTTTGATAATGAATATTTTAAAGAACATTTAAATGAGCAAATGAATGTCCCAGCTGGGAGAGTCCCGGTAGCTTCCTGCGCATCTGTATTGCACTGTGATTCTGTGTTCTTGACTCTCCATTTCTGAAATGTCAAATAGCTTAAAATAGTTTCATCTGCAGACCTCTCATCCCATGCTTTTTTATTTCATAACTAGTGTGCGCTTCTCTAGCATCGTTCTTCCAAGGAATTCGAAATGCATGCATATTACATCTTCCAGCAACCAGTCATCGGCAGATATTAAGCGTTTTAACTGTTCAAAGCATGCTGGAGTCAGAGAATGAAGCAAAGAGAACCGATTAATAGATCAGGGTCACAGTGCCGGATGAAAGAGTTTGGCTGAACTCCCTTAAGTTCAGACTCGGTCTTTTCTGCTCATGAAACTGTATCTTAAAAAATGTTCACATCAAACATTCCCCACGGAAGAGGAGGAAGCTAAGTTCCCTTCAGTAAACGGCTTTGGGTCTGGATTCACTCTCGGTGTGCATAGAACGCTCTGAAATAAGATAGAGGGAGTTAAACTGCTTAAAACATGTGCTGTTGCCTGGCAGACAGGAAAGCCAGAACTTTTCTGTTGCTGCCTTTGCGTGGTGATGGTTTCTAAGGGTCTTTTTAATGATTCCGCTTTTTTTAGTTCAGCCGGGGAAGTGCCCCCAACTCCCCTTCATCCTATGCAAAGCCTGCAGGCTGTTTTAGTGCTTTTGTTCCCGAGACAAAATTGAACTTCAGGTATCCCGCCGAGATCCGAGGACTAAATCAGTCCTGTCTTTTATGAGGTTTTCAGAAACTGCTGTTCTGACTTCCAGTGAAATCTCAAACATGTGCCTTCTGCTTTATGACAAGGAAGAAGTAAGGTAATTGAACGTTCCCGAGTGCTCTTATTCCGGAGTGCAGCGCTGTAATGGAAACTTTTGTTCTGTGGCATCTGTGATTAAAAGCAAGCATAAATTCTCTACCGCTTGCTGGTCATAACTCTTGGGTCACATATACAATGTATTTTTGTATGAACTACACGTCAGAAAATCCTTTTTCAAAAGCAATCTCAGCTTAACATTCAACATTCCTTTCTATGAAATCTATCATCTCCTCCCCAGCTCCCCGTTGGAGTATTTCAATGTAGACACCAATTACAGATACATTCAAGTCATATTTCTACGGTTCACGAAGCTTTTATCTTGGATTGCTATTGAATAGTCACAAAACAGGGTGTGGTGAATTTTGCCGTCTGAGGGATCAGGTTTTCTCTTTGTTTTCCTAGGAGAATTTTATCCAGATGCATCAGTTCTGCAGTGTTTTATTTGTCTTTTTTGGTCAATATCCTTGGAATAAAAATATGAATGGATTTGGTCTGTTTAAAGTTTGAAGATGTTGCCTTTTTTCCCCTTTAAACACGATCGGGTCAAGACAGTTTTCTTTTGATCGTAGTGTGGCTCTCAGCACAGCTGCCTCATCTGTTACTCATTTCTCAGGGTTTGATGTGAAATATAAAGATTGTGCGGAACAATGTGCAGTAGGGAAAATCGTGCTGCGACCCTCACTGCTCCAAACGGGAGTGACTGTAGGTGTGAGTGCAGCATTTTTTCAGTTTTAAGCATATAGGAGGGGGCCTCAAAAAGTTTCTGGAAGAAAGGAAATAAAAGAGAAGTTTATTTTCATGTAAAAAATGGAAATCCATTTATAGCTTTTTGATAATACAAATTTTCCATGAACTTTTTGAAGTACCTGTATGCTTCAATGCAACTTTAAAAATCATTATTACCAAGGGATCTTTGAAATACTCCATTAGGAGCTGATGTTGTGGCCCAGTGGGGTAAGCTGCTGCTTGCAATGCTGGGGTCCCATTTGGGTGCTGGTTTGAGCCCCACCTACTCCACTTACAATCCAGCTGCCTGTGAATGCACCTGAGAAAGCAGTGGAGGATGGTGCAAGTCCTTGGGCCCCTGCACAGTTCCAAGCTCCTGGTTTTAGCCTGGCCCATTCCTGGCCAATGTCTCCATTTGGGGAGTGAAACAGTGGATGGAAGATCTCTCTCTCTCTCTCTCTCTCTGTCTCTTTGTCTTTGCCTCTCTGTCTGTAACTCTGCCTTTCAAATAAATAAATAAATTCTTAAAAACATACTGTATTATTTTATGTGACTATTTATTAAAACTTTTTAAAGCCAGCGATTTTTATTTTTATATTTAAATCCAAGGCTGAGCCAGGCCAAAGCCCAGGAACTTAAACAAGATTTCCCACACGGGTAGTCATCACCATCTGCCTCCCAGAGCATACTTTCTCAGGAAGCTGGAGCCTGGCGTGGAGCTGGGATTCAAACTCCGATCCTTTGATATGGGAAGCTGGTGTCTCAAGCAGCTCCTTTACTGCTGCACCCATCCCCATAGCTAGTTCTTCGCATATGGGATCTACCACATAGCTTGGTGCTTTGGTTTGGGTGTCGTTTGAATGTGTCCCCAAGGCTTCATGTGCTGGAATTTGATCTGCATTGGGAGATATTAAGAGGGTAGAAACTAAGTGTGACCCATGGATCAGTGGTGGGATCTTTGGGAACTGATTAGGATTAGATCAGGTCATCCAGGCCAGACCCATGATTGAATCCTGGTGGCTTTGTAAGAAGGGAGACCACAAGAGACACACAGACACACTTGTCTGTTTCTCACCATGTGGTGCCCCACACCGCTGTGGACCCTGCCAGCAGGAATGCCTCACCAGATGGGACCAGAACTGTGAGACAGAATAAACCTCTTTTCTTTCTAAATTAGCCAACCTCAGGTATCTCATGACAGTAACAAAAACCGAACTAGTATGCCTTGTTTCTCTTCAGTTTCCTAGTAGGACAGCAGTTATTATTCGTGATGAAGCGTCCTCTCCTCGTGTGCGGATAATTTCGGGCCGTCTCTACTAACCGGCTGCTCAGCATTACTGGATGCACTCGTCCTCTCTTTTGAGCAAAGAGAAGGTACAGGAGAGACACTGGTTTGTGCATCTCTCTCCTGCCATTTATAAACGTCACACAGTGGGGAAATAGTACAGTGAGTCTCTGTGCACCCTCCCAGATCCAACAGTCATCAACTCATGGATACCCACTCCCCTTCCTACGTCCTAGATTATTTTGAAGACAATCGCAGTTTATCTTTTTTTTTTTTAAAGATTGATTTCTTTATTTGAAAATCAGAGTTGCAGAGAAAAAGGGAGAGGCAGAGAGAGAGAGAGAGAGAGAGAGAGAGATCTTCCTTCTGCTGGTTCACTCCCTACATGACTGCAACTGCCACAGGCTAGGCCAGGCCAAAGCCAAGATACAAGATCTTCATCTGAGTCTCCCGGCTGGGAGCAGGGGCCCAAACACTTGGGCCATCTTCTGCTGCATTTCCCAGGCCATTAGCAGGGAGCTGGATCAGAAGTGGAACAGCCAGGACTTGAATCAGCACCTATATGGGATGCCAGTGTCACAGGTGGTGGCATAACCTGTTTTGCCACAACATTGGCCTCTATCATTTTCTTCATAAACATTTCATGAAGTAACTCTATTACAACATTACCACAGGGGTGGATATTTGGCCTGGTGGTTAAGATTGCTAGTTTGATGCTTACATCCATATCTGAGTGTCTGGGCTCAAGTCCCAGTTCTGCTTCCATTTCTAGCTTCCTGCTAATGTGAACTCTGGGAGGCAGCACATGATGACTTAAGGAGTTGGGTCTCTGTCATCCACGTGTGAGACCTGGATTGAGTTCTGGGCGCCCAACACCAGCCCCAGATGCTGCAGGCATTTTGGTAGTGAATCAGCAGATGGGCACTCTCTATCTCTTTCTGTCAGTCTCTGTCTTTCAAATAAAATAAATAAAAATTTGAAAATAAATAGAACCACAGCATCATATCATATCTAAAATAAATAGTAATTCTTTTTTAAAAGGTTTATTTATTTGAAAGAGTTACAGAGGCCGGCGCCGCGGCTCACTAGGCTAATCCTCCACCTATGGCGCCGGCACCCCAGGTTCTAGTCCCGGTCGGGGCGCCGGATTCTGTCCCAGTTGCCCCTCTTCCAGGCCAGCTCTCTGCTGTGGCCCAGGAGTGCAGTGGAGGATGACCCAGGTGCTTGGGCCCTGCACCCCATGGGAGACCAGGATAAGTACCTGGCTCTTGCCATCGGATCAGTGTGGTGCGCCGGCCGCAGCGTGCCGGCCGCAGCGGCCATTGGAGGGTGAACCAACAGCAAAAGGAAGACCTTTCTCTCTGTCCACTCTGCCTGTCAAAAAAAAAAAAAAAAAAAAGTTACAGAGAGGCAGAGAGAAAAAGAGAGAGAGAGAGAAAGAGAGAGAGGTCTTCCATCTTCTGGATCATTCCCCAAATGGCTGCAATGACAAGAGCTGGGCCAGAGCTGAAGCCAGGAGCCAGAAGCTTCTTCTGGGTCTCCCACATGGGTTCAGGGGCCCAAGCACTTGGGCCATTTTCCTCTGATTTTCTAGGCTACTAACGGTGAGCTGGATGGGAAGAGGAGCAGCCAGGATTTGAACCGGGGCCCATATTGGGATGCCAGTGCCACATGTGGAGGCTTAACCTTCTAAGCCACAGTGCCATCCCCACAGTAATTCTTTTATATCAAAATATCCCGTTGGTGTTGAAATGTCCCTGTAAGTCTTGTAATTTTTTTTCACAGTAGGTTTGTTTCAGTCCAGGTAAGAACCACACATTACATTTGGCAGCTCTGCCTCTTAACCTGTGGTGAAGAGAGTCTGTTTTAACCTGAAGTTCCCCCCACACTTTCCCTCACAGTTTCCTTGTTGTTCCCTTTTACTTAAGCTTTCTCTGTTTACCATCTCGGCGTAGTCCTGAATTTTTCTCGTCCATGTCTCCCCTTTATCTAGGTCTGCAGGATACTGACTCCTGGGTTAGAAGGGTCCTGGCTGCAGGTAGCTGAGAAGTCTTGGCTCAGGTTGCCTTTATTTATTTATTTTACTTGTTTTTTTTTTTTTTTTAAAGATTGTATTTTTTATTTGAGAGGCAGAGTTATAGACAGAGAGAGGGAGAGACAGAGAGAAAGATCTTCCGTCTGCTGGTGCACTCCCCAAGTGGCTGTAATGGCCGGAACTGGCCAATCTGAAGCCGGGAGCCATAGCTTCTTCTGGGTCTTCCACATGGGTGCAGGTGCCCAAGGACTAGGGTCATCTTCCACCGCTTTCTCAGGCCATAGCAGAGCTGGATCGGAAGAGGAGCAGCCAGGACATGAACCAGCGCCCCTATGGGATACCAGTGCTGCAGGTGGAGTCTCAACCCACTACACCACAGTGCCGGCCCCTCAGGTTGCCTTTAGACCTGGGTGCCTCAACTGCTGTCCCCAGCCTGGGTTGCCTTTCCTCATCTCTGCTGTGTTGTCTCTGTGTGAGCCCTGACCTCTGGCAGGCTGGTTTTCTCGCTGGTATAGCTTGGTCAACCTCCATCCGAGAATAGGTCACCACAACTGGGTTGTGTAGTACTCTGCCTGGCCAAGCCTGAGTCACACCCACAGCTGTGTAGCCAGAGGCTAGGGCCACACACCAGGTGGGCTGAGCATCAAGAAGGGGAGGTTCCTCAAGGGAAATCAGGGGGGTTACTGTGGGGAGTGTGCCCAGCAGGTGGTCATCCAGTCCATGCTGGAGAAATTCACGTGACCTCAATGCACCATCTCCCGAGGAAGTTCTTTCTGACTTTAGCCATCCCCTCTTCAAAGACTTGCAGGCAAGCGTGAGAGTCTCAGGCCTTGAGCCATTTCTGTGATGTGCCTGTGTCTGAGCCCTGCCTTTCCAGGTTTGCCTGGACCTCTCCTGCAGGCTGGCCCCCAGACTGGGTTGCCTCACACACAAGAGCAAGCGATGCATACCCTCCTTTGTTCTAGATCTTACCAAGGCAGACTGAGGTTACAGTACCCTTTCTGACAATCACACTGTGTGGCCCCAATCATATACCTGAACAATAGGGATTTAATATAAAAATCTCATAATTAGCACTTTTAGCAAGTTTTTTTAGGTTTGATCAATTTTCATAGTCTGTTGAAGTCTTTGGATGCTGATGTGGTTGAATTGTGTGATCCCTTCTAGACTTTTATTAGGCAGTTGACAAAAATGTTGACTAAATCTGGAAGTCCCACCTGTGGCACCCCACTGCAGACCTTCTCCAGGCTAAACAGTGGTCTGAAATGACTTGTGTTTGATGGGTGCATGCTCACTTCTAATTGATTGCCTCTTTTTCTTTTTTTAAAGATTTATTTATTTAGTTGAAAATCAGAGTTACACACAGAGAGAAGGAGAGGCAGAGAAAGAGAGAAAGAGAGAGAGAGAGAGGTCTTCCATCTGCTGGTTCACTTCCCAGTCAGCCACAATCGGAGCTGGGCTGATCGGAGCCAGGAGCCAGGAGCTTCCTCTGGGTCTCCCATGCAGTTGCAGGGGCCCAAGGACTTGGGCCATCTTCACTGCTTTCCCAGGCCATAACAGAGAGCTAGATTGGAAGAGAAGCAGCCAGGACTTGAACTGGTGCCCATATGGGATGCCGGCACTGCAGGCGGTAGCTTTACCTGCTGTGCCACAGCACTGGCCCCGATTGATTCATTTTCTAAATGTGTGTTTAGTAATCATAATAAATGCTGTAGGGTTTATTTAAGGGTTGATGTCAAATTCACCAGTTGGTAGTTTGCAGAATCTCCCCTTTTCTGCTCTTCTGGAAATTGAAATTCCTTTTACCTGTTGGTTGCTGTTGTGAAAACATAGACAATGGTTAAGTAATCTTGCGGCCTGTTTGTCCCTCTTGGTTGTAGTTCCTACCTTGATGGAAGAGACTCACTCTGTCAGCTGGACAGCACAGTGTCCAGTTTCACCTGACAGTATGTGGTTGAGCATCCCCTATTTGTCATATATATATATATATATATATATAAAATGAAGATTTATTTATTTATTTGAAGACTTACAGAGAGAGAGGAAGAGAGATCTTCCATCCACTGGCGCACTCCCCAAATGGCCACATTTGTTGGAACTGGGCCAGGCTGAAGCCAGGAGCCTGGAACTTCATCCGGGTCTCCCCCGTGGGTGCAGAGACCCAAGTGCTTGGCCATCCTCTGCTGATTTCTCAGGCGCATTAGCAGGGAGCTGGATCCTAAGAGGACCAGCTGGGACCGGCACCCATATAGGATGCAGGCACGGCACTGCAGGCAGCAGCTTAAGTCTCAGCACGGCCCACATGTGGCAAGATTGACAGCTCTATCTCCTACCCCTAAACCCCCTTCCCCCACGTCTCATTAGGGCACTAATAGAGCCTGAGGGTATCTTTTTCTTAATGTCATTCCCCCTCCCCCATCGGATGCAGGACAAGAACCCTGCTGGCTAATTAACTGTGGCATTTTGTTTTAAAATTCGCCATAGAGAGTTACTAGCTACAAAGCAATCCAGTGTCCTTAGGCAGAGATGTTTGTTTTTCTTAATGTGTGACTTTATTTTGAAAAAATTACCTTATTTTGAAATGGATTTGTTTTCTTATCCAAAGCTTTGCCCATTTGAGATTACACACGAATCTCTTACACACATTGCGGTTTGGCACCTAAGAATTCTGACGGTTCAAACGTTAGGCATGAGGATGAATTGGAATTAAATGCCTTAAAACACTTTCCTGGGGGGAAATCGGTTTCCTAAATTTGTAGAAGGCCCCTGGCTTCAACCCTTAGATGCATTGTTTTAAGCTTGTACAAGTGTTCTTAAGAGTAAAATACTACTTAATGCCCCTTGAACATATTGTCTTTCATTTGGATTTATGAAAGTATTAATTTGCAGGGACTGGTGGCACAGTTTCGCTCTGAAGTGCTTTCTGAAGCAGCCTTCCTGCGAAGGCTCAGACTGTGACTTTTCCCTGAGATCAGCCAGTCTGTTTTGCCAGAGCCAATAGTTACCAGGCGAATGTGGAACAAAAGATCCCACGCCCTCACGGGGAGAGGGGTTTGTCTGTCTGGGCACCCAGCAGAGATTATGCCTTTACTGCCTACACCACTGCTTATATGAAAAGCCACTATATGCCTTTGCTCAGCATATTGCTAATATACTATTTTCTCACATAGTAGCTTTTTTTCATTTCATTTTTTAATGGTAAAAATAACTCTCTTTCCAAAAATACCCACTGTTAATAGTGTCTTATACATCTTTCCAGAAAAACATGCATATACTGCATATATAAATGTTTATGCTTAAATATAGTTTACAGAAGTAGGTCCAGCATTTACAGTACAGCATTTACAGTTCCTTTTATTTTCTGGAAAGGTAGTACATTAAACAAAATTCAAGTGAAAGGAAAGATGTGCAAGGAAAAGTCTCCCTTCTGCTGTGGACCATAATTTGCCTCCCTGAAAATAACTTATCTTGATCAGTTTCTTGTGTATCTCTCCAGAGGGTTTTAGACATCTGTAACCACATGCATCTGTGTGTATGCACGCACCTCTGTTACACAGACTTTTCAATGAATCTTGTTAATATTCTTGGCTTCCCTGATAGGTGCTGCTATACACACACACACACACACACATATATATTTGATTGATTGATTTGAAAATCAGAATGACAGAGAGAGAAATCTTCCACCCACTACTTTACTCTCCAAATGGTTTCAATGGTTGGGGCTAGGCCAGGATGCAGCCAGGAGCCTGGAACTCCATCTGGGTCTCCCACATGGATGGAGGGCCCCAAGAACTTGGATCATCTTCTGCTGCTTTCCCAGGCACATTAGCAGGCAGGTGGCCCATGGATATGGGATGTCAGCATTGCAAAAATGCTAGCCCTAGGTGCTGCTTTTTCTGTCACAAATGGGTAAAGGCTTAAAATGTCACTGTGTCTCTATGATAACGTGAGGACTGTCTGCCTTGGCAATGACCCTCCACACCTAGAGACAAGGAACGGAATTCTGCAGGCCACCGCTAGCCTTAGAATGACACAGCTCAGTCTGCCGCACTCCTTCAGTGCGCAGGCTGAGGAGAGCTTTAAAGCAGGTAAAAGCAGTTCCTGTTTGCAGGAGGGGCCCCTCTCTCACTGACATGGAGCAGCGAGAAGACAGCCTGTGACGGGCCCACTGCTCGGCCTGCTGTGCGGATACAGTAAGAGGTTCATTCTCTGAGGCTGTCGGTCTCCCTTCTCCCGAGTGGGTTCAGAGTTGTACAGGGACAGAGGCCTCCCGGCGCTGGGCATTTGTACTGTGCTATCTTCTGTGGTGATTAGTGTTAGGCTACTTGTATTTAGTATAGGTTTTTATTGACTAATGTGTGCTACTTTTTTTTTTTTTTAGAGAATCCTCCACCCTTGAAATCCGAAGTTATGAAAAAGATAAACTGAGGAATTGTTATTTTCAGTATATGAGGTTCTTCATTTTATTAGGTGGTTAGAACTAATTGTTCTAGATTGTGAGCTCCTGAGAGTTGTTCAGAGTGACTTGTTCCACTTAGAAAAACTGATGTCTTGGCTGAATCTACTGCTTTGAGAAAAATGTAAAATATTACATCAATTGTCTGTGGAGGGGCAGATGTTTGGCCTAGTGGTTCAGATGCCCATGTCTCCCTGTCGTAGCTGGGTTTGATACCTGCTTCTGGCTCCTGCCTCCAGCTTCCTGCCAGTGCAGACCCTGGGAGGCTGTGGTAATGGCCCACGTAATTGATAGTCAGCCAGCAGCTCTCTGTTTCTGTCTCTCTGCCTCTCAAATAAATAAAAATTAAAAAATCTTCTTACTTAATCTTATACTCAACTTTTCCCTGTTTCCCTGAACATTGTTTATTCTCTTCTGTGTGAGAAAACTAAAAAAACTCACAATTCATTTGGTTATGGGTTCATGTAAGCAGTTCATCTGTGAAAAATCAATGGGTTGCTCTGGGGATGTTTAAAAAGTAGATAGATAATAGAAATTATGGAAGATAAACTCTTCAAAGACCTAGTAAACCTTAAAGAAGAGACTTAAGAATGGAAAGAGGGGGCCGGCGCTGTGGCGTAGTTGGTAAAGGCACTGCCTGCAGTGCTGGCATCCCATATATAGGCGATGGTTCGACACCCGGCTGCTCCACTTCTGATCCAGCTCTCTTCTATGGCCTGGGAAGGCAGTAGGAGATGGCCCAAGTCCTTGGGCCCCTGCATCTGCATGGGAGCATGGAGGAAGCTCCTGGCTCCTGGCTTCGGATCGCTGCAGCTCTGGTCATTGCAGCCATCTGGGGAGTGAACCAGCGGATGGAAAACCTCTCTCTCACTCTCACTTTCTCTGCTTTTGAGTCTCTATGACTCTGCCTTTCAAATTAAAAAAAAAAAAAAAAGAATGGAAAGGGGAGTAGTGTCAGTTTAGAAGTCAGAGTATTTTCTGAGTTAGTCGTAGATTTAGATTGAATGTGTGTCTTAATAGGTGAGAAAACTACGGTGCTTACCTTATTTCCTCTTACCTTCATGACAGTATTCTGTAAAGCTGTCAATAATAGTGAGCCATTTCTGTGCCTACCTGCACAGGAATCCCGGGATAAGAAAAAAAAATTTTTTGACAGGCAGAGTTAGACAGTGAGAGAGAGAGACAGAAAGGTCTTCCTTCCATTGGTTCACCCCTCAAATGGCTGCTACAGCCAGGGCGCTGCGCAGATCTGAAGCCAAGAGCCAGGCGCTTCCTCCTGGTCTCCCATGCAGGTGCAGGGCCCAAGCACTTGGGTCATCCTCAACTGCCCTCCCGGGCCACAGAAGAGATCTGGACTGGAAGAGGAGCAACTGGGACAGAATCCGGTGCCCCAACTGGAACTAGAACCCGGGGTGCCGGCGCCGTAGGCAGAGGATTAGCCTAGTGAGCCGCGGCGCCAGCCAGAAGAAAATTTGAAGTCAGTACTCCAAATTGATTATTGTTATGTTAGGAAGGTGGCATCTATGGGTGGTGGGTGTCTGATTTCCAGATGTTGTGCATATAATCACTTTTGTAGTAAAAACATGAATCTGTTTGAGGAAAATAATGTGGTTCTTGTCTGAAAGAGCTGGCATCATGTTTTTGAATGCTTTCAGTGCAGGGTTTTTCTCCCGGTTTTGATCTAGGTAGCAGTGTAGCATTTCCTGAAGACGAGTAGCCTTGCTCATCACGGTGTCTTCCTGAGCAAAGGAACCAAGGAGGAGGGGTGGGGAGGAGCAGCTGGCAGGCACCTACTGTAAAAAAAAACTTTATGGAGAGAGCAACTTGAAAGTGATCTTTATAAACGAGGGGGAGGGGAGTCCAGTGGATTAAGCAAGAAAGATATTCTAGATATAAATAACCTGTGGGAATGAAGTGGAAAGTTGAGAAGGAGAAAGCTCATCTGATCCTGTTGAGGAGTGTAAGTATGGATGGAGAGACGATGATGTATGTTGGAAAATTGATGAGTCACAGGCTGTCCGTGCTCAGTGGGAACATTTCTACCTTTTTGAAGAAAGCAAAGGTTCCTTTGGCAGATCTTTAAGGAAATTGCATTCTGGGTGATGCTGACTTAGAGGTGTGATTGCGTATCTGAAGACTCCGGGAAGTGGATTGCAGTTGTATGTTTGCAAGGTGATAGTGGTCTTTCCTGGGTTTGCTTGGAGAGAAGGTCTGGATTCCAGACATGCCACAAGATAAGAAACAGATGCTTTCTGTACCAAGGACGCCACACTCAAACCAAAGGACTTTATCTTGGGCCAGGTTGCAGGAATGCATTTTCTATTTGCTTCCTTAGAGCATGAAGAAGATACTCTGGGGGCCAGCATTGTGGTGCAGAGGGTTAAGCTGATGACTATGATGCTATCATCCCAAATGAACTCTGCTTTGAGTCCTGGCTGCGCTACTTCCGATCCAGCTCCTTGCTAATGCCATCCAGATTCCTGCTAATGCTCCTGGGAAAGCAGGAGAAAATGGCTGGAGGGCTTGAACCTCTGTACCTGCATGGGAGACCTGGATAGAGTTCCAGGCTCCTGGTTTTGGCCTGGTGCAGCCCCGGCCATTGTGACCATTTGGGGAGTAAACCAGTGAATGGAAGATCGATTTCTTTGTCTCTCTCTCTCTCTCTCTGTAACTCTTTCAAATAAATAAATCAATCTTTTTAAAAAAGAGGATACTCTGGGCTAATGGTTTCTGTTTGTCAAATAAAGGAAATGACATTTCTCCAGGAGTTTTCTACTGCTGTGTAATATTGAGGGAGTGGTGACAGGGCCTAAGAAGCGCCCAAACTGGATTTCTCACACGGCATGTGCTCATATTACAAACATCAAGTTTTTACTTTTCATTGCTCTGTGTGGGCACTGCTAAGCCTGGGTCAGTCACATGTTTTCTGAGCATTTCATTTGCCTCAAGCAGTGTCAGCATGCAAAGACTTAAATGACAAAATCTCTGCTCTCAAAGGCATCGTCCTTTAGCAGGTGAGATAAGGCAGGAAATACATATATAAATTTAGAGTCTCTATCATGCTAGTGTATTGGTTCTGGTAGGGAGGGGGTTGCCTGCAGGAGTCCTGTGACCTGGACAGACAGCAGCCTGAGAGGGCAACCCCTCTGCTGCATGACGTGGTTCAGGGTCATTTCTCTCACTATCTAGCTTAGACACCTTGGGCAAGTTCCTTTTAATCTTTCTGAACCTCAGATGGGAATGATAATAGTGTCTGCCTCATCAGGGTTGCTGTGGAGGTCTGAGATGCTGAATGATAGTACAGTCCTTGGTGTGTGGGAACTGGTCAGGAGCTGGTCCCTGCCATTCTGGGTGGAAAGGTTCCTAGGGCAGGCACCCTGTGCTCTTCACCACCGTGTCCTTCCTACTCGCTACACCTGGCACCTCTTAGTAATGCATATTTGGCTCAACATTTTATGAAAAGAAAGAATGAATGGCTTGGCCATGAGATTTGAAGGATTGCTGGCGTTCAGGTAGAAAGAGGAAGGAGGGGCCTGTGCAGTGGCCAAGTGAGTAAAAGTCACTGCCTGCAGTGCCAGCATCCCATATGGGCGCTGGTTTGAGTCCTGGCTGCTCCACTTCTGATCCAGCTCTCTGCTATGGCCTGGAAAAGCAGCAGAAGACGGGCCCAGTGCTTGGGCCCTTGAACCCATGTGGGAGACCTGGAAGAAGCTCCTGGCTCCTGGCTTTGGATGGGCCCAGCTGTGGCCATTGCGGCCATTTGGGGAGTGAACCAGTGGATGGATGATCTCTCTTTCTCTTTGCCTCTGCTTCTCTGTAACTCTGCCTTTCAAATAAATAAAAAAAATAAATGAGGAAGGGAACTCCATGCAGACAGATGAGCCTCAAGTAAAACCACACACAGATTCTTCCTAATACTGGTGCTGTCGTCATAATTAAACAACTGCCCTGATGGTATCAGTTGGGCAGCATGGTCATCGAATGTTACGCTGGAAAGGGTGTTGAGGATCATGTAGCAACCCTTTTCCTTTACAGCTAGGAAAGCCGAGGCCTGGAGGAGGCAGCCACATGGCCGACCAGCCTCTGAGTTCTAGGCGTCCTTAGTGCAGGCTCAGAGATGTTTCTTGGCATTCTTCCCAGCAACCCTGCAAGAAAGGTCCAACCGGTGTCCGTACGACAGTGCCAGATTTTGCTCATAGGAAAGAGAGATAAGCCTGCTGAAAAGCGGGAAATGCCACAGCCCTCATTTTCCCACGTAAGTTTATGTGTCCTGGCCACTAGAAAGCAGGACTGCTTCCCGGTCCCAGGAGCCTGTTCCTGAGAGCAGAGCCCTTTTCCTGGGGTCAGGCGGGGGACTCAGGTCAGACCTCCTATGTGGAAAGCCTCAAGTGGCTGTAACTCATGCTGAAAAAACAAACACGTTACCTCACTGCACAACAGCACAGAGCTCTTAAGAAGGGGATTACCAGGGCTGAAAGATGTGCAACGTAAAGAGGGAATTTAAAAAGAGCCAGGTGCTTCATTTGTGAGGCTGGGCTGATGGGGCTCCTAAGTGTGGAGGAGAGATTCCATTGAGATGACTCCACAGCCGCAGTATTGTTTTCCTGTTGGGCCGTGAGGGAAGGGAGAGGAGGCTCAGGATTCAGGCAGTCAGTGCCCTTCCCTGTGGGGTTGAAGGGTAGTTCTGACCTGAGCCCTGAGCTCAGGTTGAGGGGTAGCTCTGAGCTCAGCCCTGATGCCACAGGAATTCATCGTGTTGCTTTGATTGAGGCCATTTCAACCTGAGCAGGCAGGTAGGAGCTGGAGTAGGAGGAAAACAAGGAGTGGGACAGCCCTGAGACACACACTTGTCCTGGAGGGGGCTGCTGGGTTCTGAAACTTTGGAGCGGGCGTCATTTCTATGACAGTTCTTGCTCGTGAGTCCTCTTGGTGTGCTTTCAAATACAAGGGAACCTCAGCAAGTCTGTGGATGGGCTGCGTGTTTGGCCTCACCGACGAGACGTAGATTAGACACTCATATCTAGTATTAGAGTACCTAGGTTCTAGTGTTGGCTTTCACTCCCAAATCCAGCTTCCTGCTGTTGCACACCGTGGGAGGCAGCAGTGGTGGCTCAAGTAGTTGGGTCCCTGCCACCCATGTGGGAGATCTGAATTGAGTTCCTGGCTCCCACCCTTGGCCTGGCCCAGCTCCAGCCATTGTGGGCGTCTGGGGAGTAAACTGGAGGATGAGAGCTCTTTCCATCCGTCTGTCTCCTGGCCTCTCAAAGTTTTAAAAGAGAAAGCTTGCAGAAAACGTTTGTTTTGGTGCAAAAAACAATTTGAAATCCATGCAAATGAGAAGGCTTCATAAAGTTCATGGACCATGTGTATCATGCAAAAACTATGCATGGATTTAAAATTACTTTTTTGCACCAAAAATGAACTCCATGTCCACGAACTTTTCTAAATTCGCTCATACTTCCTGAAACCCAGTGCAGGTCTCTCTGTTGATCTGCAGTTTGAAGGTGCAGCGTGGAGTCCCCCAGTCCCTGTGCATTGTCATTTCCCTCCCCTTTGGATTCTTACAGTGGTCACCTGGGAGATGTGAATTGCAACTCATCAGAGGGCAGTGGGAACTAAGTATATAGGTCAATAAGGCTGTACCTGGCTGATGAGTCCTGACAAGTTTACTGCTGGATGGGATGAAATTCTGGGGTTGACCCCTTTTGGAAATTCATTAAAGATGGTACCCAGAAGGGGTTGGTGCTACATCTGCAGTAACTTGTCCTGCTCCTGGTGAGTGGGGTTGTGTTCCTTCATCTGTATTTGAGGGAGCTGCTGAGCCGTCTCCTGGGCTAGGGTGTCCCAAACGTTGTGAATAGTTGCTTCTGCTTGCTGAGCCCTGACTAGGTTCCAGGAACCACCTTGTTAAGTGCGTTTCATGTGTTATCTCATTGGATCTTCATTCCATCCCGCGGAAGTCATCCTTTACCCACTGTTTCCATTTATGTGATTTTGGTTACCTAGAGTCAGCACAATCTGAGAAATTTAATGGAAAATTCCAGAATTAAACAATCATACATTTTATATTGTTTTGAATAGTGTGACAAAACCTCGCTATCCTGCTGTGTTCCACCCTGGACATGAGCCAGCCCTTTGTCCACCAAGTCCACACTGTATATACTACCTACTGTTTGCTACTTATAGCCACACAGTATTACAGTGCCTGTGCTTAAGTAACCTTTATTGTTAAAATATTTATTTATTTGAAAGGCAGAGTAAGAGAGAGAGAGAGAGAGAGTTCTTCCATCTGCTGGTTCACTCCCTAAATGTCCTCATCGGCCAGGGCTGGGCCAGACCAAAGCCAGGAGCAGGAACTTCATCTGGGTCTCCCACATGGGTGCAGTTGCCATCTTCTGCTTTCCCAGGTGCATTGGCAGGGAGCTAGGGAGCTAGATTGGAAGAGTAGCAGCTGGGACTCAAAACGGCACCACCAGATCGGATGCTGGCATCTCAAGCAGCTTAGCCCGCTGTGCTAGAACACTGGCCCCTAAGTACCACCCCCCCCCCCTTTTATATCATCATGGCCCCGAAGTGCAACAGTAGTGATGCAGAGACCCAAGGCATAACACACGCAAGGACAGATAGCTTTGGTACTGTGACAGTGCTCCAGGGCACATAGAACTAACACAGTGTGCACAGGGCTTGGGACTATACTGTCTGCTGTTTCAGGCATCCCCTGGGGATCTTGGAGCTTATCCTCAAGATAGGGGAGGGTGGCCGCACTGTTTATCACTCTTGGTTGTACATGAGGACAGTAAACACAAAGGTTAAATAATTGGATTTTCACCTATTCCTGCCAACCCCCAAAGCCAGTCCTTCAGCCCCTCTGTTCTCATTCTGGGCTCTTCTCTGCAGCTTTCCTCTAGGGGGGAAGAACCCTCATGGTGGAGCTTCCAGGCAGGTGCCTGCCTCTGAGTCTCACCCTTTTTGCTGCCAGTGGCAGCTCTGGGCTCGGTGTTACACCCGAGCTGTAGCAATTATCTTCTCTCTCTTTTTTTCTTGTGGTTACTGTCTACAAGACCACGGTTGTATTAAGTCACCACAAACACTAGACACTGAAGCATTGCTCCCAGGGGACATGCTGGGCTAGGTTCCCACCAGTCCCTGATTGCAGCATTCTTCCACAGTTGATCAATGTGTAGCCTTGTTTTATGTGCATCCCTGTTTAAAGACACCTTGTTTTATAGATGTGTGTTTTAAAATTTTGCTTGTTAACCTTGAGCTTGGGACCAGCAGCACTGTGACTCTTGTCTGAATGAAGCTTATCTGATGCTTGGGTTTTCTCCATGAGGTGCATCACAGCCTCCTTCACCACTGTACCCTGGAGACATCCAAATTCCACGAATCAGGGTCATGATTAGTTACATTTTAGAACCCATCTTTCCAGCTCTCTCTCTGTGCAAATGTATCCTTGTTATTTGTACTTTCCTGTGTTGTAGCAGTGTTTATACATCAATAGATAAGTGTGTTAAACCTGGTATATCACACCACACTTGAGGTTACATAATCTGCAGTTTGAAATTCCTCATGGCTGGGCCCGAAGTGAGAGGAGTAAATTAGGAACAAGGCTAGGGGGTAGGGAATGAAGGGACATCAGGACTGGAGATCATGTCCTGATGGGGACCACTGATGGGCTTGAAGCAAGGGCTTCTATAATCACATTAGGTAGATAACCACTGTAGCTGTGTAGACCGGTTGGAGTCCCAGCTGCTCTGCTTCTGATCCAACTCCCTGCTACTGAGCTTGGGACAGTGGAAGATGGCCCAAGTCCTTGGGCCCCTGTGACCCAAGTGGGAGACCTGGATGGAGTTCCTAGCTCCTGGTGTCAGCCTGGCCCAGCCCGGCCTGTAGGGACCATTTGGGGAGTGAATCAGTAAATGGAAGATCTATCTCTTCCTGCCTCAGCCTTTCAAGGAAAGAAATCTTAAAAAAAGAAAAAAAGCAGAGAAACTCATAGAGAGGGAGATTCAGACAAATTTCCCATCTTCTAGTTCACTCTGCAGATGTCCACAACAGCTGAGGCTGAGCCAGGCTGAAGCCAGAAGCTTGAAACTCAATCTGGGTTTCCCACATGTGAGACAGGGACCCACTGCTTGATCTGTCATTTACTGTGAATTAGTAGGAACCTGGGATCAGGAGTAGAACTGGTACTGGAACTTGAATCCAGGAACTCCAATATGGGATGTGCATGTCCTAAGTGAGGTCTTTATTTATTTATTTATTTATTTATTTATTTATTTTATTTGACAGGTAGAGTTATAGACAGTGAGAGAGAGAGAGACAGAGAGAAAGGTCTTCTTTCCATTGTTTTACTCCCCAGATGGCCACTTTGGACGGTGCTTCGCTGATCCGAAGCCAGGAGCCAGGTGCTTCCTCCTAGTCTCCGCAGGTACAGGGGTAAGTAGGGTCTTAGCTCTTAGGCCAAATACCCCCCCCCCCCCCCACTAATCCTCCTGATTTTTAATGTGGCCACTAGAAGTTTTTTTTTTTTTAAATTTTAAAGATTTATTTATTTATTTGAAAGAGTTACAGAGAGAGAGAGAGAGAATCTTCCATCTGCTGGTTCTCTCCCCAGACTGGAGCTGCATTGATCCCAAGCCAGGAGCCCAGAGCTTCCTTCAGGTCTCCCATGTGGGTGCAGGGGCCCAAGCACTTGGGCCATCCTCCACTGCTTTCCCAGGACATAGCAGAGACCTCTATCGGAAGTGGAGCAGCCAGGTTCGTGAACTGGTGCCCATATAGGATGCTGGCACTGCAGGTGATGGTTTTACCCGCTTACCACAGCGCTGGCCCCTAGAAGTTTTTAAATTGCATTGACTTCTGTTGAATAGCCGTGGATGAGAGAAGTTGAGGTGATGGGGATGAGGAGGGCGTGGAGTTGAGAAGTGTGTTTAGATTATCCTTGGCTCTGTTCTGCCTCTGAAGGGAGGGAGGAAAGAGTTGATGGCGTTGGGGTGGGTAGCTGGTGTCCAAGTGGAGGGGGCTTGGCTTTGGGGAGGCTAGGGAAAGTCAAAGCAGACCATGTAGCTGTTTGAGTAAACTCTGCAGACAAGTGGATCTGTGCCCGTAAAAGATCTGTGAGTCACCAACCAGGAGAGCCAGAGGGACTGAGTGTCCCAGAGAGTGTGTGGAGAGGAGGCGGCAGCCTGGGGGAAGAGTCCTTGGGAGCACCAGCAGGACCTGGGGACAGACAAGCAGATGACCAGAGGAGAGCCACAGCAGGAGCCACAGAAGCTGAGGGAGGGCGCACGTGTCCCTTGGATTTGTGTATTCCAGGCAGGTCGTGTCAAGCCTTCCTCTAGCCAGTTCTATCCCTTGTCGTCATTAATCGTTCTGTTTAGTGTCTTATAGCATTCACTTTGTTCTGGGTATAACATTTCATACAGCAGCCCCCTGGGGCACCAACAGTTATTAACCCATTTTACAGAAGTGAATGCTGAGGAGAGTTATGAAGTGACTTTCTCAGGGTCACATAGTCCATGGCACCTGCAGATCTCCAGCCTTGATCTGCTGACTCAAGCCCCCACAGTCTGATCTGCACTTTTATTTTTGCAACCCCCCAGACTTAACCTGGCAAGAAGTGAGTAACCGTCATGAATTTCTTAGAACACACACACACACACACACACAGGCTCACTGCAAATAAAAAAAACCATCCTTCCGTTCGTGCTAGCCTTGAGGGAGCCATGGTGAGGCATGGCAAATTGTGGAGAGTTCTGCATTCCAGTGAACTGAGGTCAGTGTGTGCGTGAGCTGCATGGCACTGGTTTTCAGAACTCAGGCTGTGGCTCTTGGGACAGCCTGGCTCCTTCTGTGCACCCTCTGGGAATGCGTGAACCTCTGCTTCCGGGGTGCCTTTTGGCTGTTGAGTGTGCTCTGCCTACTGTTTTCCTGTGCCCCCTGACTTCTGCCCCTGTGGCCTGCTCAGTGAAAGAATCCCTGAGACCCCAGGCGAAGGGTTCCTATTGTCCACCCCCCTCCCCAGGCCAGGGCTGGCTGTTCGGTGAGGAATGCTGGCCCCCACCCCAGCCCTGCCCAGACTCATGCCTGAGGTTTTACTGCTTTCATTCACTTCCATACATGGAAGTGGGGCTTGCCAGCCTCCACGGAGAGCGCCTGCAGCAGGCGGCTCCTTCCCCACAGCTGACAGGCACCCCCTGGCTCCCATGTAAAAAATGTATTGATCGAGACAGAGTCCAGCTTTAACCACAGCGTGTCTGCAAAAAGAGATCTCGGGCATCCACAGAGAGCAGAGAAAGGAAAATTGCAGTCTAGCCTTGACCGCCTTGGTTTGTGTTTGTTAGAAAGCTCTCGTGATGTGAGTGATAAGCTCTTAAATCTTACAGTAAGGTAGAGATGGGGGTGGGGTACACTTTATGAACGTGTGTATATCAGCATATATTAGCATGCATTCACTTTTCTCATTTGAGAAAAAGGAAAGAAAATTCGAGGGACCAAGGCAAAACGAAGCAACTCTCTTAAAACGAAGTGGTTAAACCAGCCCAAGCCAGGGCCTCGGGCTCAGAGATGCAGTCTTAATGGGTAAAGACCTTGAAATTGCCAAGAAACCAGCTGATTTTTTTTAAAGGACTTTGATTTTTCTCAAGGAAAATGCCTTTTATAAAGCACACTACTAAGGCTCTACCCGTTTTTGTTCGCTTTTGTTTCATAAATGATCAAGGATTGGACCTTGAAGTAACAGTGTATAAAGAAATAGCAGACAACAGTAGATTCTAAAGCACTTTGGGCGAACACGTGTTTTTCTCACAGAGCTATAACTCGCAGCTCCTCTTGCGCCCATGCTGTGTCCTCTTTATCATGTTGGCTGGTTCTCTCCGCTGCTGCCATCCTGGTTAGGGTCTTGAATATTTCACTGGGTTTTCTTTATAGTGGCTTCACATCTAATTAATGATGTTTTCTGAGCTTTGTTATAGTGGAATCTGAATCATTTGAGAGCTGTAATTCAAGATTGTAAATTTCTGCAAGCACGTGCCAAACCCCGAGTTTTCGCTTTTGGGGAGTGGGTGAGGGGTGGAAAGACTTCTGCTGCAGTTTGCCCAGCACCCCACCCCTCTTACCCCCACCCCCACCCCCACCCCCACCCAACACCAGAATCAGTTCCTGTCTTAGATAAGATCTTAAAAATAAAATAAAGTCTTCTAGCATGTTCTCATCATGATTTATTTAGAGCTTAAAATAGCAAACCTGAAACTTCTTCGTCTCTCTACCCGCTCCCTCCCCCCCCCCCCACCGGATCCCTTTCTTTAATTGTATAAAAAGATTCTGAAATTCTTCCTTGATTCCTTCCTGCCTCAGGGGGAAGGGATGACCGACAGCAGCTTTATTGCTTCAGTCCGGGATGTTGATCTGAATTCCTTCTCTTGCTATTTTGCTAGTTAAGAGATTTCCTGCTGTGACAGATGGATGTGTGTTCAGAGGACACTGAATTTGTAAGGTGGATGGAATTGCCTTCTAAGTTAAAGGGCTTCTTTTAAGCCTCTTCTTTAGTGACTTCTCAAGCATCTGGCATACTTCTAATTATTGTACCTCCACAGAACCTATACTGCTGGCTATTGAGCTGCTTGGCCTTAGCATAGTCCCCGAGAAGCTACTAGCGAAATGGCTGTTAGCACTGGGGGGCTGGCCTGGCTGCTGGGGCTTGAGGAGGGGTAATGTCTGTCTGCTGCAAACCCAGCTGTTGCCTCTTGGCAGAGTGAGGGAGGTTCACCAGGGGGCTGGAGGCCCTCACTCCACAACCCCTTTCCAGACTGAGGAAGGGAGGTGGGGCCACAGCAGAGGAGGCCAGAGGAGGGAAGAGAGGCTGTTACCTGCCCCAGGTTTGCATATCATGTAATTGTAGGGAATATGGTTCTCAACTGCAAGGCACAGGGTCACAGAGGCAGTTGTGTTGGGACCTGGTTCAGTTATGTTTATCCCAAGAGCTGGTTCCTAGTGGTGATTTTCAACACTGGCTGGTACTCAGAACCTCCTAGGGGGAAGGTTTTAGGGCACACACTCCCAGTCTGCTTGTTCACTTTTATGTCCCCAGCATAGTGCACAGTGCCTGGCACTGTACAGCTCTGTACATAGTGATACCAAGTCAGTTGGGTCACCCATAGTGTTTTCAAAGTAGAGTAGGTGCGGTTTCAGCCTTTCCTTTACACATGCGCGCACACACACACACACACACACACACACGGACACCCATGAGTCTGACAGTCCTGGTGGTTACTTCTTAATTGTGCTTTTAAGCCATGACTATATCCTCAGGTCTCTAGCGCTTTGTCATCTAGAATAGTGCTCCTGATCGAGGTGGGTGCATCATAATAAGACTTCCAGCTGTCATTGATTGGGCCAGCACAGGCCCCAAGTGCTCTGTAGGTATTCCTCTGTCCTCAGGCAACCCTTGGAGGGAGGCGCTGTGGGACTGAGTAAGGTGTTCCAGCTCTGCTGCTGCTCAGTGGTGGAGCCAGGATGTAAAGTCTGGCCCTGGAGCTGTGCTCAGCTGTGAATAACTGACCTGGGCTGTCACTGAAGGATGCGTTTTCCACGTGCTAGGCACTGTGGTAGAAGGTGGTTTACATGCAGTGCCTCATTTAATTCTCACAAGGACCCTATGAAATCGCATTATTCCCCCCTCCCATTTTTTTCAAGATTTTATTTATTTATTTGAGAGGCAGAGAGAGAAAAGTCTTCCATCCACTGGTTCACTCCCCAAATGGACACAACAGCTGGAGCTAAGCTGATCTGAAGTCAGGAGCTGTGAGCCTCCTCCAGGTCTCCCACGCCGGTGGAGGGGCCCAAGTGCCTGGGCCATCCTCCACTGCCTTCCCGGGCCACAGCAGTGAGCTGGACTGGAAGAGGAGCAGCCGGGACTAGAACCAGCATCCATATGGGATGCCAGTGCCACAGGCAGAGGATTAACCTACTGCACCACAGTGCAGGGGCGGGGGCAGCTCCCATTTACAGGTAAGGAAACTGAGGCCCAGAGAGAATAAGAGGTGTGTCCACTAAGCATATAAGTGACAGATCAATCTGGCTGGTTGGTCTCCCTTCCACAGCCTGCTTTTTTCACCTGTGTGCCATGGTGTCTGATGAGTGTATGGTGTTGGGCACAGCTGGGGAGCGAACGTGGCCCTGTCTCTCTGCAGGAATTTCTTAGCCAGAGTGTTACCTGTGATCAGGTGAGCTTGGGTCATGAGCACACCAGCCACAGACTCTTGGGAAAGGAAAAGTTCAGGAAAGTGACTTAAAAGCCTGAACTTTCAATCAAGCACCTAGAATCCACCACCCCCTGCCTGCCTTGGGTTGACCCAGCTCTCTCTCTAAACACACACACACACACACACACACACACACACACACACACACACACAGAGTCTCTCCCTCCCCAGGGAGTGTCACTGGCAGCAAAGAAAGAGCCCTTTGAGCAGCCAGCAGGGTGAAACAGTCAAGGTCCCAGGACCCCAAGGACATTTCCAGCCTGTGGTTTGCTGGCCTAACCTAAAGGAGCTCCTGATTGGCCAGACATCCCAGAAAGATTAGCATTTCTGTGAAAGGGCAGGATTGAGGAGACCAAAAAAGACGTAGGCAGTGGTAGCAAGTGGGAGAGGGCCGCCCAGATCCCAGTGGGAAGGGGTGTTGGGATGGCTGTGTGTGCTTGTAGGCACTTCCACTGGGCCTCTCTATTACACTGGGGTTAAAGATACGAAAAGGGTCATGCTGTTAATAGTCACTGGCTTCTTGGCATTTAATTTCTGTCTAGGAAACTCTAGTCTATTGTATTGTCTATTCCCTAAGGTTCCTTTTTTTTTTTTTTTTTTTTTAAAGGCAGAGTTACACAGAGAAAAGGAGGGAGGGAGGGAGGGAGGGAGAAAGAGAGAGAGAGAAACGCTTGTATTCATTGATTTACTCTGCAAATTTGCCACAATGACCAGGGCTGGGTTAGGCTAAAGCCAGGAGCTAGGAGCTTCATCTGGGTCTACCACTTGGGTACAGGGGCCCAAGTACTTGGGCCGTCTTCCACTGCTTTCCCAGATGTGTTAGCAGGGAGCTGGGTTGCATGTAGAGCAGCCAGGACAGGAACCAGTGTCCTTATGGGATCCCTGTGTCACAGATAGTGACTTAACCTCCTATGCCACAACAACCAGCCCCAGCCCCCAAGGTTCCTTAAAAGACCCACTTGGGGGCGGTAAGGTTAGATACCTACTGTCCCCTAAATGCATGAAGCACCTGGAAATTTCTACATAGTCTTCTTTTGTGTGCTTACCAAACAGAGGAATATCTTGCCTTCTGCAGAGAAACATATTTATTATTTGAGTGAGAAACAGAGAGAAACAGAGAGCTCACATCTACTCGTTCATTCCCCAAATGCCCTCAAGAGCTGGGGCTAGGGGCTGAGCCAAATCAAAGCTGAGAGCTCAGGCTGGGTGCCCTGGCTCTCCCGCATGTACCTGAGCTAGCTACATCATGTGTTGCCTCCCAGGGTCTGCATCAGCAGGAGACTGGGTTCAGGATATGGAGCTGGGACTCAGACCTAGGCACACAGATGTGGGGTGCAGGCATCTTAACTGCTAAGACCAAACCCCCACCCTGTGTCCTAACTTGTGGCAGAGATAGGACCAAACTGTATCTCACTTTTGCTTCAGCTCTGTTCTGTGAAACCAGTGGAGTCAGTGTAAGCCGGGATGCAGCAGGGAGTGGTGGGCCTGGGGCACACTGAGGAGAGCGTCCTTCATCTCAAGGGAGCAGCCACGGGGGACACCAGCCAGGTTGGTTAAATCATCTAAAATTTACAGGATGTTGGCCGGCGCCGCGGCTCACTAGGCTAATCCTTCGCCTTGCGGTGCCGGCACACCGGGTTCTAGTCCCGGTCGGGGCGCCGGATTCTGTCCTGGTTGCCCCTCTTCCGGGCCAGCTCTCTGCTGTGGCCAGGGAGTGCAGTGGAGGATGGCCGAAGTCCTTGGGCCCTGCACCCCATGGGAGACCAGGATAAGTACCTGGCTCCTGCCATCGGATCATCGCGGTGCGCCGGCTGCAGCGGCCATTGGAGGGTGAACCAACGGCAAAAGGAAGACCTTTCTCTCTGTCTCTCTCTCTCACTATCCACTCTGCCTGTCAAAAATAAATAAATAAATAAAATAAAATAAAATAAAAAAATAAAATTTACAGGATGTGGACTCTCTGGATTTCCAGGTGTCGTCACCTAATTCAAATCTGAAGCATGTGTGGGCCGGATGACCTACATGAGGACCCAGCTTGGCCTTGGGTGGCCTCTTGGTGAATCAGGCCTTTGGGGCTGTCATTGGTGCTGCAGCTCCCAGCCCTGTGCTCTGCTTGCACCTGGTAATGCGTGGGTTTCCAGAGAGGTTGTAGCCTTGCTTACAGGCAAGCAGAAGGGCAGGTGGCATTTTGCCGTGCAAGATGGTGTGGGAGGATCAGAATTTGAGCTCAGGACCCACTGGGACAGAGAAGGTGATGAGGGGTAGGGCTTGCCTGGGGGCTGGAAGTGGGGGTTGGGTGCATTGTCGGGAGTTGCCCAGTGTGGGTCTGATATGGGAATTCCCAAGTGGTCGGTCATGCACGTTCTGTGTACACAGCACTTGACCATTTTCAAAGTGCTTTCCTCGGTATTTGTTCCTGATCGCAGTGCTGTGAGAAGAGGGACATTCATGTTTAGAGAGAATAAGGGAGAGAACAAGCCCTGTGCCAAGTGCTGTATGTGTGCTTTTCTGTAGGATCCTCTCAACAACCCTGTGAGGTTGGTCGCTTTAGTCTCCATATTTCATGTGAGGAGATGGGGGCTCAGATAGGCAAAGTGACTTTCCCAGGCCATGCAGATTAGCGAGGGACAGAGGTGGCGTTCAAGTCCAGGGCCAGCTCTGAAATACAGCCAGCTTCCATCACACACACGTTCTGGACCACTCTGCTCCACCCCAGGTCCCGAGAGGTGCTGGCTGGGAGCGGAGGAATAGTCTGCCCTCAGGGCGGGGCTGCTACATGGAGGATCTTGGTAAGCAGGCAGGAACCCTTGTGCTGAATGTAGGATGATTTCAGCAGCCGTTAAATGAGATGGTGCTCGGGCATTTAAGGAAAATCGCTCCCGTGCAATTTGGTTGGTGGAAAAGTGCTTGGGAGGGCTAATGAGAGGGTATGGGCTGGGTGGCAACAGAGGACAGGCTTGTCACGGGACAGGACCGCAGGCTTGGGGAAGACCTGACAGAGAAGTGCTGTGTTGTCCAAGGCGTGTTGCTGGTGACAGAGAGCGGTTCCTCGAGCTCTCCTCTTGTGACCCCTTTGGGCGTCTGACTCCATTTTAGAATAGTCTATTTCTATTTTGCACCCAATTTTCCCCTCTCAGTATGTTTCACAGTCGGTAGGTGGTTTGTTATTGCTGGTTGTTAAATTTTCCCCAGCGCAGCCCTCGCCTGAAAGAAAACACTGACCCCATCAGCCACAATTTAAAAAATGTTGACCTCTGCCCAAGCTTTTCTGGATGTTTCTATTGGTTTAGTTTCTGCAAGTGAGGAATTTGACTTGCTGGGAATCCCAACACGAAGTTGGGTGCCTTTAAGGCACATAATCCCCTCCCCCTTGCCCCACAATGTGCACCCCCACTGCTCTACTTTTCCAGAACAGGATAATTTGCCACAGATGAAGGAGAAAAGTTCTGGGGACTTTCAGCTATTTGCAACAAATAAACAACAGCAGCAGCAACACCTACCACATTCTTGGCCCTTTGCCGTCTGTTCAGCTGGAAGAGCTCCCCTGTTGTTCCAGGCAGGACTGCTGGCTGGTGCGGTGAACAGGTGAGAGAAAGCACCATCTTTGAGGGGCACACAGCCAGTCCTCTCCAGTGAGTGGAAAAATAACTGCTTTTGGAGGTCATCCTCATACAGGGAGCATCTGTATGAACTTGAAGCTTGAAGTCAGGACTTTTTAGTGTAGGTGAGATAGCCCAGATTTTTTTTTTCCAAAGAGTATTTTTGAAGACTTATTTATTTATTTATTTGAAGGTGGGGGAAGAGAGAGAGAGATTGATCTTCTGTCTGATGGGTTATTCCTCAAATGCTCACAACAGCCGGGTGGAACTCTGTCCTCTCCCAGGTGGACGGCAGGAACCCAAGTACTCGGGCTGTCACTGCTGCCTCCTGGAGTCTTCATCATCAGAAAGCTAGCTGGGAAGGTGGGTTCAATCCCAGGCACTCCAGGATGCCATGTGGGACGTGAGTGCCTCACGTGAGTGCCTCACGTGACAGCCCAACCTGCTGAGCCACGTGCCCGCCCCCAGGGGGAGCCCAGATTTGAAGCTCTCCTTCTGGTGATGACATTTCCCCCCAGCGTGTTTGTTATGGTTTGGTTTGGTTTTCAGAGGAAGAATTGTTGAGCTAAATGACTTTTTTTGAAAAAGTTAATTTAAAAGTTGTGCTAGAATGCACATAATGAAATTTACCACTGTGGCCGTTTTTAAGTGTACAGTTCATTCACACTGCTGTGCAGCCATCACCACTATTCACCTCCAGTACTTTTCCATCTTCCCACACTGAAACTCTGTACCCGTTAACACCAGCTCCCCATTCCTCTTCCCTCTCTAGCGCCTGGCAACCCCCATTCTATTTTCTGTTGATAGGAATTTAGTTACTCTAAGAACTTCATATAGGTGAAATCATATAGTGTTTATCTTTTTTGTGACTGGCTTATTCACTTAGAATGGTGCATTGGGGCCGGTGCTGTGGCGTAGGGGATAAAGCCACCACCTGCAGTGCTGGCATCCCATATGGGTGCCAGTTCTAGTCCTGGCTGCTTCACATCCAGTCCAGCTCTCTGTTGTGGCCTGAAAAAGCAGTAGAAGATGGCTCAAGCACTTGGGCCCATGCACTTGCATGGGAGACCCAGAAGAAGCTCCTGGCTCCTGGCTTCAGATCGGTCCAGCTGTGGCCATTGCAGCCATTTGGGGAGTGAACCAGCAAATGAAAGACCTCTCTCTCTCTCTGTGTGTCTCTCCTTCTCACTGTCTGTAACTCTACCTGTTATGTTGGGCACCAAACAATATGTTGTGCCCACCCGCAGAGACCCCCAGAGAGTCCATCACACCGAACTGCAAGAGCAAGGTTTATTCGGGAGTACAAGCTGCGACAGGGACCCCATCCAACCAACCAGCACAGCGGAGGAAGGAGTGAGGCTCCGGTCTTTGTTAGGGAGAGTTTTTAAATGAAAAAAGAGCTACATCAGCAGGAAAAAAGAGTTACATACAGCATGGAAGCTTTGGGTACTGGGAGTTACAGCTCTGGGCCCAGGGAGTTGCTTTGTTTAGCAATCTCTACTGTGCTGTCCTTGGTCTACGGAGCTAGCTGTCCCTGGTAAGCTTTGATATCTCCAGAGTGCCTGAACGCCTGCTTTTACAAGGACTCGGGTCTGCTATGGGAAAGGGAGGCTGCTTGCTTTTAAAATGGAGTCACTTCGGTTCTTCAGTTAAATAAATAAATAAAATCTTAAAAAAAAAAAAAAAGAAAAAAGGAAGGCAGAGTTACAGAGAGATGTAGAGACAGAAAGAGAGAGAGAGCTTCCATCCACTGGTTCATTCCCCAAATGGCTGCAACGGACAGGAGCTGGGCCAATCCAAAGCCAGGAGCCAGGAAAGTCCTCTGAGTCTCCCACATGGGTACAGGGGCCCAAGGAATTGGGCCATCCCCCTCTGCTTTCCCAGGCACCCTAGCAGGGAGCAGGATCAGAAGTGGAGCAGCTGGGACTCGAACTGGTGCTCCTATGGGATGCTGGCTCTGTAGGCCAGGGCTTCAACCCACTGGCCCCCTGTCTTCCTTTTTAAGGCTGAATAATATTCTGTTGTATGTGTAGACCTCATTTTGCTTCTCAATTCACCCATCATAAGACATTGACCTGAATTGATTTTAAGGCTGTTTCCAACTTTGTGATTTTACAAATCTTTCATTTTCCTTTTTTTGGTGGTGGTGGGGTCCATAAAGTATGAATGGTAACTGTGGATTCTTTGAGGGGAAGGGTTAATTTAAAATGCATTAGTAACATCCTTTTGAAGAAAGATAGGTGATTTCAGGGCCAGGTATTTCCTATTTTCAGTGTCTGAAAGCTGGACACAGTCCTTAAGAAAGTGTCCAAGGAGTTGAGAACAGACTGCCCTGAGTGATTACCTGGGACCTTGCCTAGGAATCCTGTCTGCTCTCCCACTGTGATCCCAGAACCCTCTGGCCAGTGGTCTCTGCCAGCTCCATTTCCCTGCCCCTAGTCTTTCCTGGGGGTCCTTGAACTTGATAGTTGATACAGCACTGGAGTCAGTTGTTGACCGGGTAACTTCCTGCAGGACAAGTACCTCTGCTGAGAGATTTAAAATTCACAAACATTCTGGTCAGGAGAGAATTATGATGCCTGGGAAGGGGCTAACCCTAATATTTACCTTTGGAAATGGACAGGTTGTTTGAAAACCGTGAAATATGTTGGCACACGAAAGGGAAGTTGGGGTCCCGTGCCTGCCCACCCTTTAGTGCTTGTGTGGAGGCAAACACAGGCAGCAGCATTACGGCTGGGCTGTGAGATCCTGTTTCGGAGGGTTCTGAAAAATCCACTGAGTCCTTACATGAAGCAGTCCTGAATGGCAAGGGGATTTGTCCCTGGGAGTCTGTGAGGGAGGCTGTCTTTGACCTCCATTACATTTATCTTCCACAGACCTGTTGTATGTTGAATTATCCAAGGTTCCTTTTTCTATGTTTTTAAACCAAAGCATCTATTGGGATATGGTTTTCTTCTCCAAGAAATACTGGATCGTTATAGAAAATTGGAAGATACAAAGAAGTATATTGGGGGAAGTCACGTGTACACCTGCTGGCTAGAGGTAATTGATGTTCTTCACAATGCAGCCTCTCCTTTTCTGTATGTCATACAAGTTCAGAGCACATTTTGAGTGTAAAATACAGTCTCTGTTAGCCCCAGGGTATTCCACTGTGTAGAGCTCCCATCATTTATTTAACAGTTCCCCATTATGGCAAGCAGGACCCAGTTCCAAATGTTGCTATCATAATTAGCTCTGTTATAAACTTGTTTTTTTTAATATAAAGTCTTTGGCTGTTCTCGTAGGGTCAGTTCTTAGAAGAATTGCTAGACAGAGGTTCTGTTCTCGCTCTGATTCTTGTTTCTCTTTTGTGTGTTCTGTTCTCAGTTTCATCTTCATCATTTTAATTTCTTTTGATTTTCTTTATTTTTTTCTTTATCATTCATTGAGTCTTTGGTATTGGGGTACTGGTTATGTTGTGTTTTTATTGTCTTTAAGTGGAGATTTAAAATGGATTTGAAATGGTTTTTACTTTTTAATACAGGTTTATTTTTGTTTTATTTAAAAGTTTTACATGTATTTTATATTAAAGCTTCATTTTTTACTTGTGGTATCTTCTCATTTTATTTGGCTCTGTTGGTTTGCCTTTTTTCTTTTTCAAACATTTGGCCTGAAAACAGGCATATGTTCTCCAAGTTGTTTTTTTTTTTTTTTTTTTTTTTTTCCCTGTTTCCAGTGGCTGACTCTTTGTATCTTGAATGCAATGATTTGCTGTTCTGTTGCACCCGACTGGTGGTGATTTCAAGGAGTGCATTGTTCGGTTGTCCTTGAGTGAAGAGAGTTCTGTCAGGTTCTGTGTTTGCCTATAGATAGGGCAGGCACTTTCTTTTCTTTTTAAAGATTCATTTTATTTATTTGAAAGGCAGAGTGACAGAGAGAGGGAGAGAGAGAGAGTTTTCCACCTACCAATTCACTTCCCAAATGGCCACAATGGCCATGACTGGGCCAGGGCTGGACCAGGCTGAAGCCAGGAGCCCAGAACTCCATTCCAGTTTCCTACATAGGTGGCAGGGTCGTCCTCTGCTGCCTTCCTGGGAGCACTAGCAGGGAGCTGGATTGGAAGTGGAGCAGTTGGGACTCTAACCTGTGCTGTTATGGGCTGCCGTTGTCACAGGCAGAAGCACGAGGCCGGCCCCACAGCAAGTACTTTCTACTTGGTTTTCCTCTCTCGGCCTTGTTTCCGGCACATTTTCCTTGCCGATCGTGAGTTTGTTAGGATAATTTCTGTCCCTGCTCGAGTCCTCGGCATCCTGATGGGAGTAAGGAAGATGTTGGACATGGTTGCAGGCCTAGCAGGGGACGTCTCTGTTCTCTTTCTTTGGTGTTTGTGGAGCTGCTGGGATGGGGTCAGTTTTGCTTGAGGGCATTTTCTTTTTCTCAGCTTTCACAGCAAGCTATCAGCTGTGTCTGGGACCACACGGCTGTTTGTCTCATCAAGGCACACTCTTGCTGCCTGCTGTAGCTCCTACATCGCTGCCCTGGGATACCTTCCCCACTGCCCTATCCCATGCTTTTCAGATCCTGATTTCAGGTATATTTGAAGGCGTATGAAAACATGTACAAGTAAAGCCATCCATGTGAAGTGCTTTTCCTTCCTCCCTGTCCTCTCTGGTCCTCTGGCACCTGCCTCTCCAAGTGAGAGGCTGGTGGGGTTCCCCGGGGTCCATGTCTCCTAACCTCTCTGTACCACTGCTGCTGCCCAGAAGGGTAACTGCCGCGTGGCTTTGGTGGCCTTTTCAAATCTGGTCCCAGCTGCACTATTTATATCCAGCCACGATTCTTTTTCCTCCCTTCGTGTCCTTCCACCAAGCATAAATCTTCTGGGCTATTATTTAGTGACGTGAGACCAAGCCATGGGCCAGCGTGGATCCCTCCGTGTTTTTCCGCTGCGTGCAGCATTTTCCTTCCCTCGCTGGCCTGCCACTAAGTACAGCTCTGGGCTGTCTGACTTCAAAGCTGTTCCCCTAGAGCTAGCTGTCCTTCAATGAAAACTAAAACGAAAGACATTTCTGAGCTCTTTTAAAAAATAATAATAATAATAATAAAACGCCCTGTGAGTTCTCTGCTGTTCAAGTGGTTCCTAGCATCTCTCCGACAGCGTGACCTGTTGTGGGCTGCCAGCTGTAATTCCTTTGATGTCAGACTCCAGGATGCCTCCTTGGAATCTGCAGAGAAGAGTGGAATTGACTGTGTGAGTGCGTGTTGGAGAGGGGTGGTGGGGAGACTCCCAGTAAGTCTGTTGGACGTGCTGGGAAGGAAATGAGTTTGAACTGGCAATGACCTTTGAGGAGCGCGTGTTCTTCCTGCCGATGGACACTCTCCCCGTCTTCCCTTCCTTTTCATCCCCACCCAAGCTTCCCCTGAAACTCCTTGTTAGTTGTGTGGTGATCACTGCCTAGGGATCTTCTTTGTTTCCTGAGTTCCTCCAAGTAGGCTTGGAGGTCGACCCTGCAAGTGGATTCCTTCTGTTTCCCTGGCCATTTCCCTCTTGGAGTGCCTGAACTCAGCTTCTTGTTTTTAATGGCAAGCTGAGGTCTTTATTTTAAATTTATTTTATTTATTTGAAAGGCAGAGAGATGGAGAGACAGAAACAGAGAGGGATTTCCCATCCTCTGATTCACTCCCTAAATGCCTGCTGTTGCCAGGGCTAGGCAAGGCCAAAACCAGGAGACTGGATCTCACTCTGGGTCTCCCACATGGATAGCAGGGATCCATCTACTTGAGCCGTTACCTGTTGCCTCCCAGGGTGCACATTAGCAGGAAACTGGAACCAGAAGCAGAGCCTGCACTTGAACCCAGGTACTCCGATACCGGATGCAGCCATCCCAAGCAGTGTCTTAACCACTATGCAAGATGTCCACTCCCTGAGCTTTTCTTTTTAGCCATACCTCTCCCTTTTTCTTTTTTATTTTACTTATTTATTTTTTTAACTTTTTAATTATTTTAATTTTATTTGAAAGATAGACAGAGAGACATTGTCCATTTGCTGGTTCACTCTGCAGTCACCCCCAGTAGTCAGTTCTGGGCCAGGCCAAAGCCAGCAGCCCAGAATTCCACCCAGGCCCCCAATGTGGGTGACAGGGGCCCTATTACTTGAGCCATCACCTGCTGCCTTCCAGGGTGTGTGTTAGCAGAAACCTGGATCAGAAGAGGAATAGCCGGGACATGAACCAGGTGTCCTAAGTAGTGACTTAACTGCTATGCCAAAGGCACATGCCATTTTTCCTTTTAAAAAGATCACAGCAAATTTTTTTCTCATTACAGAGAATTTCAAATACACACACACAGATATATATGTGAATAATACCATGAACTGCCGCATACCCATCATCCAGCTGTAGCAATGATGATTTCATAGCCAATCTTTCATCTGTACCCTCCTCCATTGAAGCAAATCCCTGATATACTTCCTTTTCTTTTTTTAAAATATTTTATTTATTTATTTGAGAGGTAGAGTTACCAACACAGGCAGAGGCAGAGAGAGAAGTCGTCCATCCTCTGGTTCACTCCCCAGATGGCCTCCACGAAGCTGAGCCAATCCAAAGCCAGGAGCTTCTTCTGGGTCTCCTATGCAGGTACAGGGACCCTAGCACTTGGCCCATCCTCCACTGCTTTTCCTAGGCCTTAGCAGAGAGATGGATTGGAAGAGGAATAGCCAGGACACAAACCGGTGCCCCTTTGGGATTCTGGCGCCGAAGACGGAGGCTTAGCCCAGTATGCCACAGCACTGGCCCCGACATACTTTCATTTCAGCTAATGTGTATCTATAAAAGGTAAGGATTTGAAAAAAAATAACCAGGGGCTGGCACAGCAGGTTAAGCTGCTGCCTGTGACCCTGGCATCCCACATGAACACTGGTTCGTGTACTCTCTCTCTCTCTTTCTCCCTCCCTCTCTCCCTCTCTGTTACACTGTCTTTCAAATAAATAAGTAATTTTTTTTAAAGAAAAGATAATGGGGCCTGAATTGTGGCCTAATGGGTAAGCCTCTGCCTGCAAAACTGACATCCCATACAAGTGCCAGTTTGAGACGTGGCTGCTCCATTTCTGATTCAGCTCTCTGCTAATGGCCTGAAAAGCAGTGGAAGATGGTCCACGTGCTTGGGCCCCTGCACTTGAGGCTATTTGGAGAGTGAACCAGCATATGGTGGGTCTCTCTCTGTCTCTTCTCCTCTCTCTGTAACTCTGCCTTTCAAAAAGAAAATAACCAACAGTATTATAGAACTCCCAAATTGATAATTCCTTAATATAATAAAATATTCATTGTTCAAATGTCATATCTTGCTTTTTAACCAATTTTTATTGTATACACCAAATATACACACTAGGGTGTTTTAATAGACATGAATAGTGAAATGATTACTACAGTTAAGCAATTAATCACATTAATCTGTCCATCACTTTTCATGGTTACCCTTTGTTTTTGGTTAGCTTTAAATATTACATGTACTTTTATGTCTCGATTAATCTGAAGCTTTCTTTCACTCAAGTGTTTAGCCAGTCACAGGCCCAGAGAACTCTATTCAACCTCACACCAGGCTAGCAAGGGGGCATTCAGTGAAAGGCCGACCAGCCACACAGATGTCAAAGCGCCTCAGGCAGGCTGTCCCCCACAAAGTGGCTGTAAACGTCGCAGCCACAGTCCCCTGGCACAGCCCTGACACCTTCTCTTCCCTGGGCTGGGTGCTCCTGGAAGGTGTGGACAGTACATTAGTCAGCTTTTCATCCCTGCAACAACATACTGGAGAAAACGAACTTTATAAAGAGAGAACAGGTTCAGTTAGCTCACAGTTTTGGGGATTCAAGCCCAAGATTAGGTGGCCCCCTTGGTTTGGTCTCTTGATGACGGCAGCAAAGGTGGAATGTGGAGCTTGAGTAGAGGTGAGCCAGGAAGCAGAGAGCAGCTGTCCCTCTCAGTCCTCCTGTTCCAGCCCTCTCCTGCTGCCAGGTACTCGGACACGCCCCCAGGGACCCAAGGACCGCCCACTGGGCTCTCCTTCTGAACTCTGTAATTGGGTTAAGTTCCTACCCTCTTGGTGGGATTAATTTATGACTTCAGGAGGCAGTCTTATTCAGACCATTAACAGTTTTCTCATTAGTGCTGAGTCCCTGGAATTAAAACAAATTTTTGTTAAGTATGCTTTGCCAAACTATAGCATTTTAAACTTCATTCTTTTTTTTCTTTTCGTTTTTATTTTAAAGATTTATTTTATTTGTTTGAAAGACAGCAAGGAGAGAGAGGGAGGGAGAAGGAGGGAGAGAGAACGAGAGAGAGAGAGAGAGACAGATCTTCCATTCACTGGTTCTCTCCCCAAATGGCTTCATCAGCTGGGGCTGGGCCAGGCTGAAGCCACAAGCCTGGAACTTCATCTGGGTATCCCAAGTGGGTGACAAAGATCCAAGGATCTGTGTGCCGTTTTCCACTGCTTTCCCAGGTGCATTAGCATCAGCAACCAGCTGGATCAGAAGCAGAGCAGCCAGACTCAAACCGGTGCTCCAACATGGGATGCTGTGGCTTAACGCTATGGCTTAATGCGGTATATCACTCCATTGCCCCTCCCCCTCCTTTTTTCTTACTTAGGGAACTCACATAGCATTCTCTACGTACTCAACAGTTTTTGTTTTTTTTTTTTTGGACAGGCAGAGTGGACAGTGAGAGAGAGAGACAGAGAGAAAGGTCTTCCTTTGCCGTTGGTTCACCCTCCAATGGCCGCCGCGGCCAGCACGCTGCGGCTGGCGCACCGCGCTGATCCGAAGGCAGGAGCCAGGTGCTTATCCTGGTCTCCGGTGGGGTGCAGGGCTCAACACTGTTTTAAGTAGTGACACAACTTGGCTTATTTAATTTTGATAGCAACCTTAGAGATTAGCTGTTGGTTACCATAGGGAAGGGCCTGCTCCTACTTACAGCAGTTGTCCTCTGACTGTCTCTCGGTGTCACCAGCATGCCACTCACATCATCCTGTGAATTGAAGGCCTCAGCCCTGTGAGAATGCTGTTCACGAGAGGGCCCGGCCAAGCCATCTGCTAAAGCTATTTTCTGTGTCTTTTATATCAGTAGGGATTGTGATGGTGAACATACGTGCTGCATTTTCTGGGATACTCCCAATTTTATATCATTCTAACTTTTTCAGTAAAGGTGAGGTTTCATGGGTAAATGCAATTTTACTCTAATGCCTTGGTAAAGCATGTTGTGTGTATTTGCAAGTTAGGAAAAAAATTTTTTTAAAAAAGATTTATTTCAAAGACAGTTTTTTTTTAAAATTTATTTATTTATTTTTAATTTATTTTACAGGTAGAGTTACACAGTGAGAGAGAGAGAGAGAGAGAAAGGTCTTCCTTCTGTTGGTTCACTCCCATAGCAGCCGGCACTGCACCAATCTGAAGCCAGGAGCCAGGTGCTTCCTCTTGGTCTCCCATGCTGGTGCAGGGCCCAAGCACTTGGGCCATCCTCCACTGCACTCCCGGGCCACAGCAGAGAGCTGGACTGGAAGAGGAGCAACTGGGACTAGAACCTGGCGCCCATATGGGACGCGGGCGCCACAGTCGGAGGATTAACCAAGTGAGCCACAGCGCCGGCCCTCAAAGACAGAGTTACAGAGAGGCAGAGGCAGAGAGAAGAGAGATCTTCCATCTGCTGATTCACTCCTCAAATGGCTGCAACAGCCAGAGCTGGGCTGATCCAAAGCTAGGAGCCAGGATCTTTTTCTGGGTCTCCCACGTGGGTGCAAGGGCCTAAGGACTTGGGCCATCTTCTACTGCTTTCTCAGGCCGAGCAGAAAGCTGGATTGGAAGTGGAGCAGCCAGGACTCAAACGGGTGCCCATTAGGGATGCTGGCACTGCAGGTGGCTGCCTTACCCCCTGTGCCATAGCACCAGCCCCTGGAAAAAACATCTTGATGTGGAATTTTAACACAATTGTTGAAGCCACTTAGAATGCCTGCATCCCATACTGGAGTAACTGGGTTTGAGTCCCAGCTCTGTTCCTTATTCCAGCTTCCTGCTAATGTGCAGAAAGTGGTGGCTTCCACCAACATGGCAGACCTGGAGTGAGTTTCTGGCTCCTATCTTCAGCCTGGCCCAGCCCTGGGTATTGTGGGCATTTGAGGAATGAATCAGCAGATGGGAGATCTGTCTCACTGTCTGTCTCTTTCTCTCTCACTGTTTTACTGCCTTTGAAATAAATAAAATTTGATTTAGAAAAAGTGTGTCATGAAATCTCGGCTTCTGGGGCCAGGTATGTAGCACAGTGGCTACACACTGGACAGAATGCCTGTGTCCTGTATCAGAGCGCCTGGCTTGAGTGCCGGCTGCTTTGCTTTTGATCCAGTTTTCCACTGATGCGCACCCTGGGAAGCAGAAGGAGAAGGCTCAAGAATGTAGGTCCCTGCCACCCGTGTGGGAGACCTGGATTGAGTTCTGGACTCCCGGCTTTGGCCTGCCCTGCCATGACTTCTGTGGACCTTTTGGGGAGTGAACCAGCAGATGGAAGATCTCTCTCTCTCTCTCTCTCCCTCTGCTTTGAAAATAAGTGAATTTTTAAAAATGGATTCTGAACGCTGGTTCATTGGCAGCTCCGACACCTGAGGGATGTTTCATCCCCTGTTTGGGTCAGAGTCCATCACACCCTCCTTCCTTACTGTCTGCACAGCTAAGATTGGGCAGCCCAGGCAGCAGGCAGAGCCCAAACACCTGGTTTTCTCTCCCTGAGGTGACTGCTGGCCCTGGTCGGGCACAGTGCACAAGCAGGCATGTCGGGGCTGCGGCTGTCAGGTACACAGTCACTCTCCAACGCACCAGCATCTGCAGAGCCTGAGACAGAGAGCGAAGGTAGAACACACACAAAAGGCATTGTCAGAGAGGAAGTTTTGATCTAACGGAAGAAGATTATTTTCTCCAGGCACTCTGTGAATAGCATTGACACAGCGTTGTGGCCTTTGTCTGTGTCTTCAGTCATAGGTTGAATGTGAGTGGCATGCTAGTGACGGGGCTGGGCACAAGCCATCCTGTGGAGGACAACTGATGTAAGCAGGAGCAGAACCCAGGATGGTGTAGCTCATAGCAGCAGGGCTGCCGGTTTTATTTTGGGTAAGCTGAAGGATGTGCCTGGCACGGTGCACAGGTGGCTACGGCAGTCAGTACCCTCGTCACCAGCAGCCTGGGATGTCAGAGGCAGCGACTTCTGTTGTTCCTGCTCGTGTTCTGCAGCGGTCAGAACAGCACAGGGGGTGCTCAGTGAGTGTGTGCTGAACGAACAAGCACCCCACTTACTGATCAGAGCGCTCATGTGTCACGACCCTCATTGGATGCTAAGCTGGCGTCTTGCCCTTTTTGTGTGAACTTTCCAGATCTTTAAACGTTATCCCTTTTATCTGGACTCCTCCTTATTCTGCCTTGGCCAGCAGGTCCTCCCCGTGCTTTCCTCAGGCCGTGTCCTGACCCAGTTTCATAGCATTTGGTTTCTAAGAGTTGCCCTCAACCAAACCTCGGTTTTTGGCTGGTTGCCCACAAAGCAGCCTCTGGTTTCCCCTTGTCCCCCAGGCACTGTAAGCCCTGTGGTAGCCCCCCACTTCTCAGTGTTCTTAAGCTGAGGGGATTTCTGGCTTCCACATAAGCCACGTCATATAGGGGATAAGGTGATTTTTTTTTCGCTTTAGAATCCCCAGCAACTTAGGAAGCGGGGTGGAGTCTTGCGGCTCTTTGAAAGAACACAGCAAAGTGATGCAATGATGAATGACAGCCAGTGAACACTCCATCCAACTAGAACGTCAGCTTGGAATCAGGTTAGAACCATGTCCTTACTTGAATTGGAACTTGGCCAGAACTGGAATTTTATTGACTGTAAGTCATCGATTCAAGAACTTTTTCAGAAGCGACTCCCTGGTTTTCTTCCTTCTGTACTTCCCAAATCTGTCGTAGTCTACATTTACGACTTCTATAATCATAAAGTTAAAAGGCAAATGTCTTCTTGTAAATGAACGAAAGCTAGAAAATGCCATGTCCTTTGTTAAATTGCCTGGTGAGGTACACAGCCCTGTCCCCCCCATCTGTGTGTTTCCCAATTAATAGAGGGCAAGGGACGTTGTGCTTGAGGCTGGAGGACCTTGGCTGCTTGTACTGGAATCCATGAATTTGGTCCAAATTGATAGTGTTCTGGTATTTGTGGAGGCTATTATTTATTTTATAAAAAGCAGCTTAAAGGAAGGCATATTTTCCCAAATTGACCGTGTAGAGTTCAGGATAAATAGCTTTCTAGTAAGTGCTCTGTGAACAGCAGGAATATGGATTTACTGTAGGGGTCTTGAGTCTTTTTTAAATGCATTGTTTTAAGTTAGTGGGAGGCAAAGATGAAAGGAAGAATTTCAAGATAAGCCCTGTGAGTAATTTTGCGTTGCAGCGAGGAGTTGAGATGGATGGGATTTGCTTTGGCATCCATGCACAGTCCTGATGTAAAAAGTGTATCGAAGCAGAAGGCTGCCCTGGACTCTTTGGCTGTAGGGGGGCCCTCGTTTGGGCTGGGATTCTGGAACTGAGCATGTGGCGAATCTAATATTAGAAAATCAGTTCTTGCCCAGCCCCCATCCTTCTCCCTAAAGCTTTTCTGTCCCTCTCACAATGTGGGCATGACGTCTCTCCCCCTCCTTCCTTTTGTGCTTTCTCTGTGAGCAGTCATGTAATTTATTTCTTGGCTGCTTATCTTTTTATTAAGCAGATTTTCTCCCATGGCCCCAGCTCCTCTCCCAAAGGCCTTGCCTTGGTTGTGACGCACACTCACCAGTCCGCATGATTCTGTGTTCGGTTGCAAACGCTGGCATCTGTAAATGGAAACCACAAACCTGGAGTACGGAATCATATCAGAACAGAATACCTCTTACGTGTTTGGCTGTATTGTTTTCTGGTCCCAGTGGCGCCAGGAATGAGACACTAATGATCTTGGATTTTTGGAGCCTTGGAGGATTTGGAAACTGGTGAATTTTTAGCCCTCTTAGGGGGATTCAGGCTGCAAATATTGAAGTGCGTGGAAGGGGCTATACAAGTGGTCATAAAGCTTGAAACTGAGCAGGATTAAAGAGGAGGGCCTGGCTGCTTCATCTCTGATTTTCTTTGCATTCTTGGACAATGCAAAACAATCGCCAGGACATTTTTGCCAAGCTCTGACAATGTTTTTTGGGTCTTAATATCCTTATCTTTAAAAGAGGGAGTTAATCAGTTCTCTCCAGCTTCATAATTTTGTGTGAAAATCACATGGTTATGTGAATCCAGATGCAGCTGAGGAGTGTTTAGAGTTTCTCAGAAGCCAAGGAGTTGGTTGACTTGAAATAAATAATCCATGAAAGTATCCTTAGAACCAGCATAGTGAATATACGGGATAGCGATATTCATAATCACGACATGTAATGAACACTTGCTTCAGGTGAGACATTGTTCTGTTTCTTACCTGTGTTAATTTATGTAACCTATATTACATTTTTACATAGATTTTTTTTTTTTTGACAGGCAGAGTGGACAGTGAGAGAGAGAGACAGAGAGAAAGGTCTTCCTTTGCCGTTGGTTCACCCTCCAATGGCCACCGCGGCTGGCGCGCTGCGGCCGGCGCACCGCGCTGATCCGATGGCAGGAGCCAGGAGCCAGGTGCTTTTCCTGGTCTCCCATGGGGTGCAGGGCCCAAGCACCTGGGCCATCCTCCACTGCACTCCCTGGCCACAGCAGAGAGCTGGCCTGGAAGAGGGGCAACCGGGACAGAATCCGGCGCCCCGACCGGGACTAGAACCTGGTGTGCCGGCGCCGCAAGGCGGAGGATTAGCCTAGTGAGCCGCGGCGCCGGCCCATTTTTACATAGATTAATTTATTTAATGTACCCTGTGAGGTAGATGTAGTCTATCAGCCCCATTTCATAGATGCAGAAACTGAGATGTGGGGAAATTAGGTATCTCTGATAAACTGATAATGACGGACCCCAAGCCCTTCACTGTTGTACCTTTCTGTCCCTAAAATTCACCAATTAGGAATGGGGATTACTCATGGTTCTCCAGACTGATAACCCATAGGGTATACATAGAAGCAGGTATGTAGATACTTGATTTATGAGGACAGACTTTTCGGGGAACTTGACTCACACAGCTGTGGAGGCTGAGAAGGCCAAGCTAGGCTGTCAGCAAGCCTGGGGGCCAGTAGTGTGCCTCCACTCAAGTGCCGAGGCCCCAGAACCAGAGGAGCCAACAGTGCAGTGCTCAGTCTGAAACCAAAGGCTGAGGACCCCAGGGGCCTGGTGCAAGTGCCGGGAGTCCAGAGACAGGACATTCTGAAGTCCTGATGTGCAGCGGCAGGAGGAGAAGCCGGGCCTCGCTCCAGGCGAGGGAGGAAATCCACTTTTCTACTTCTTGGCTCCATCCAGACCCCCAGACAGTTGTGCCTGCCCACACAGAAGGTGCATCTTCCCTACTCAGTCCACCAGCTCTCCTGCCCGTCTCCTGCGACACACCCTCACAGGCACGCCTGGAAATGATGCTTTACTGTTTGTCTGGGTTTTCCTTAAGTTGACACCTAAAATTGACCATCGCTGTCGTCGTCGTTCCCCTCGGTGACCCCCCAGTGCTGCTTAGGGTGCTGGTTGCAGAGGTGAGACCAGGCCTGATAGGTCTGATAACACAAGGAAGTTGATCCGAGTTGGCTGTCTTGCGGGTGGCAGTCAAGGAGAGACGGTAGGCCGTTCAGTGTTACTGTACCCAGAAGGGATCTTAATTTAGAAAGGAGACTGTGGATCCATCTCTTCTGTTGTATCCTCCAATGCTCCGTCCCTCCATGCTGCAAACACCATTTTCACCCAGCGCCTCCTTAGAGCAGGAGTTTCTCACCTGCCCAGCGCATACGGCCCCTCCGTGTGGGTGCCCCAACATCCACCAAGTCCAGTTCCACGCATTCACTACTCTCTGGCAGGGAACCTGCCTCCTCCCATACCCCACAGAATGGGCTCATTCCCATCTGCCTCAATAAAAATTTTTTTGTTTTATTATTTATTCTCATTTTATCTAAAAGCAGAGACAGAATTAAAAAATGAAAAGCCAGGAACTCCACCCGGGTGGCAGGGAACCAAGCACCTGGGTCATCTTCCATTGCTTTGCCAGGCCCATTAGCAGGGAGCCAGATCTGAAGTGGAGCAGCTGGGACTTGAACTTACGCTCTGATACGGGATGCTGGCGACACAAGCAGCAGCTTAACACACTATGCCACACACTGGCCCTGATATTCACCCTTTTTGAAACCTCTGGTGTTAGTTCCTTTTTAGAGATTTGACACTTAACCTGTATTAATTTATTTATTTTTTGTTTGTTTGTTTGGCTTTCCAAACTATATTATAAGCACTTTGAAGACAGGGAGTAGGACTGAAAATTGAGATTGCTGTCTTATGTGCAGGTGGGACGCTAACTAGTTCTAATGGATTTCCGGGACTTCCAACTTTAATTTTCCTTATTAGGGATGTGAAGGATGGATAAGCCCATAGATCAGTCCACCAATCTCTGGGCCTAAATTCTAGCAAGGCTGCTTGGGAAGAAGGAAAGGGAGTCCTGTTTTGTGTAGCTCATAATAAACTTTCGAAACTCATTTCCTAAGTAGGAAGATATGCAGAAAATTATAAATCATTAACAACAGTCTGCTGTTCCTACTAGGAGACGCTAGTGTGCTGTGTCATCCTTTAGGGCTTCTGCTGATGATGAAATACTCAGGTGTACCGAGCTGGGTGTGATAAGTTTCATCTCGCCTGTCAACATTGATGGATTAGTGGTGGCTTTTCCAGCTCGGTGTTGAGAAGGATTCTGAGGCTTTGTCTGGTTTCCATGTCTGCCAAGGTCTGCAGAGGGAAATGGCGGCAGTCCCGAGACGCTCTCTACCTTCCTGGGACTCTTGCCCGCGCGAGGCCACCCCTTCTCCTCTACCCTGCCCCAGACAGAAGCAGAAGTGAGAAACTGGGAAGCACAGAGCAGTCCCTGGAGCCCATCCTCCAAGCGCACACAGGGCCGAAGATGCCGCTTCCACACTCCTACTGTGCTCTATTTTAAGTCAGAACTGGCCAAAGGATATCTGAGAGCCCCGACAGAATGTCAGAAGCTAGAAGTGAAGTGCCCTTGCTTCCTTATAATAACAGATGACTTAAGCGAAGCCAGCCACAACAGGGCATTCCCAACTCACTCAACTGCCCGGCCAACGGGTCACATAGCCCCCTCATGGCCCACTGATGGTGCTGGCAGGTGGGTAGCTCCCAACAACCTCTTCCAGTGTGACAAGCCCTTGCTGCTGGTCCCCAACAGGATTCCCAGGGGGTACAGGCCACCCCTGTCTTCAGCCCTGACCCTAGCGGGAACCAGCTAGAGTCCTCTAAAACGCCTGTCTTCTTAGGAGGCGCTTAGGCCTTCACCTGTGGCTGCTTTAGGGGATGGCACCAGAGACTGCCTCTCAATTTTATTTTGCTCAAGACCTGTGCTTTTCATTAGAATCACATGGAGGGCTTGAAAAAATGCAGATTCCTTGGCCGGCAGCGGGGCTCACTAGGCTAATCCTCCGCCTGTAGCACCAGCACCCCGGGGTTCTAGTCCTGGTTGGGGCACCGGATTCTGTCCTGGTTGCTCCTCTTCCAGTCCAGCTCTCTGCTGTGGCCTGGGAAGGCAGTGGAAGATGGCCCAAGTGCTAGGGTCCCTGCACCCGCATGGGAGACCAGGAGGAAGCGCCTGGCTACTGGCTCCGGATCGGCGTAGTGTGCCAGCCGTAGCGGCCATTTGGGGGGTGAACCAACGGAAGGAAGAGCTTTCTCTCTGTCTCTCTCTCTCTCTCTCTCACTGTCTAAATCTGCCTGTCAAAAAAAAAAAAAAAAAAAAGAGTTGTGGCTTTGTTCCTTTTTTAAAGTTTGGTAATCACCTCCCATCTCTAAATAATAAGTGCATTCCTGCTGCTATTTCTCTGTGGATTCTTTTCCAACACCACGTGTTGCCTTTCTGCTGGGATGGATCACTGGCCACTAAAACCAAACTCACCTCTCCTTTCCTTGTCCTCTTGCTGTAATTATGTCACCATGCATGGTTTTCATGGTTACACTTTTAGCTTTAAATAACACGCCCTGCCTCTCTGTAATCCTTGTGCCTCAATGAAGACTTTTTATAATTCGGGAACGTTGGTGTCTCTCTCTCCTGCCTTTCAGTTTCTTGTGCCTCCCCCATCTGAGTTTTGTACCTTCTCTTTTAGTTTGTCAGGGTTGGTAATGTTTACATTGCGTTATCTAACTGTGGTCCATGCGTTGTGTGGTGTAGGAAGTCAGCCAGCCACTCAATAGTGGTATTGTTGTATCTGCAAATACTGTTCATGGCAAATGCAAGCGATAGTTGCGATGACATTTTTGTTTGTCCTGAGGTTTCTAATTGCCTTTACCCCCTTGTGTTATTTGACTATACCTTCAGTGCCCCCTCCCTCAGCCCCAGACTCTTGATTCAGTCTGGTGCTTTATGAAGTCCCCGTTCCTGGGACTTTCCCACCCTCAACCTTCCTGGACAGGTTGTTTTCTTTTTCTTTTTGACAAGCAGAGTGGACAGTGAGAGAGACAGAGAGAAAGGTCTTCCTTTGCCGTTGGTTCACCCTCCAATGGCTGCCGCAGCCAGCACGCTGCGGCCGGCGCACTGCACTGATCTGGAGCCAGGTACTTATCCTGGTTTCCCATGGGGTGCAGGGCCCAAGTACTGCATTCCTGGGCCACAGCAGAGAGCTGGCCTGGAAGAGTGGCAACCCAGACAGACTCCGGCGCCCCGACCGGGACTAGAACCCGGTGTGCCGGCGCCGCAAGGCGGAGGATTAGCCTAGTGAGCCACGGCGCCGGCCGACAGGTTGTTTTCTAGATCTGTTACACAGCTTTCACCTTAGAATTTTGCTTTAGTACTTACTTTCCTAAGTTGGTTTCCAATTGGATTTTATTCTAGCTTCAGTCACTGATTGGTTCCAGACTTTTTTTTTCCTTGGGTGGCCCAAAAACCAGTTAGGAGTGTTACCAAGGAGATCTTAAAGGGAAAAAAAATGTATTTTCAAGAGCAGAGCTTTAAATTTTAGTGTGTGAGTTCAGCACAGGTTAAGTGTAAATGAGAATCAGCTGTCTTTGGATTAACTACTACTATTCCGTTTTTTAAAAGAAGATTCAAAAAGGAAGTAAAGCAAGGATTCCAAATGCAGTCTTCCTTTTAGACCAGCCCAGCTGCTTTGCAGTCTGGACTTGAACCTCTTCTGGTTGGGTCAGCCTGGAATCAGAGCTGTCTCTAGGGATGCCAGTGGGGGTGGGGGTGGGGGTGCATGGTATTGTGGGAAATGCTAGATCAAGATTTAATCCATATTATGAGTTGAAATCCTGGCTTTCTTGTTTCTGTTAGCTAGTTGATTTCCCTTGTACTATGGATAATAAACACCACCCTCCCAGGATGCTGGAAAGATTAAATAAACCAAAGAATACTAAAGTTGAGAAGTTCTGTGTGTGTATATGTATATATATTCACATGTTTTCACGGTGAATTTGTGGTGAGGTGTTGGATTGTGCTGCAGGAGCAAAACCTGCACCAGCTGAAGGTGAGAGAAGACTGAACTTGAGTTTAAGGCACAGCTTTATAGTTATGGGGGCTATGGGTTTGAACAGGACATAGCTCCCAAACTCATGCAGATGGTTGAGTCCCAAAGTCTCGGATTGATGGTGCTAAGAGGGTGGACACATAATCCAGTTGTGGTGTCTAGAAGGTGGGCCTGGTGGGAAGTCCTGAGGTCACTGGGGGCATGCCCTTGGAAGGTGGTTCTCCCAAGAGGGTTGCTTATAAAAGCCTGAGTCAGACGCAGTTGCTCCCTCCGATTCCTGGCTCGCCGTGTGATCATTCCAGCGCAGGTGCTCCATCGTTGTTGTTCTCTATCCTCACCACAGGGCTGTGTCAGTGCGGCTTGCCCAGTCTTGGACTGTGAGCCTCTAAAACTGTAAGCCACCAATAAGCCTCTTTCCCTCATGAGTAACTTACGTAAGGTATCTGTTATAGTGATGAAAAGCTAATGCAGTTGGGCAGAGTTAATGAAGAGCCAACCAGGTGACATGAATAAACTGGGCCAGGTGGTAGCAGATGCAAATTAGAGGGCCAGGGTTAGTCCAGGGGAAAACCACATCCATTCACCAGCTTGCCCTTAGGTAATGGAGGCCTGGTGTTGTCAAGTCTTCTGATTTTTTGGAAAGTTTAAAGTCTGCCTTTTTTTAAAAAAAATTATTTATTTATTTGAGGGCCAGCACCGCGGCTCACTAGGCTAATCCTCTGCCTTGCGGCGCCGGCACACCGGGTTCTAGTCCCGGTCGGGGCACCGGATTCTGTCCCGGTTGCCCCTCTTCCAGGCCAGCTCTCTGCTGTGGCCAGGGAGTGCAGTGGAGGATGGCCCAGGTGCTTGGGCCCTGCACCCCATGGGAGACCAGGAAAAGCACCTGGCTCCTGGCTCCTGCCATCGGATCAGCGCGGTGCGCCGGCCGCGGCGGCCATTGGAGGGTGAACCAACGGCAAAGGAAGACCTGTCTCTCTCTCTCTCTCTCTCACTGTCCACTCTGCCTGTCAAAAAACAAACAAACAAATAAATAAATAAATAATTTATTTATTTGAAAGAGTTACAGAGGGAGAGGGAGATAAATATATATATTTGATAAATATATATTTGATATATATATATATATGAGAGAGAGAGAGATCTTCCATCCCTGGTTTCCATCCCTAGATGGCTACAATCCAGGCCAAAGCCAGGAGCTTCTTCCAAGTCTCCCATGTGTGTGGCAGGAGCCCAAGCACTTGAACCATCTTCTGCTGCTTTTCCCAGACCATTAGCAGGGAGCCAGATCAGAAGTGGAACAGCGGGGACATGAACTGGCGCCCATATGGAATGCCTGCAACACAGGCGGCATCCTTATCCACTGCACGACAATGCCAGTCCCCAAATCTTATGAGAAACTAGTTTTTACATGCTGTTAGCCAGTTCAAATTTTTTCTTAACATTGGGCAAGCCAAACAAAACTCATACGCAGGCCACCAGTTTAAGGCCCTTGCTTTATTGTATGGGAGTTAGGTGTAAACGGCAAACAGTCATCATGAAAGTTTTTCTGATTTCATAGCTGATGATAACGTGGAAGTGATTTGCTCATCTTAGTTTTGCAACACCTGCACACATGAACCATGGTCCCGGATACCTTTTTCCCGAGGGAATTGAGAGTGTTGAGCTGGACGTGGCCACAGTAGAGCCCTTCCATTAGCCCTTCTAGGTTAATAGTCATCTGGGATTTCGAGCTTCTGGGGTGCGGTGGTTTGGCTAGTTACCAGTTCACCTGATCCAGCCCTAAGGTCTCCATCCTGTCCTCAGGATTCCATAGAAAGCACATATGGGAGTGCACCACATTGTTCCAAACTGCCACACCGTTGACAGGAGATACAAAGCTAGTTGGGTGTCACTTTTTAAAGAAGTGTGCTGAGTCGCTGGGACCCTGCTTCCTGTGCTCTGTGCTCATCAGCGAGTTCTTGAACCCTAACTCACTTGAACAGCACTTGATTTGCAGGACACCTTCATCTGTGTTCTTACTAGCTCCAACCGTAGGCCTGCCAATTAAGTAATTCTCCCAGATTTTTGGCCAATCTGCCTCAAGCTTCTAGTCTGTGGTTTTTCTTTATCTATGATGTGCATCTTCGCCTCTGTTTTGTAATTACCACCAGCCCAGCCCCTCAGAGAAATTCTTTGTTAACATAAGCGCTCAAGTTGGTGAGATTGCAGGTGGTGCAAGGAACTTGGGTAATTAGAGGACAGCAGGTGAGGGGGTGGACAGGGCTTTCTCCAGGCGGAATCTTGCAATGAGCTTCACCTCTCTTCCGTTCAGCCTGTCTCCCTTTTCCTCCCTATTGTTCTCTGCCCCCTGGAGCTCTGTGCTGATTCTGTCTGCAGAGCCTCGTCTGGAAGCACCTGCTCTTGCCCCTCAGCCAAATCATCCCTCGCTTTCACTTCTTTCTCTTCCTCTTCCTGTGCTCCTTCACCTCCGGGGGTTGCTATCAACAGTTTTCCTGCTGCACTGGGTAGGAGATGAGCAGAAGAACTTACTGGCAGACCCTTTTATCATCCATAACCACGTGAGTTCCTGCTGTTAATAAAGACGGGCTGGGAGGAAGAAAAATAAAACGCACAATAGACAGCAGATGCTCAGACTTTGCAGAAGTCACACTGTCTCCACTCTGAGAGCCTGAATCAATCCCTAAGGTTCCTGACAGGGGGTAATTTGTAATTTTCCTGAGACATAGATTTGAATTGCAGCTCCATTGTAACTCTCCAGTAATTAAAACTTTTTTTGTGAAAAGGGGCTGTTTCAAAAAAGAATATCAGCTGCTGGTATTCACGATGTTAGGGAAGAAAAAGCAAAGACGTTCAAAGAAGCCATAGGTCCCCATCAGAAAAAGGGAGTTTTGGAAATGTTAAAGGCTAGAGTGATGGATTTCACTGTGTTGGGATTAAGTCTCCCATGCCCTGTACTCTCTGTAGGGAAACAAGGGAGTTGCTGAAAGTTCAAGCAGCTCCTTGAGCCAGGGCAAAATTTGTTAGGTTGACCTGCTTTTACACAAAGTTGGAAAGGTGGTTAACTAATAGTGGGTGGTGAGACGTTAAAAATAAAAATCATGACAAAGCCAGAAGCCTCGACAACCTCCTCTGTGTTTATGGCTTTGGGATTTATGAAGCTGTCCGGACGTCCTTCTCTGGAATGTCAGGCTGCACTGTGCCCCTGTTGTTGGACGTGTTCAGGCAGGTGCCACGGGGCCAGCTGTCAAGGAAATTCCTGCATTTGGGTTCTGGGGACCTTCTCCGCTGACGTGGCCATCTTTTCTTCTGTCCTCTATGTGTATGCGGGTGCCTCTTAGTCGCCAGAGACAATCAACACTGAACTGAAAGAAGCAGGAGTTTATGGCCACCTGTTCCTTAAACTTGAATGTCCTGGATACTCCCACAGCCCTGAGCCACACTTCAAAGCGGAGAGCGCCTCTGCCCTCCCAGACCGCCTGTAAGAGCCCTGTCCCCTGGCCACAGTTGCCAGTCTTCCCTCTGCAACTGCAGCTCCCACTTTACTCAGGCAGTCTCTCTGAGTGATGAAAGCAATTTACCCATAAGGTGTGAATGAGGCTTGATCTTTGAATGTTTATATTTTAAAATCAAATGAGGCTTGGTGGTTGCCAGGGGCTTGGGGAAGCAGGGGAATGGGGAGTTAGTGTTTAGTGAGTGGAGAGTTTCCGTTTGGGAAGATGAAAAAGTTCTGGATGATGGTGGTGATGGTTGCATAAAAGTGTGAATATTCTTAACACTGCTGAACTGTATGCTTAAAAATGATTAAAATGGTGAATTTTATGTGCATTTCACCACAATCAAAAGGTAAAAATCAAATGAGACTTCTGCAAGCCATGAGTTTTACACAAGTAATGTAAGGTCTTTTAGAGAATTTGAAAAAATACAGAACACAAGAAGATGGGGATTATAAATCTCCCCATTGCTAACATTAAATTTTATTGTGTTGTATAACCCATCAGTCTTTTTTCAGTGTAATTAATATGTTTAAAAAGTAGAAAAACAGGGCTAGATCATAATACTGTTTTGTAGCTTTCACTTACCAGATTCTGAATATTCTGTGTCATCAAATATCCACCAGCACATCATTAGTTGAACAGTTGCTTGATAATCTGTCATTCCTGACTCCCAGACAAGATCTTCTTTCCAGTAGCAAATATACTCTCATTGTATCCCATGCTTGCTTGCTTGCTTTTCTTCCTCCCTCCCTCCCTCCCCTCCTCATGAGTTACAGAGAGAGGGAAAGACAGAGAAAGAGATCTTCCACCCTCTGGTTCACTCCCCAGATGGCTGCAATGGCTGGGACTGGGCCAGGTCGAAGCCAGGAATCCAGAACTCTGTGTCTCCCACATGGTGTCAGGGCCCACGTCCTTGGGCCTTTCCCGTGCTTCTTTCCCAGGCACGTTAGCAGCAGCTGGATCTGAAGTGGAGCAGCTGGGACAGGAAGCATTGCCAATATGGGATGCCGGTGTCGTAGGTTGCAGCTTAACCTGCTGTGCCACACGGCGGCCCCCTCTTATGTATTTCTTTCATACCACTTATAAGAATTTCAAATTATATATGTCTTGGAGATCCTTTGATGTCTGTCTCCTCACAAGAACACACTCCATGAGGATGGATGTTGTGTGTGTCTGGTTCACCGTCTCATCCCTAGTGCCTAATACTGTGCTGCAAACAAATAAGGAATAAATTCGTAATTATTGAGATTTAATTTTCATCTGTTTGCTCCGATAGCACATCATTTGCATAAAGCCTTTTACAAATCCCTAATTGAATCCTTATTAAAACTTCCTATAAATTGAATAGATTTAGTGTTTCTAGTTATTAGAATAATACAGGCTGATTTTATGGTTTCAGAAAACATGGAAAAGGATAAAAAAGAAAGTAAAGATCACTGGTAATCCTTTTTCTGGGCTTTGGGATGGTTCAGTTAGCGTGATAATGATCTCTCCCTATAGAGGTTTGAAAGATTCTGCCTGTGAAACTGCCTAAGCTCATGACAAGAGCCTCGGGTGATTAATGACGTCATAAATATGGGTGTCAATTGCTAAATCAACAATAGGAGTCACTGTGCACTTGCTCCCCATGTAGGATCTCTGTCCTTAATGTGTTGTACTATGAGAATTAACGGTAAAAATATTCTTTAAACAGTACTTTATACTTTGTGTGTCTGTGTGGGTGCAAATTGTTGAAATCTTAGTATATACTAAGTTGATCTTCTGTATATAAAGATAATTAACAATGAATCTTAATGAAGAATGGGATGGGAGAGAGAGTAAGAGTTGGGATGGTTTGCGGGTGGGATAACCGCTATAATCCAAAAGTTGTACTTTTGAAATTTATTAAATAAAATTTTCTTAAAAAAAGAAAGAAAGAAACTGCCTAAGCCTGGAGCCATTTTGGGCAGGTGATAAATTTTTTTCAATATGACACAGAATGATTCCTTTACTTGGAGACAGTTTATCTCCTGTAATCAACACACCGATTGCAGCAATACTGGATAATCTGAACTCCAAGAATCCTGGCATCTGTGCTACCACTATGATGTTCTGGCACTGAGTCAGCATGGAGGTGAGACATCTTACTTTGGAAGTGAAATTACTTGGTATTTCCTGATTTCATATTTTTAATAGTGCTGAAATCCTAGTTATTCAGTATTTTTGTTTAATATTGTCATAAAATTTCTTCATTCCTCAATAATGTTTCATTTTGAGTGATGAGAGACCATCCTGTTCAAGTGACTTTCTCTTCCCTTATCCTCTTCATTTCTCTCCCTCAATGTCGCATCTGATACCAAATCAACCCAAAGTGAACCCAGATGCTGGGCAGAAGGTAATTTGACAAGATTGTATAGATATCCTATGATTATTATATTCAAGAGTTTTATTTCTTAAGTTAGTCTTAGTCTTGTATAAATTTTTCTCCAGGAGTATCCATTTCATGAACCTGCACCCATATGGGATGCCCCGTCACAGGTGGCAGCTTTACCCACTTCGTCACAATGCTACAACGCCAGCCCCAGTGGTGGGGTTTTAAGGATAGATGTGTGAGTCAACTCGAATTCTCAGCCTTGACCAGCCCATGAAGGAGTATTTAGCAGAGCAGCTACCTCCAGTGACAAGGATGCCTGCCTCTGAGTGGGGCTGCAAAGGATAGGGACATCTCAGGCCCACTCCATGCAGGACCCATGACTCCCTTGGAAAGAGTTGCTAGGGTATTTCAGTATTTAGATGGTCAGGAGTATCTGTCTGGGGCTGGTCCTGTGGCACAATGGGTTAAACCACTGCCTGTAACATTGGCATCCTGTATGGGTACCGGTTTGAGTCCTGGCTCCTTCTCCTCCTCCTCCTTCTCCTCCTCCTCCTCCTCCCCTCCTCCCCCCTTCTTCCTTCTTCGACTTATTTATTTATTTGAAAGGCAGAGTTACAGAAAGGTAGAGGCAGAGAGAGAGAGAGAGAGATCTTCCATCTACTGGTTCATTCCCCAAGTGGCTGAAAAGGCTGGAACTGGGCCAATCCAAAGCCAGGAGCCAGGAGCTTCTTCTGGGTCTCCCACATGGGTTCAGGGCCCCAAGGACTTTGGCTGTCTTCTACTGCTTTCCCAGGCCATAGCAGAGAGCTGGATTAGAAGTGGAGCAGCTAGCCGGCGCCGTGGCTCAATAGGCTAATCCTCCACCTTGCGGCGCCGGCACACCGGGTTCTAGTCCCGGTTGGGGCGCCGGATTCTGTCCCGGTTGCCCCTCTTCCAGGCCAGCTCTCTGCTATGGCCAGGGAGTGCAGTGGAGGATGGCCCAGGTGCTTGGGCCCTGCACCCCATGGGAGACCAGGAAAAGCACCTGGCTCCTGGCTCCTGCCAGGATCAGCGCGGTGCGCCGGCTGCAGCGGCGGCCATTGGAGGGTGAACCAGCGGCAAAGGAAGACCTTTCTCTCTCTGTCTCTCTCTCTCACTGTCCACTCTGCCTGTCAAAAAAAAAAAAAAAAAAAAAAAAAAAAAAAAAAAGGAAGTGGAGCAGCTGACACTTGAACCGGTACCCCTGTGGAATGCTGGCACTTAGGCAGCAGCTTTACCCGCTATGCCACACCACTAGCCCCTGTCCCACTTCTGATCCAATTCCCTGCTAATGCACCTGGGAAAGCAGTGGAGGAAGTACTTGGGTCCCTGCACCCACATGGGAGACCCAGATGAAGCTCCTGGCTTCGATCTTGGCTGTTGCATCCACTTGGAGGAGTGAACCAGCGGGTGGAAGATTTGTCTCTCCCTCTCTCTCTCTCTGTAACTTGACTTTCAAATAAATAGATTTTTTTTTTTTGAGTTTGAGGTTCCCTTGTGACAATCAAGTGCAGTTAGTGGGCAGGGAGAGCCCCAGAAGCAAAGCCTGGTGGGCAGTGGATACGGAATTAGCATTCCAGGGACTGTCCAGGTTGTGGGAGCAAATAAGCTCATCTTTTGCGGGCAGGGAGAAGGGCCGGAGTAGAGGGCCATGAAGAACAGACCACAGACACGGGGGAGCCGGGAGAGGCAAGTGAAGAGTTGCCAGGCAGAGCTGGAGGGCCATGGTGTCAGATGGCAGAGTGTTTGCCATTAAGTGTCACTGGCAGCCTGGACGGTGGAACTGCGAGAGCAAAAGCTGGCCTGTGCAGAGCTGAAGGAGCCGGTGAGTCAGAGAGCTTGATGCTGAGCCAAAGTGGTTACTGGGGAATAAGCAGTATTTGTGAGGTGGTGCAGACTTTCTGTAAGTTGAGGAGGAGGAGAGGGAGCAGTCGCGGGAAACCCACCTTGTGAGTGCCAGGCCTTGTTGACGTCGTCTCCGTCTTCACCACAGATCGCTGAGCTGGATGCTCTCGTCTGCAGGTGAGGAACCTGAGTCACCAAGCCTGTAAGCGGCGGAGTTGGGACAACAGAACGAGGGCCCAGGTGGAAGAGTTCACGGTGGGAGGTGGGATACCAGCCTCCGAGGAGATGAGGAGGGCGTCTGGGCAGTTGGCACTGGACGAGTCCTTACTGGGTGCCCTCTGAGTTCTTTGTGGAGATGAGGCCAGATTGCTGAGGGTCCGTGGCTGCAATGGAGACTTCCTGGTAAGCCTTTGAAACAACAGCGTAGACACGTGTGAGGGCGCTGAGAGGCCTGCTGTGTGGTGACTCCTTCAGGTGCCTCTGAGGGGGAGGAGCTGGAGAATGGCTTAGCAGAGTGGGACTGTGACTGATGACCTGACCCCAGGGCATAGGCCAGAGAGTAGGCAGATCTGGGTAGGGGTTGGGAGCCTGGGAGCACACTGCAGATGTGGGGGAACTCAGGGAGGCCTGCCCGCGTTGGGAGCGAGTGGGCTCTGGGAATGGGAAGTTGGAGGCCAAGCATAGTCAGGGGAGGGGTTTGTGCAGGCACTGCCGGGTGGGCAAGTCAGCCTCCAGTGGGGCCTGGCATCCTCAGGGGCTGCTGGAGAGAATGGTCTTGTGGGCGTGTTAGCTCATTAGGCTGAATCTGAACAGTCATACCATGTTGCCAGATTCCTGAAGGCTGAAGAGGTGGATGCCAGGAAGCAGGATTTCTAAGTTTGTAATTGCGGATTTGGGGGTATTTGGGAGTCCTTGGTATGCAGGATGTTATGGAAGTGGGGCCCAGTCACATGGGTAATGGGGACATCCAGGATGCTGGCGGAAGCTGAGGTCTGCTGCAGTCCGGAAGTCAGAAGTCAGTGACCGTCGAGGTTTAGCTAAGTGAGCTGGCACAGCAGTATGATCTACCAGGACCGCTTCGCATCTGCTTGGATTTCTGGATTCCTTTCCAGCTTACTTTCCCACGCGCTGCTGGTCTAGAGCCACGCACTGCCTGATCAGTGCTGACTCAGTGCGCCCCTGTCTCATGCAAAGCGGCGTCTGAAAGCCGAATGAGATAAACTTCGAGAGTTCAATGAGGGAGGCCCGGGGGATGGAGATTCTGTAACCCACAGGAGGAGCTGGTGCTATAGAAGGGGATTTGACTTAGTCTTCACAGGGCTGGCTGCATTACTACAGTCCCCGCCTTGCTGAGATTACAGGGCGTTTTCATGCGCTTACAGCACACGCGTTTGACAGCATCTCGGGATCAAGCAGTTGTCTTGCTCTATAGATTTATGGTGAAGGCTGTTTAACTGGAATAAAATCCCAGAGACTTACTTACTTTCTTTCTTTCTTTCTTTCTTTCTCTCTCTCTCTCTCTCTCTTTCTCTCTTTCTCTCTTTCTCTCTTTCTCTCTTTCTCTCTAATAAATAAGGAGAGAGGCTGTGAAAACGTGATAGAATTTGCTTTGTTTTCTGAGTCCTTATTTTCACCAAGGGTTCAGCCAAACCTTTCTTAAGTCAAGAAACTTGGAAGGTAGTGGGAAGCTGAAATAGCCAGGTGAAGGCGGGCGTTAGCGGCCAAGGAAATACAATGCTGTGACGTGCTTGCTGATACGTTCTGGACTCCTCCGGTTTCCTTTGGACCCCTCCTTCCTTTTCCCTCCAAACGGAATGTTACAAAGGAAAGTAGTCTTAATTCAGAGCAAACCTGTATGAGCCTAGGTTCAGTGGCTCTGTTTCTTTCTTTAAAAAATTTTTTTTCTTTTGCTGTTTATTTGAAATACTGAGAGACAGGGAAAGAGAGTGTAAACTCTTCCTTCCACTGGTTCACTCCCCAGCTGCCCACAAAAGCTGAGGCTGGGCCAGTCTGAAGCCAGGAGCCAGTAACTCAATCCACCAGGGTGACAGGGACTCAAGTACTTGAGTCATCACTGGCTATCTCCCACGGTGTGCATTAGCAGGAAGCTGGAGTCAGAAGTGGAGCAGAGTCTGGGACTTGGTGTTGTGGCACAGAACGTAGACATCCCAAGCAGCATCTTAACTGCTGTGCCAGACATTTGCTCCTAGTGTTTCTAGAACAAAAGGCCAGGCCCAGCCCAGCCTCATTTGTCATTCTTGGGTTACAGAAAGAAAGGCTCTGCTGTGTAGGGAGACATGAGCTTGAATTTCCTGATGGTTCGGTTTTGGTCCATTCTTCCTGAAAGTTATTTTCTTCTTTGGACACACAACATTTTATTTTTTTAATTGTAAAAAGATTTTATTTATTTGAAAGAGTTACAGAGAGATCAGAAGAGACAGGGATCTTCCATCTGCTGGTTTGCTTCCCACATGGCCACAAAAGCCAGGGCTGCACCAAGCTGAAGCCAGGAGCCAGGAGCTTCATCGTGGTCTCCCATGTGGGTATAACAGGGGCCTAAGCACTTGGGCCATCTTTCACTGCTTTTCCCAGGCTACTAACAGGAAGCTGGACTGGAAGTTGAGCAGCCGGGACACGAATGCTGGCCCTGACAAACAACTTTTTCGATAAAAGTGATATTTCATTTTTGCTACAAATATTTAATGAGGTGCTGTTCTGTACCAGGCCTTGTCATGGGCTATGCACCTTCCATAATGTAGGGGGTCAGTAAACATTTCCATTATCCACTAGGGGTTGTGGGTGACAAAATTGTCTATAAACCACATTATTTTTCTCTGCTACTGTGCTCTTGTTAGTTTCCCCTTCCATTGCTCCAGGGATGCACTTTGTATGCACCTCTTGTAGTGTTGGAACCCAGGGCTTACCTCTAAGAGGCTGAATGGGTTAGCGGTGTGTGAAGTGGGATGTGATGGTGAAGTGAGTCTGAGCCACGCCCTTGAGGGACAGCAGAAAGTCAGGCTGAAGAGAGCGCGTTGACAACAACGCCAAGTTCACACAGTGGGCAGGAAATAAAAAGTGGGAAACGAAGACAGGGTCAGGAGTGAGACGGCAGTGTGATCAACGTGCGGGGGCATGTGGAGAAGGAACAAGGAGGATCTGGGACAGTGCCACAGTGACAGCGTGGCATCCGTGGCTTGCCCCGAGGGTCATGAGTAAAGGCAGGGTCACAGACTCAGAACAAAGCCTCCCCTTGTCACTCAAGCAGTCTTGTTGGAGGTAAAAGACTTATTTCAAAGACGAGTGACAGAAAGAGGAGGGGAGGCGAAGGAGTGTGGGGAAAGTATCTTCCATCTGCTGGTTTCCCAAATGCCTGCAACAGGCGGATCTAGGCCAGGTCAAAGTCGTGAGCCAGAAACTCTATCTGGGTCATCCATGTGAGTGGAAGGAATCCAGAACTTGAGCCATCTTCTGCTGCCTCCCAGGCACATTAGCGGGGAGGTGGATCAGAAGCAGAGTAGCTACAACTCAGACTGGTGTTCTGATACGGGATGTGGGCATCTCAGGGGCGATTTAACCTGCTGCACCACTATGCCACCCTGGTGAAGTCTACATGCAACAGAACACCTAGTGAGTGTGTAATAAACGTGTTTCATGAGTGAACATAGGATCACTGAAAACACCTAACCTCAACGTGGTTTGAAGATTTCTAGAGAAGTGGTTAAGGTGGTCACCAACCCAGAGGCCTGCCGGCTGCTGTAATCTGTGAGCATCACATTCAGGCTCACGGTCCTCTGCAGGGGACTCTGATTCCTTGGATATCTGCAGTGGCTAATCCAGCGGGGGTGCAACTGCACATCTCAACGAGAGAGACTCTCATTTTCCCATATCCCAAAATCTCCTTAATTTTAAAGCTTTGGAATGTATTTATATGTATTTGCTTTGCGTCTATTTTTTGGTTCATTGAATTTGAAGTTTAATATATTTACTTAAAACAAGAGGTTTGACCTTTACTCATTTCTAAAAGCCGCCTGCAAGGGAAAATTGTGTCTTAAGTAATTTCATTTTCAGCAGGAAGGAGTAGAAAAAGATAACATGAATCCCGAGCCACAGGAACCTCAGAGCTTGTCACTCCTTGTGGTTGTCCCTGTTTGATAACATGGTTTCTGCAAGATGCAATTTTCTGCTTCCATTTCTGTTGTCGACATGCCAGCGTTTCCAGCAAAGTGGGCTGAGAGTTTTGCTGGAGGTTACTTTTCCTTGGAAGCAATTCAAATAAAATCATCATCATGTTTCTCCCTTTTCATTTGACATTTGACTAAAACAATGCTTTGGCAGCTAGACAGGAGTGCTTAAGAGCTTCAGTATTTTTTCCCAATCTTTGCCTTTCAAGAAGTGCCTTTTAAAAATATGGTTTAAAACTGAGCATAGAAATAAAAACAGAACCCTGATTGCTTGGAGACCAGAAACTCTAGGGGCAGGGGAAAAAACCCTGGCAGTCTCAGCTCTAATCTTGTAAGTGGTCGCACGTTTTAGTGTTTCACTTCCTAGTCTCTGAGAACCCGCCGCTCCTGCCTTGTTGGGTCTATTGCCACACCAAGTTTCTGGCTGTAGACGGTCCTTGTTTCTCTGTTCCTGCACCAAAACCAGTGAACATTGATTGCACATGTATGGATTCCTTCTTACTTGAACTCCTTTCTTAGAAATAATTCCTTGAGGTTCACCTTGAATTTTAATTTAATTTTATATAGTTTACCCATAATTCTACTTAGCCTGAACTATAAAATCTTCAACTATAAAATTTTTCCAGTAGAAGTTGTCTTCTGTCTCTCCTACTCCACCTGCTTTATTATTTTTACTCGCTCCGTTTCCTTTCTTGCCTTTACCTGTGCTGTTGAGTCTATGAATTTAGTAGTTCCTTTAGGAAGCCCTGAGTCCTCCATAAGAGTTAGGTAGACCTTGCATGTACCTAACACTACCTTGGACTTCCCATGTCGTAATGCCTAAATGTGCAATTTAATAGAGGGAGTAAGAGAGGGAGAGAGAGTATAATTACCTCGTCCAGTGGCCTGTGAGCTTCTAGAATTTTAGAAGCAAGTCTTTGTTACTTTTTTTTTTTTAAAGAGTTATATATGTATTTCAAAGGCAGAGTGACAGAGAGAAAAAGATATTCCATCTGCTGGTTTACTCCCCAAGTGCCTGCAATAGCCAGAGCTGGGCTGGGCCAAGTCAGGAACCAGGAATTCTGTCTGAATCTCCTATATGGGTGGCAGGAACTCAAGTACGTGAGCCATCATCCACTGCTTCTCAGGCACATTAGCAGGGAGCTACATCAGAAGTGGGGTAGCCCAGACTTGAACTGATCATCTGGTGAGTGATGTGAGCATTCCAAGCTGTAACTTAGAGCCACAGAGCCCACCAGTGACTCTTCTTTGTCTCCACCCTTAAGCATTGGCTGAATCAGATCTGTTCCTGTCTCCTCTTGGAATCTTGCCTGCTTGACCAACTACAGACCTGTGTTTATCTTTTTCTTCTTCTTTTTTTTTTTTTAAATTTGACAGAATTAGACAGTGAGAGAGACAGAGAGAAAGGTCTTCCTTCTGTTGGTTCACCCCGCAAATGGCTGCTACAGCCAGAGATATGCCGATCCGAAGCCAGGAGCCAGGTGCTTCTTCCTGGTCTCCCATGTGGGTGCAGGAGCCCAAGCACTTAGGCCATCCTACACTGCCTTCCTGGGCCACAGCAGAGAGCTGGACTGGAAGAGGAGCAACTGGGACTAGAACCTGGCACCCATATAGGATGCTGGCACCGCAGGCGGAGGATTAACCAAGTGAGCCACAGCACCGGCCCGGACCTGTGTTTATCTTTATCCTCTACCATCTGTGTGTATCTCCTTCCTTAAAAACAAGTCTTCCTCCTCCCTCTTTTCCCTGAGCTTCTGTCCCCATCACTCTCTCTCTTATTTCCAAGCTTCTTGGTGGAGTCGTCCACACCCATCCTATCTGTGGTTTATTCTCTGACTTCCAGTCTGATGGGACATGCTCCATATGTTTTTCCTTGGCACTTGGTAAATTCTTCCATGAATAAACTGAACACAGGTTGGCACTCATGACTGTAGATGTTTCCGTCTCTCATGGACTGTGTACTTCTGGAGACAAGGACTCTGTGTCTGTAGATCCAGGTACATTGTGGGATTCAAGCACTATTTGTTAAGTAAGTAATTACTTTACCCCCCCGCCAAACCCTGAATCTTCACATGTGTCATTGTGGTGGTGCACTGATTATGGTTTCCTTAGCTATCGATGTTGTGCCAACATTAATTTGCTAGCTTATTCCCATACCAAGACCAAATAAAATACAGTTTCTTTCCTTCTTTGGGAGGACACACTGGTTTTTTTTTTGTTTGTTTGTTTGTTTTTTTGACAGGCAGAGTGGACAGTGAGAGAGAGAGAGAGAGAGAGAGAAAGAGAAAGGTCTTCCTTTACCGTTGGTTCACCCTCCAATGGCTGCCATGGCCAGTGTGCTGCGGCCGGCGCACCGCGCTGATCCGAAGCCAGGAGCCAGGTGCTTCCCCCTGGTCTCCCATGCGGGTGCTTGGCCCATCCTCCACTGCCTTCCCGGGGCCACAGCAGAGAGCTGGGTGGCCACAGCAGAGAGCTGGCTTGGAAGAGGGGCAACCGGGACAGAATCTGGCGCCCCAACCGGGACTAGAACCCGGGTTGCTGGCGCTGCAGGCGGAGGATTAGCCTAGTAAGCCGCGGTGCCGGCCAAGGACACACTGTTAAAATTAATATCCTTGTCATAATGGTGAGCGACTTCTTGATGCAGTGTGGGTGAACAGAAATTTAGAAATGTTTTTGCTACTTCATTTTTGTCTGCTCATTTACTGGAAAGAGAAGGTGCCAGGAGAGAAGTGTGTCTGTGAGCATCTGTCATCTGTGCATTGCCTGGGGACGTCATGGGTGGTTGGAGAACCTGTCTCATTATCATTTTCTCCTCTGGGCTCAGGTTGGGCTATTGCATCTCTGGGAAAGTGACCATGTTGCCTTTCACAGTCTATTGAACTGGCTGTTGTATTGATGGGCCTCTGCTATGGCAGCGCAAGGGCCAAAATCTTCATCTGTGATCAAATCTGTTCTGAGACAGCTGCGGCAGGGCATCTTTTACTGGCAGCAGAGAGGGTTGCCAGACTCCCTCGGGATGCGCTGCGTCATTCAGCCCTGGAACTGTTTACAAAATCAGGGGAAGGCATTTTGGTGACTCGTTAATTTTTCTCTTTGACTTCACTTCTTCTGAAAGAAAGTTAGCGTTGAGAAAACTAAGCTAGGTTTTGTTGGTGACTGTAAAAGAGATGACTCCAACAAAACTTCTGTGTGATTCAGAATACCAGGAACCAGATCAAAGGACAAACCACAGACTGGGAAAAGATATTTCCAACATATATGACAGAAAAAAGGCCATTTTCCCCTTAATGCGTAAAAGGGCTTAATTTGGGTGAAGAATTTGAACAGAGAAAATGATGTAAACATGGTGGCAAGCATGAAAAGATATGTGGTTCTACGTATGACTAAAGAAGTGCAGCTGATGAAATACGGCATGTCACGATTAGACCAGCAAAAAAGAACACTGGACAATACACGGTGTTGGGCAAGGGTGCGTGGAGGCTGGCTCTCACACACGGTTTGAAGGATAACACCAATGCAGTTTCTTTGGTAGTGTCTCTCAAAATTTATAGAATTGTTGACCTACTAGTCCAGTTTCTAGGAAATTATCCAGCAGATCCTACCAATATAAACAAAGATGTCCAAAGCAATGTTGGTAGATGCAGACTGTTCAGAGATGTTTGTTGTGACGATATTTGCGGATGCAACACAGTGTGAAATATTCTAGATGTGAGCAAAAGACTGGTGAAGTCCATGGCGGTGTCTCCATGCCATGGAATTCCATTCAGCCTTTCAGAAAACTGGTAGCCTGTGTTCTGTGTCACATGTGCTTACGTTTAGCTCCGGCGTGTGTTACCAGTTTGTCTTTTAGCTCCTTCTGTCTGATCTCTGAAAGTGGATCTGTGCCTTTAGAATATTTTTCCTTTGCCGGTTGAAAGGTAAGAAACTGCTAACCAGCCTAGCTTTGAAAGCATAGAGGTGGGGACAGTGATATTTATGCTTAAATAAATATGTATACGCACATCTTCTGGAAGCTGCATAAGAAACCATTGCAAGTGATGACCTCTCAGGGTCAGCTTGGGATCGAGGAGGGAAAAAAACTCACTTGAAAATATGTGCATATTTTCTTTTTTATGGTTGGAGAGAACTACAAAACTTTGATTAGACTTAAAAAAAGGACCTGTGTTTGTAGGGAAACAAATTGTTCCAAGCTGGAAATATGAAATATTGTAAAGATGTCATTTCTTCAAAATTAATTTATAGGTTTAATGTAGTCATAGTTTAAAAAAATCCCAAGGGGGGGCCGGGCATTTTTTTATTGTAAAGAAGTTTAGAGTACAGTTTGGGATACAAACATCGTGTTCACCAAAAAATGTCTTAAACAGTTAAAAAGCAATAGATCAAAGTGCAAAGCAATAAAATTGAATACATATGTACTGTGGGAACTTGGAGTTCTTTGAGAGAATAGGCAGAATGGAGTTAATCAGCAAGGAATACTTTAAAAAAATAAAAATAAAAAAAAAAAACAAAAGATAAGCTAGAGCAAAAAGGAATCTTGCTTAAAGTCCACAGTCACTCAAACAGGGCTGACTGCCTCATTGAGGCAGGGGAGTCTCTGCCACCTGTTTTGTATGGAGGAAGGCCTAGGTGAGAAAGTCTATAAACTGTGCCCTGTCCCCACATCACTTATCCTACTGCCAATCAAAGTGGCCCAGATGTGCCTGTCTTTTCACTTTTAACAAAAGTCATTTTGAGCTATGGGAGTTTGATGCAGTGGTTGGGATGCCTGGACCCCATGGTGGAGTTTCTGAGTTCAGGTCCACCCCTGATTCCAGCTTCCTGCTAGTGTGTGTCCTGGGAGGCAGCAGGTGATGGCTCAAGTATTTGGATTCCTGCCACCTGATTGGGAGAGCTACGTTGAGTTTCTGGTTCATGGCTTCAACCTGGCTTGGTCCTGGCTATTGTGGACATTTGGGGAGCAAACTGGTAGGTGGGGGATGTCTGTGAGTCTCTTTCTCTGCCTTTCAAATAAATAAAAAGAAAACGAACAAAAACACTTGAAGTCATTTTGGGGGCTGACGCTGTGGCATAGCAAGTAAAGCTGCCCTTGCAGTGCCGGCATCCCGTATGGGCACCAGTTCTAGTCCCAGCTGCTCCACTTCCGATCTAGCTCTCTGCTATGGCCCGGGAAAGCAGTAGAAGATGGCCCAAATCCTTGGGCCCCTGAACCCACATGGGAGACTCAGAAGAAGCTCCAGGCTCCTGGTTTCAGATTGGCCCAGCTCTGGTCGTTGTGGCCATCTGGGGATTGAAGCAGTGGATGGAAGTCTCTCTCTCTCTCTCTCTCTCTCTCTCTCCCTCCCTCCCTCCCTCCCTCTCCTTCTGCCTCTGCCTCTCTGTAACTCTGCCGTTCAAATAAATAAATAAATTTAAAAAAAGAAGTCATTTTGGGTTTCCAAATGACCAAAAATTAAGTAACCAAGCACAGACAGGATTGGGTTGACTGTTACAGGGAATACGATTGCTTGAAGAATCTGGAAGCAATATTGACCACATTTGTTGGCATTCATTCATTGAAGCAATAACGCTGTATATAGAAAGTATGTTACAAAAAAATAAGTTCTGAGTATTTGTAGCAACTGATCCCTAACTTGGAACTGATGATAAATTCTTTGAAAAACAAAAAACAGACAATAGTATGCTTTGGGAGTTGTAAAAAACAAATCCTATAACATTTGGAAAACATTTTATCATCTCTATGTGTCACTTACAAAGATTAGAGTTTGAGTCATGGGTTGTTTGATTTAGAAGGTGTGACATGTTGCTCCAGCCTAGTAGAACTGGACCGAATTTTTAGGTGAAAATCAATTGCCTTTCTAAGTCTGCACGAAATCTTTACTGTGAATAGGTGAAGTGACTAAAGTTTTTTTTTCTTGGCAAAATAACTGCCTTCAGGTTAGAAGTATTTGGTGATGTCGAGCGTACATACTCTCTTGATTTTATCTCTTTCTCACACACACATATACACATAAAAAAGCTTTTGTTTTTTTTTAAAGGCTTATTTATTTGAAAGTCAGAGTTACACACACACTGAGAGGAGAGGCAGAGAGAGAGGTCTTCCATCCGCTGAATCACTCCCCAATTGGCGGCAACAGCCAGAGCTGCGTCGACCCGAAGCCAGGATCCTCCTCTGGGTCTCCCACGTGGGGGCAGGGGCCCAAGGACCTGGGCCATCCTCCACTGCAGTCCCAGGCCATAGCAGAGAGCCGGATCAGAAGAGGAGCAGCCGGGACTAGAACCGGTGCCCACATGGGATGCTGACACTGCAGGCGGCAGCTTTACCTGCTATGCCACAGCACCAGCCCCAAAAGCTTCCATTCTGTTTGATGACAAACAGTGGAAAATTATAGAATTTCAGGGAGGACAGTTATGTAACGTTTGGTGAGTTTATGAGCATTTGTAATTTCAGATTTTGCCATGCCTTATGAGATTAAAACTGAGGAACAAAACCACTTGCTCTCTTCCTCTCTCCCTCTCTCCCTCTCTCCCTCCTTCTCTCTCTCTCTCTCTCCCTCTCCCTCTCCCTCTCTCCCCCTTCTCTCTCTCCTTCCCTCTCTCTCTCTTTCAAATAAATAATCTTAAGAAAAGATTACAAAAATGTAAAATACCATTCCTCTATTATTTAAAAAAATATGTGAGTTATAATTATGTTCTGTTCCAGAATATTGATACTTTTGAATCAGGTTTAGGTAGGAGAGCAGGAATGCCTCTGAATCAGGGCCACAGATACCTATGGAGAGGCTGTGGAGAGGGAGTGCTGAGGATGGCCTGAGAGGTAGAAGAGAGAACTTCCCAGTGATGGGAGAGCTGCCACTGAGCCTGCTCCTTCAGTCAGTGCTGAGTCTAGTGCCCCTGAGTGTCCCCTGGCTGTGCAGGTTGAGTGTGAAGCCAACAAAGATAGGCCCACCACTGGTTTCAAGAGGAGGGAACCTGCCTCCATTTTCCCCTTTACCACCCAGAATATTTTGTGGCTGTTAATGAAAGTGGAAACGTTGAAAGATGTGCACATGTCAGCCTGAGAATGCTATACATCTGACATCCGAAGAAAGGACCGATGCACCGTTACACTGCCGTGTTGCAGTCTGTGTAGGGCCGCAGGAGAGGAACCCGGAGAAATTGTGTTGGCCCAGGATTTCCCTAACTGCGGAACTCCTGCCTGTTCTTCCTCCTGCTGCTGAAATATTTGCAAGCACTGTGTGGACCGTGCACTGGGGAAGGCTGATCCTGGATGTGACTGGCCTTCAGGAATCTGAAATTAGGCTTGCCCGTAGAGGGATGCTGTCACTGAGGGTCTTCGTCACCTCCCCACAGTCAGTGTTCTGTGTCTTCATGGGAGGAGGCACTTGCCAAGTACTTGGCTTGGGTTTGGAAACACTGATTTGTTTCCTGGCTATAATTAATTTCTTGAAGACAGAAGCTGTCTCTGGTTTCTCTTCGAATAAATCACTCTTTGTAAAAATAATTCCTACTCATTTACTCACTTAATTGCTACTCAAGTCTTGCATTTTTGTCTCCATTACCGTAACGATTGGGATGGGGCTGAGGGTGTCATTAGGCTTTTTGTTCAGCCATCAAGAAATATTTAGACTTCAGTTCTCTTCTCTATCCTAAAATATTGCAGACAGAAGCAATCATCTCCATTCACAGGTAATTTTTTGAAACTTAAAAGAGTCGGAGGCTGGAGGAAAGGAATAAGATGGGTTGGGAGGGTAATTCTTTATCTTAGTTTGCTAGATCCGAGCATGTTTTTTGCATTAATTCCCTTGGAGGTGGGGCTAGCTCCCTCCAGAATTTGCAGACAGTGACTAGTGATGTATTTTATTTATTTATTTTCAAATATTTATTTATTTGAAAGAGAGAGAGAGATCTTCCATCCTCTGGTTCACACCTTAGATGGCTGCGTTGGCCGAGGCTGGGCCAGGCCAAAGCCAGGAGCTTCTTCTGAGTCTCCCACATAGGTAGCAGGGGCCCAAGTACTTGGGCCATCTTTCACTGCTTTCTCAGGATGTAAGCAGGGAGCTGGATCTGAACTAGAGAAGCTGAGTGAGACTCAAACCGGTGCCCATATGTGATGCTGGCATTGCAGGTAGTGGCTTTACCAGCTATGCCACAACACTGCCTGCCTCCACCCCCCACAGTGTGCTTTTAAATAAAACAAGGTATTCATTTTAACAAAATAGCTATTTGACAAAAGCTTAAATATCAGTCAGAAATTGTAATAGAATTTTTTTTGGTAAAATAAGTTTATAACTTCTGATAGGATCACAATGCTAGGGCATCACCAATGTACATTTCTTAATGCTTTTATGCCCCACTAGGAAGGAAGGACAGACAGGTGCAAAATGTTTGTAGGCCAAAGAGAAGAATGCTGCTGATCTGTCAGGGTGATTTATTCACTTAAAGAAGCTATAAAAATAATTAGCAGCTGTACTGTACAGCACACTTTCATATGCATACTAGGATATGGTCTTGACAACAGCTCCATAAGGGAAGGCGTATTGGCGTTTTTTTCATCTTTACTTACATTTGATGGAACTGACAGTCAAGGATATGTTACTTGCTCAGAGCCATTTAGTAGTAAATGGGGAAGCATGAATGGAAAACAGAGATAGCTGAAAAATGTGGCATGTGTTCATTATTTACAGACCAGTTGTTCTGAAATGTACAATTTATTTATTTTTTAAAGATTGATTTATTGGGGCTAGCGTTGTGGTATATTGGGTAAAGCCACTGCCTGCAATGCTGGCATCCCATGTGGGTGCTGGTTCGTGTTCCTGTTGCTCCACTTCCAATCCAGCTCCCTGCTAATGTGCTGGGGAAAGCAGTGGAAAATGGCTCAAGTACTTGGGCCTCTGCACCCATGTAGGAGACCTAGAAGAAGTTCCTGGCTCCTGGTGAACCAATGGTTGGAAGATCTCTATCTGTAATTCACTCCTTCTCTGTAACTCTATCTTTCAGATAAATAAACAAGAGGGAGAGAGAGATCTTCCATTTGCTGGTCCACACCACAAATGGCTGCAACAGCCAGGGCTGGACCTGGCCAAAGCCAGGAGCCAGGAACCCCATCCAGGTCTCCCATGTAGGTGTAGAGGCTGAAGGACTTGGGCTATCCTCTGATACTTTCTCAGGCACATTAGCAGGGAGCTGGATGGGAAGTGGAATAGCTGGGACCTGAACCAGCACCCGTGTGGGATGCTGGCACTGCAGACAATAGCTAACTTGGAGCTCCACAGCACCGACCCCGAAATGTGCAACTAAAAAGTAAGCAGAAGTCTAGACTTTTCTTCACTGTGCTGTACTACTTCCTATAGCTGAATAGTCCATCTGGTGGCCACTAAGCCTGTGGCTACTGAGCACCTGAAAACATAACCGCTCCAAATTGAGGTGTGCTGAAAGTGTAAAGTGCGCAGTGGATTTGTATGAATGAAAGAATGCAAAAGATCCTATTAATATTTCTTTCCTTTGATTACATGCCACAATGATAATATTTTACCTATATTAGTTTAATCACCTGTGACTTTTGTTTTGCCTTTTCAGTGTGGCTCTGAGGAAATTTAAAATTATATATGTGGCTCACATGTATATATTGGATAGCCCTGTTCTAGAACTTTTTCCCACTGGTTTACAATAATATTATTTGTGTCTTACATAAATAATACACCTTTATATTTGACTACTGTGTGACCTTCTAACAATACCCCTGTATACTGAGGGACAGATTGACCTGTACTTCCTCTTTTATTTTGAAGACTGCTCTAAGAAGCTTATATATTCTTTATCTTATAATTTTATTATATATAATTTATATATATAATCTACGTGGTTTTGTGATGCAGCATTCACCAAGACAAGTTTGATGTGTTATATGTGTTTGGGGACTGTGTGTTACATCCATAGCATTTTGTGTGTGTGTGTATGTGTGTGTAGGCACTCACATGTGCTTGTATGTGACCAACAGAGAAGAGGAAAAGAAAATGGGAAGCGGATCCTTTGGGGGACTTTGCCAAACAGTGCAGGCTCCCACCCTGTAAAAGTTTTATCCTTTAAGGGTGTGGGAGTAAATACTGGGATTCTTGCCTGCCCTTAAAGAAGTCCTGTTTGTGATGGAGATGTGGCATGCCAGAGCAGGAAAGAGACTGAAAACGACCACATCAGACAGGAGAACCTCTACAGTCCTCAGCCCGTGGGAGAGGAGAGACTGTTGGAAAGGCAACAGATTTTCTTTAATGAGCCTTTTCCTCTTTGTGTACCCCTTCTTTTTGTCCCTCATGGCTGTGGGATATGATTAAACCAGAGCCACCACTAATTGGTAAAAGGCGGCTGGAGTCCCAGGTAGCCCTCAGGTCCCCGTCCCCTGCTGCCCAGCTGCCCACACAGCCCAGGTTTTCCGAGATCTGCCTGGCCAAGCTTTGTGGGGCATCCTCAGATCAGCAACTGTTGTCAGGCATGTACAGACACAGTTTGGTCTAATTCAGGCTAATTATTAAGATTCTTGGCAGGAACCCTACATGAATCACCTCCAAAAAAATTTACATTAAAGTTAATACTGCAAGTCTGACTTCAGACCACAGCACCAAGAAAACTTGGAGTTCTCAGTCTGTTAAGTGCAGCCTTAACTCCTCCTTGTCCATAGCCTTGTGACCTGCTCCACAGCCTGGTGGCTTTTTCCACAAACCAAGGAACATGAATATTTTTTTCAGTTCATTTTTATTAAGCACTGTATAGTACAACGCATGTTACATAATACTTCACACAACCTTCCAACGGGGTAGATGACCATAACTGTAATTTTTTCATCCATCAGGAGAATGCTTCTTTAATCAATGTTCTCCAAACCCTTGGTCACATAGTCATGGTTAACTCCAGAGATGCGCCTATCTCTTCCCATCAAACTCCGTTGATAAGGAAAATGGGTAATCCTTTCTCCCTTGTGCCCGTTGTTGAACTTGTGAATGTATGCAGTGGCCTCCCAGGGGATACTCAAGCACGGGCAGAATCTCCAACCGCATCTCGGCTTGGCTTCCTAAGCCAAAACCCTACTTTTAGGCCCTAAGGGTTGGAACATAAATTTTATTGAGAGCCTGTTAGAGGACTCTTGAGGAGATCCCTCCAGGAGGGATTCTAATCTTTGGATTGAGGCACATGTCAGGCCCTTTGGCCGTGGAGTTAGATTGCCTGCCTGGGTTCCAGTCCGTCTATGGGTTGTTTTGCTTCAGGCAGGTTCTTTAAGTTTTTCCTGAACTTGAGTGCTGTACCTGGAAAATGGGAATATTATCTATTATACCTCGAAGCGTTATCATGCTTACTAAATGAGCTCGTGAGTGTAAAACTTTTAACGGAATGGACCAGGTAAGCACTCAGTGTGTGTTAGCTTTTTATTACTGTTGTCACAGCCACGAAATGTTGAAGCACACGGCAGGTGGAGTGATAGGGAATTCGGTGATATGGTGGTACTTGTTTTCTGGGGTCCTTCCCTTCTGTCTTCTCTCTGAATAGAGAGGAAGGAAAACAAGTCCTGGAGAACCCCTGGCTTTGCCACTGACCCACCCTGCCTTTAAGTCACCTTCCTCTGCTCACACTTGTGGGTGAAGGAGGCAGAGCAAGGCAGAGTGAGATAGCCCAGCTTGTGCTGTTTTCTCCCTCCCCCGCCCTGCCCCTAACAAATCTGTGCCTGCTTCTCTAAAGGAATTCTTAGCCCCTTCTCCGTGATTCTTAGGCTTCAGAAAGACATTCTGAGGCCTTTTGCTTGGTGTACAACTTCATGGATATCAGAGTTTGATCCTGGAAGTTAATTTTTTTTCCCCTGGGGGCCAGCGCTCTGGTGCAGCAGGTTAACACCCTGGCCTGAAGCGCCAGCATCCCATATGGGCGCCGGTTCAAGACCCGGCTGCTCCACTTCCGATCCAGCTCTCTGCTATGGCCTGGGAAAGCAGTGGAAGATGGCCCAAGTCCTTGGACCCCTGCACCCACATGGAGACTCAGAAGAAGCTCCTGGCTCCTGGCTTCAGATTGACGGAGCTCCGGCTGTGGCAGCCAACTGGGGAGTGAACCATCAGATGGAAGACCTCTCTCTTTCCTCTCTCTGTAAAACTCTGACTTTCAAGTAAATAAATAAATCTTTTAAAAACATTTTTTCTGTTGCTTTACAGTTTCTAAGAATATTAAAGCTGATGTTGACTTATGCCTGGAATATTTGGCAGGTATTTGCCTTTTATACATGCAGGGGCAGTGAAGATTGATGCGAGTGGGTTGATAGCAGTAATACTTTCCTCCATGTTCAGATTCAATGTTGACTCAGCAGCTGGGGCAAATACCCTGAGGGCAGTTTTGGGAGGTGACTGTGGAGGGCTGGAACCACTGATTAGCATTGCTGTCCATTTTTCAGGCAGATGGAACTGTGTGGACTGGTTTTTTTGTTTGTTTGTTTTTTTAAGATTTGTTTGTTTATTCGAAAGAGTTACAGAAAGTGAGAAAAGGAGACACAGATAGAGACCTTCCATCTTCTGGTTCACTTACCAAATGGCCACAATGGCCAGGCCGAAGCCAAAAGCCAGGAGCTTCTTCCAGGTCTCCCATGTGGGTACATGAGCCCAGGGACTTGGGCTATCCACCACTGCTTTCACAGGCACATTAGCAGGGAGCTACATCGGAAGTAGAGCAGCTGGGACTTGAACCTGTGCCCATACTGGGTGCATGCACTGCAGATGGTGGCTAACCCATTGTGCCATAGCACCAGCCCCGCCTTCTTCTTCTTCTTCGTTTTTAAGATTTATTTTATTTAATTGAAAGGCAGAGTGTCAGAGACCTTCCACCTTCTGGTTCACTTCCCAAATGGCCTTAAGGGCCAGGGCTGAGCCAGGCCAAAGTCAGGATCCTGGAACTCCATCCTGTTATCCCACTTGGTAGCAGGGGCCCAACTACTTGGGCCATCCTCTCCTGTTTTCCCAATACATTAGCAGAGAGCTGGATTAGAAATAGAGCAGCTGAGACCAAAGCAGCTCCTATATGGGTTGCTGGCATTGCAGAATGGGCCATGTTTAAAGAGCAAGCTGAGGGGAATCTCACGGTGAGTATTGATAGGACAAAATGTGGCTAATTCAGACTGAGCTAACTTTTTTAAAGGTTTGTGTGTGCGCGTGTGTGTTTTGTTGTTGTTAAATTTGAGAGGCAGAGGCCGGCGCCGCGGCTCACTAGGCTAATCCTCCGCCTTGCGGCGCCGGCACACCGGGTTCTAGTCCCGGTTGGGGCGCCGGATTCTGTCCCGGTTGCCCCTCTTCCAGGCCAGCTCTCTGCTGTGGCCAGGGAGTGCAGTGGAGGATGGCCCAAGTGCTTGGGCCCTGCACCCCATGGGAGACCAGGAGAAGCACCTGGCTCCTGGCTCCTGCCAGCGGATCAGCGCAGTGCGCCGGCCGCAGCGGCCATTGGAGGGTGAACCAACGGCAAAGGAAGACCTTTCTCTCTGTCTCTCTCTCTCACTGTCCACTCTGCCTGTCAAAAAATAAAATAAATAAATAAATAAATAAATAAAATTAAAAAATAAAAATTTGAGAGGCAGAGAAACAGACCAGATAGACCTGGACTGGGCTAGTCGGGGCTGAAGCCGGGAACTCAGTCCAGGTCCCCTACATGAGTGGGAGGAACTCAGTCACTTGAACCATCGGTGCTGCCTTCCAGGGTCTGCACCAGCAGGGAACTGGTATTAGGAGCCAGAGCTGCGCTTTCAACTCTGGTATTCTGATACAGACACAGGACCTCTGGGGTTTTTTTGTTGTTGTTGTTTGCTTTGTTTTGTTTTTGAGATTTATTTATTTATTTGGAAGGCAGAGTTACAGAGAGGCAGAAGCAGAGAGAAAGAGAGGACTTCCATCCACAGGTTCACTCCCCAGTTGACCACAGTGGCTGGGGCTGGGTAGATCTGAAGCCAGGAGCCAGGAGCCAGGAACTTCTTCCAGGTCTCCCATGTGGGTGCAGGGGCTCAAGGACTTGGGCCATCTTCCACTGCTTTCCCAGGATATAGCAGAGATCTGGATTGGAAGTGGAGCAGCCAGGACTCGAACCGGTGCCCATATGGGATGTCTGCACTGCAAGTGGTGGCTTTACCTGCTATGCCACAGTGCTGGCCCCAGACATAGGGCCTCTTAACCAGCATCTTAAGTGCTGGGCCAACTGCCTGACCCCAGTTAACGTTTTTGTATGTGTGTGTGTGTCTACCACTTGCTTGTGTTGTGCTGACTTTAGTGGACCACACGTCCTTTAATCCTGGTGACTGTTGTGAGAGGTAGGTCCTGAACTCTGCATGTCGCCAGTGAAGGTGAGCTTGGGGTGGTTGAAGTACTTGCATCCCACTGAGTCAAGGCAGAGTTAGGAGTTAAAGCCAGGTCTCATGTTTGCACGGCCGGAGTTCTTCCCTGGAGTACACTGTGAGAGGAAAGGCACCAGCATCAGTTCCGTGTCAGCTTCTGTGCCAGGAACTGTTACCCTGTGTACATTAGCAGTCATCGCTCGCCAGCTCCCTGCGTTGCACAGATGGCTGTGTTGAGACTGAGAGAGGTGAAGTGGATGCACATCTCCACTGCCCTAGAGGCCGTGCCTAGCTCTCAGAACCGCCTGCCTCTCAGGAGATGCTCCCCTCCCCCCATCAGGCAGAGTCCTCTCTCGACATCTCTGCAGAATAGTCCCATGCTTGGAAATATTAGAAAGGTTTTTTTTTTTTTTTTTTTTTTTTTTGTTAGGAAAAAAAGGCACGATTTTTTGGCTACCTTTTTTGTATGTGTTAGCTTTTGAGTGGTTTTTGGCTTTGTTACTGAAGTGCTAACATTTAGCCCAGTCCCAGTGGTAAGAATTTGAAAAATGAGTGTCCTCCCTTTTCATTCTCCTTGAGCTAGCAGATTGATTTTGCTCGTAAATAAAGTCACCGCTTCCCCCTTCCCACCCTGGCTCGCCCTGGCTTGGGAGGTAGGAGATTGCCCTGAGGCTCTTAGCTGGCCTGTGTCTGCGTATTCCTACAGGAGGCCATGATATGGAAGGTGGGGAAGAGCAAGGCTCTCACACCAGATGCCCAGCTCCAACACTGGGCAACTCACCAGCCCTGAGCCTCAGTTTCCCTGCGAATAAAGTGCCGTCTCTCTCCACCCGGTGTTTGGTTATATCTCTAGTAAAAGTTTGGTGTTCAAAATTGTAGCTGGAGGGTATCATTTTGCTCATAACAAAAACCTGGTGATGGACTCTCTGAAACTTATAAATTGGGTGAGATTTTTCCCTTCAAGAAGCTTAGGAACCGATGCACCTAAGGGACGGCAGAAAGCGCCTGAGCCTGGACAGAAAGCAAGGAAGTGCCCATGGTTTTGTTTTTGGTTTTTGAGGCTCAGTGCTGATTCCTGGAGATACAACAATGCATAAAGCAGTCTTTGTCCTCCAGGAGTGCAGGCTCTCTGGGGGAGAGGGGCAAGCTGTGTTCTCTGTAGCTCTTGGTAATGGCTAGCATTTTAATGTTTATTGACTGTCCTCCCTCACTGGAATGTAAGCCCCTGAGAGCAGCAACCCAAGTGTCTTACTCATGGTCCCATTTCCTGTATCCTGCACTTCAGTATCTGCTGAGTTAGTGAATGGATGGATGAATTGTTGAGTGTCATCCAGAGATGGCACAGTACTGCACCATAGCATCTGTGCTGTAAGAAAAGCATGCACAGGGCAGGGTGGGAATCCCAGCTGTACCCTCTTTGGGGGTGGGCAGAAGAGTTTGGCAGAGGAAGTGGTGTCCAAACTGGTTGCTGACGGCAAAATAGGAGTTAGGGGTAAAGATTGGGGTAAGCAGGAGCCTGTTCCCGACGAGCACAACGCACAGAACTGGGACAGTGGTTCTCATCTGGGGTCATCTGCCTAGACTTGGGGAAATGGCGTTCAGGACCAAGAGGGCTGCCAAACATCCTGCCATGCACTGGACAGCTCCTCACCACAAAGAGATGACCCAGCCCCCTAGTGCTGAGGTTGAGAGCCCCTGAGCTAGGGGAGGAGCCCCGTTGGAAGGGCCTAAGGAGGAAAGAAAGCGCCCCAGTTGGTTATTTGAACATTAAATACTGCTCAGCTAGCTCAACACAGGCATTACTTCTAGCTGCACAATGTCAAGCCGTCCTTAAGTAACACTGAGCCAAGAATTCATTTAACACCAAGTTCGAGAGCACGCTGTACTGCAGACGTCTTTGCCCATCACCAGGGGACCCAGCATTATGAAGCTAATCAGCTCTGCTGTCTGTAATTTCTCTATTTCCTTCCGATAGTAGCAGAACATGCAGGATGTCAATGCGTGTGCCCGGCATTTCCCTTCTCTTATTAAATCTAAGTGATTGCCTTTCTACATCTGATTGATGGGATAAAGAAACATCCGACCCTGGAAGGTGCTTTCGGGAAGGAATTGAGTTTCTCCTTTTTCTCTGTCTTGACCACATGATCCATCTCGCTAATTGATTGTCCCGAAAACAGTGCTGGGCAGCCCACAAGCTTTCTTCTAGCTCTGTTTCCATGATGCTAGGAAGAAGCCAGGCCTCGATGCTGTGGTTTTAATTCTCACTCCACCACCTTTCCCAACCGGGGCATCTGAGAGTGGGAACAGCCCTTACCTCTGCCTCTCTTCCCCGAAGACAGCATTGGCTTGGGCTTGCCCGGGACCTGCCAGGAGCTGAAGGCTGTTTTCTTTCTCCCACAGGAAATAATTTCCCTGGGCACGGCAGCCCTGGGTTGCCAATCCCTGGCTTTCGTGAAGGCTCACGCGCGTGTGACAGTGGCATTATTGTTGGGCAGCCTGGAGTTTCCATTACAGATCCCGTGTATATCTGCTGCAGGGACTTCTCTATGAGAGGCATTGTTTAAAGAGTCCAGCGTATGAAAGGATTGGTTTGGGGGGGAAAAAGAATATTCCATGTGATACGCAGCAACTGAGAAACAGGGTGAGTTGTTGAGTGACCACATGGAAGTGGTCAGGACTGCTTAGTCTTTGTCATTGTCTCAGAGATCTGGAGAGGTTCAGCTGTCTGTTGGGAGAGCATTTAAGGGGGTTTTGAACTAGACGAGAAGGTTCTTTTATCAGGAACAGCTTTCTCTATAAACACAAATGTCAGTGCCACAGACACTTGCCTGGGCTAGGGTTAGCAAGATGAGAAGTGGGAGGACTGGGCAGTTTATTAAATGTTTAGATTGTTTAAGTTTTGGTTTAAAGTGAAGCTGAAGCACAAATAATAGCTAAAACCATCTGGCAAGCATGCACTGTGTGCTGGTACCTTGTGAAGTGATATACACACTTGAGCCAACTTAATCCTCCCGAAAACCCTGGCCCATCTTAAGGCCCCTTTTACCAAAAGGTTCAAACGTGGAAGACACTGACAGTATTGAGAAAAATCAATGATGCTGGCAAAGAGGGGGTCTAATTGGGCAGGGAATGGCCACAGCAGTCTTAGAAAGCTGATGAATTCTATTTTGCCCCTGTACCTGGCTTTGTCACCTTAGCAATGCCAGTGTTTCCACTGATAGATATATTCTCTCATTTTCAGCTTCTTTGGGGAGCTTCCTCTTTCCTCCTTGCTTTTTTTTTTTTTTTTTTTTTTAAGATTTATTTATGTACTTGAGAGGTAGAGTTAGGTAGAGAAAGAGGTCTTCCATTCTGCTGGTTCACTCCCCAAATGACCGCGACTGCCAGAGCTGCATCAATCCGAAGCCAGGAGCCAGGAGCTGCTTCTGGGTCTCCCATGCAGGTGCAGGGGTCCAAGCACTTGGGCCATCTTCTACTGCTCTCCCAGGCCATAGCAGAAAGCTGGATTGGAAGAGAATCAGCTGGGACTCAAACTGGCACCCATATGGGATGCTGGTACCACAGGCAGAAGCTTAGCTTACTCTGCTGCAGCGTCAGTCTCTCTTCCTCCTTTGGACAAGATGGATCTGGTGGAGGGAAGAAAAATGAAATCAGGGCACAGGCCAAGGAGAGAGCTGGGATTTAGGGGAAGCCTCTGAGGTGACTTGCTGGGTAGGCTGCCAGAGGGTCTGGCTCTGCCCACATGCCAGACACTTAAGTGCCACTGGGATTTAAACTCAATAGACTCACATCTTCATTTGCACAGATCCACAGAGCAGGAGTCTCTCCTTCAAGACTGTGCCAGAGCCAGCAGAGAGATCAGGACAGAGAGGCAGAGCTGTGAGAAGGCCGCACCAGGAGGATCCCCAGGCGAGGGAGAGGGGGTCAGATACTCTGAGCCTCTTTGAAGCCTGAAGCTTCCGGTTCCTTATCTCAGGGTACCTCCTTATCTCAGGGTACTGGGCCATAGAGAGAATTCTTGATAAAGTCAAAACCCAGGAGGGAATTCTTATCAAAGATTCTGAATGTAGTGGCCTAGGCACTGTCTTTGAGCCAGATAAAGAATATTTGAGCCCCTTTGTCCAGCTCCTGTCTGGGATTTCCTGAGAGACTGGGTTCCTTGGTTCTTCCCATAATAGGATTATGCCCGTGAGGAGTCTAAGCAATCCCCTCCACACTCAGAAAGCTCCGCTTTTCTAACCTCCGTGCAGCAGTGTGGCCTGACAGAGCTACACTGATGTACTGAAAAAAGTCGCCAGATTTTTTCATTACCATAGATCTGGCCTGGCCTGAGTGGGCAGGCTCCCATCCCTCTATAGCAGAGTTTTCAACTGAAGCAGTTTTGCCCTAGAGGGGCATACAGCAATGTCTGGAGAGGTTTTTGTTTGTTTGTTTTTGTTTTTTAAATTAATAGACTTTTTAAAGAGCAATTTTAGCTTCTCAGAAAAATAGAGCACTAGGTATATTAGACTTCTCATTCTCCCCTAACCCTGCCATGCCCCCAGTTTCCTCTATTAATAAGTTGGATGTTCGTGTGATACATTTGTGACAATAGATGAGCCAATATTGATACATTGTTAACATTGTTAAACTAAATCCACAGTTCACATTAGAGGTCACTCCTGTGTTGTACATTCTGTTGGTTTTGGCATGTACGTTGATATGTATCTACCTTGTTATTATTAAATGGAATCTTTTTTTTGCCCTCAAAATCTCTGAGCTTCTAGAGACTTTTTATTTTTAATTAAAACATGTATTTTAGTGGGTGAGTGCTGTGGTGCAGTGGGTTATGCTGCTGCTTGGAACACCTGCATCCTGGGTTGTAATATTGGTTTGAGTCTCAGCTGCTCCACTTCCAATCTGGCTCCCTGCTAATGTGCCTGGGAGGCAGTAGATGATGGCACAAGAGTTTGCATCCTTGCCATCCACTTGGGAGATGTGGATGGACTTCCGGTATCTTGGATTTGGCCTGACCATGCCCCAGCCTTTGTGGGCATTTGGGGAGTAAACCAGCAAATGGAAGATCTCTCTCTTCTTGCTCTCTCTCTCTTCTCTCTCTCTCCCTCCCTCCCTCCCCCCTTTCAAATAAGTAAATACAGCATTTAAAAAAAATAAAATTTATTTAATTGAGAGATCCGACAGAGCTCCTTTCCATTAGCTCACTCCCCAAATGCCCACAATGGCCAGGGTGGGTCAGGGTTAAAACTTAGAACTGGGAACTTAGTCCAGGTCTCCACATGGGAATTCGGAACCCAGTTGCTTGCATGATCATTATTGCCTCCCAAGGTCTGCATTAACAGGAAGCTGGAGTCAGGAGCAGGAGCCGATGACCACAACTAAGTGAGCATTACTGGCACCTCCTGGTTGAGACCAGCGGTGCTGCTGAGCATTCTGCAATGTGTGGGACAGCCCTCTCCCAGCAGAATGGCCACAGTTCTGGGGTCTCAGGACCCTGTAAAACAGGCACTTGCCTTGGCGTGGTTGTGTGTGCGCGTCGGGGTGGTGATAGGGATTGTGAGGCTGCAGGGCTGAGAGGCCACCTTGAGCACCTGGCGTTGGGAAGAAGGACGGCCCAGCTGTGCAGGGCGGCACCCAGGTGGATTGGGGAAGAACTGAGGAGAAAATGAACTGTGACTTGCATGCAGCATTCCTGCCATAATCCCTACACACATTCCTTTACTCGCACCCTCTTAAATTCAGCCTCTGAGGTCTGAGCCCTGTTAAATACTGAGATTATAATTATTCACATGTACATGGAGGGGTGGGCTTATGTTCCTCTCAAGTGCATTGTGGTCTCTGACCCATCTAGAACCAGAAGCCCAAGTCTTGGGTACAGGTCTTCTGTGTTTTAGCATCATAGTTATTTTTTCACTGCCTCCATTTCCTTTTTTTTTTTAAATTTACTTACTTAATTTATTTGAAAGGCAGAGAGGATCAGAGATCTGCCACCTGCTAATTCACTCCTCAGATACTTACAGCAGCCGGGACTGCGGTAGACTGAAGCCAGGAGACAGGAACTCAATCCACATCTCCCACATGGTGGCGGAGACTCAAGTACTTAAGCTATCACCTTCTGCTCCCAGGGTGTGTGTTAGCAGGAAGCTGGAATTGGGAACAGAATTGGAACTTGAACCCAGCATTCTGATATGGGATGCAGATGTTCCAAATGGTATCTTAACAGCTAAGCCAAACACCCACCTCCCCATTTCCTTTGTAGAAAAGGAAGAGAGAGTTGTCATCCTGTCTTAGTGCAGAAGGAGAATTCCTAAGAGTTGATATCCAGAGCATACTGTGTTAGGCTTTTGTAATGCTGGTGTTGCATTGTGGGACTAGGATCATCTCTTGAAGATCTGGTCATTAAAAACTAATCTATAGGGCCGGCATTGTGACGTAGCAGGTTAAACCACCACCTGTGATGCCAGCATCCCTACGGGCTCCCGTTTGACTCCTGGTTGCTCTACTTCCAATCCAGCCCTCTGCTAAAGTGCCTGGGAAAACAGTGGAGGATGGCCCAAGTAAGTGCTTGGGCTCCTGCACCCACGTGGGAGACCCAGGAAGAAGCTCTTGGCTTCTGGCTTTGGTCTGGCCCATCCTCGGTTGTTGCAGCCATTTGGAGAGTGAACCAAATGGAATGATGGAACATCTCTCTCTCTCTCTAACTCTTTATCTCTGTAACTCTTTCAAATAAATAAATAAACCTTAAAAAAAAAAAAAGCTAACTTTGCACAAAAAAATAGTATTTTTATACTGGAAAAGTCTTATGTGAATGCTGAGTGTGTGAGTGGGTGGTAAGCTATAAGTTGATGACTTTTAAACATGAAAGATTTGTAAGGGAAAAATGCAAACTTAGCACTTCCTGCAAGTAAAGAGCCCATATTCACGAAGCGAGCTGGCGTAGTCAGCTTCAGTCCCACAGAACTCTCACTGCTCCATAAATCTCGTCAAATGGGAGCAAGGACTCTCTTCCCCTGAGAGGCATGGGAGGAGAATCCAAAACCAAACTCACTCCCTTATAGAATGCAAATATGGATGAAGAGCAGTATTCCCTTTCATAAATTACCTCCTCCGCCCTTGTCTGCCTAAAGTCGTAAAACCCCAAATGTAACCAGAAAAATGTTCTTTTGAAAAATCCTTCCTTTGTGGGTGCATCTTTGGGCTGGAGAGGGAAAAGCTTGCAGAACAAAAAGGTTCCAACTGAGGCATGGGAAGCAAGTTTTATTAAAACTTTAATTATCTCCCACCTGCTGGTACTTTGTGAGGTTCAGAGGAAAAAGGATAATTGAGAACAGCATTTGATGTGCATGAGAGGTGCTGGGTTCTTTCCTCTTCTTAGAAGGGATTTGTTCTTAATCAAGTTTTTTTCATGGTAAGTGGGTCCAGACCCTGAGTTCCCATTGGCATGTTTGCCACTGTTTAATTAAGATCCTTTACACGTGAGGTGCCGACTTTTTTGCTGTTTTGAATTTATTGTCTTTGTATGTTTGATTTGTGGGTGTTTTTTCTTTTGCCCAGTGAGAGGGACCGTGCAGTGGTCACATTCTGCCTTGTTCTTTGTGAGTGGGGTACACTTTGTGTGGCATGTCCTGGGGAGCAAGGACAAAGCATTCTGGTGTCTCACTCCTCACTGAGCCCAGAAATGCCCACGGCCTTACCCTAGAAACCCCAGGCCTACACCACCATTTTGCACCCTGCAACTCTCACCCATTAACCTGTTTGGGTTTTTCATTTATCTCTGCATTGCAACAGGCTCCTTTTTTGCCTTGAATTGCAGAATCGCTACAGGTTTTGGGCTTCAGAGCTTTTCACTGTGTTGAAACATTAGTAACTTAGTCACTGACCAGGCATTTACCTTGTGCAGGGACCATGTTGTATCTTCTCATTTAACCTTGCCAAGGAGCCAGTGGTCACAGAGCTGAGATTGTAACCTATTTCCTGGCCAGAGTTAGTCCATTAGCCATAATGATTCTTGTGGTTTTTGTTTGGTTTCTTTTGGAGTCCAACATTTTGAGTAAATCTGTCAATGTTTGTAAGTTCCAGTGCATCTAGAAAGTTCTTTGGCATCCCAACTGTGTTTTGTCATTGCAACTTATAATAGTGGTTGTCTGAAGACCGAAGTGCAACCCAGCTTTCTTGAAGTGTTTTAAAGAAAGTCTTGCTGAGCTGTCCCCAGTGCTGTTCTAAGATGTGGTTTATTCTGTTCATGACACTGAAAGTTCCTTAAGGCCTGCCTCCTGTGCTTTTCTGCGCCTGCTGGTGTGAGCCCCAGGTGGAGGGAAAGGAGCTCGCAAGGAGCACACGCTGTGTGCCCTGTGCTTTCCGAACGTGGGCGAGGTCCTCTAGTTGTCTCAGTAACCGGGTACCGACATCTGCTGATTTACAGTAAGGGGGCTGAGGCTTGGGGGAGGGTCTGAACCTCCTGACTAGTGGTTGTAACAGCCCCCGGCCTCTCACACTAAGCCCAAGTTCTTCCCACTCTCCTACACTTCCTTTACATTGAGTGGGAATTGGATGAATTTTGCTTTTTTATTTTTTCCCCCTTTGGAAAAGGCTTACAGAAACACATGGAACACCTCTTTCTCTTTTGTTGCCCACCCTGCCCTCACCAGCCATTGAGGCCCCCCTCAGTGGTGAACGGTGGTTCACTTAGATCAGATGGATGGAAAAAGTGGGTCATGGAGCGGCCAGAAGCCGGCATTCCTCTTTAATTGGCTCACACATACTTTCTTTTGTGTTTATTTACCTTATGCAGAGTTCTGACAAATAAAATGAATTCTTTCCTTGGCCTCTTCCCTTGGGAGAAGAAAGCTGCGGGGTGTTAGTGGAGGGAGTGAAGGACTGGGCATGCCCGGACCCTGGGACGGCTCCAGCAGTGTGGTGTCCTGGGTCACCCCTATGGAGCCGGGCACTGCCCTGCTGCTGCACACCCTGCCCCTGCACTGCCTCCAGCCCTTTGTCTCTTGTTCTCTCCCCAGGGACGGTACCTGGCAGCCGGCTCCTACTAGATAAAGTTTGTGCATCCAGATTGTCAGGCAGCCTTGTTAGCATAAGTAACAGAATGTGATGAAGGCATTTTTTCTCTTTTTGGTTTAGGCCAGGATTGCAAGCACCCAGCGTAGTTGAGAGCTGTCATTTCCATGTGGACCTTGCGTATGTCACACCACTACAAGGACTTCAGTGCGGGTCTCCATACTCCTTCTGGAACCGAAACTTCCAGGAGCCAGCAGTTTCCCGTCAAGCGCCTCATAAGTCATTGCTCAGCTGGAGTTTTATTTCCTGCCCCCTCTTTGCTTGGTCCTGCTGGTGTTTTTCTGTTTGTTTGTTTGTTTTCTCCTGGAGTCCTGGTTGTTCCTTCTTCACAGTGGGTTCTGGTAACTTAGCAACATCCACTCTCCTGGAACAAAGCCTCCCCGGGCACTGCTGGGTTCCCAAGGAAAAATCATGTGGAAAGTGTCAGGTATCCAGCAGAGTATATCTCCCAGGGCTAAATATTCCCTTTGGCTGGGTAAAGGCCAAACCCCTTAGTCCAGCCTGGATGTTCAGGGACCTTCTGCTTGCTTTATTTATTGACTTTTTAAAGCCAAAGAAATGTTAGCAGAGCCAAGAATAACGCTGGAGAGACTCTGTACAAGAAGGGACCCTTGCACAGTTCTCCCGATTGAAATCCAGTCTGCCTGATGGTCAGGATCTGAGAGTAGCTTTGGCTGAACAATCGACAGGGGGGTCCGATGCAATGAGTCCTAAATGCAGAGCCTTTAACTTTAGTCAAACTCCACTCCCCCACCCCGCCTGCCTCCATCTGCCGTTTGTGTGGTCCCGTTGTTCTGAGCTGTCTTAGGAGCCTTGGTTTAGGATTTTCTAAAGGACATCGAAAGCAAGCATCACAGTGGGCACAGAGCTTCCTTCCAGATAGGGCACATGCAGAAAGTGAAGGGAACGGCAGTTGATGTCCAAGGTGATGTGTGGCTGAGAAATGAAAGACTAGATACAGGAGGTAGACTACAAAATCCTCAGTCCCCTTTAGAGCACACCCCCTGCTGTAATTAAAAATACCCAGATACAAGGACCTTTGGGCAGCCTTCGCCCAAGCCCTGCACTGTCATCCTTTTCCTGGTGCTCTCTCCCTCCCAGGAGACCGGACTCAGGACTACTTAGTCTTCGGTGCCCCTCTTTTTTTTTTTTTTAAAGATTTATGTATTTATTTGAAAGGCAGAGTTACAGAGAGACAGAGGCAGAGAGAGAAATCATCCATCCACTGGCTCACTCCCCAAATGACCACAACAGCCGGAGCTGGGCTGATCCAAAGCCAGGAGCCAGGAGCTTCCTCCAGGTCTTCCACGTGGGTGCAGGGGCCCAAGCACATGTGGCATCCTCCACTGCTTTCCCAGGCCATAGCAGAGAGCTGGATCAGAAGTGGAGCAGCCGGGTCTTGAACTAGCACCCGCTATGCCACAATGCCGACTCCTTCGGTGTCCCTTTTATCATCTTAGGGCTCTTGCCAGTGGATGCCTTGGGCCAGGCACATTGTCTTTCAGTCTTTCATACCCATGTCTGTCCTGCTTCCATGTCAGCTAAATATCTGGAGAAAACCCGAAGTGTCCCAGGTTTTTTTTTTTTTTTTTTTTTTTTTTTTTGACAGGTAGAGTGGACAGTGAGAGAGAGAGAGACAGAGAGAAAGGTCTTCCTTTGCCATTGGTTCACCCTCCAATGGCCGCCGCGGCCGGCGCACCGCGCTGATCCAAAGGCAGGAGCCAGGTGCTTCTCCTGATCTCCCATGGGGTGCAGGGCCCAAGCACTTGGGCCATCCTCCATTGCACTCCCAGGCCTGGAAGAGGGGCAACCGGGACAGAATCCGGCGCCCCGACCGGGAATAGAACCTGGTGTGCCGGCGCCGCTAGGCGAAGGATTAGCCTGTTGAGCTGCGGCGTGGGCCAATGTCCCAGGTTTGAGATTACTGCTGGGAATGCAGGTGCTGGAAGGCCATTCCCTGGCAGAAACACATTTTACTGGCACTTCCAGAGTTGCTGAGCCAATTGGGGTCAGACTCCCCCTTGCTCGGGTTAGTTTGTTACTTCACAAGGGACTGCCCTTCCCTTTTGTAGTATCTGAATGTTTGTATGCCCCACTGCTTTTCCTCACTAGGTAGCTGGCTGGAAAATTAAATTAAGAACCAGAGGATATTTTTTTAAGGCTGGTGGAAAGGGAGAGTGTGGAGGGATATTCCATGCCAGCTGTCCCCAGCTGACCCTCCCCAGTGACCATCACATCTCTGTCCCCCACAAGTGCTGTCTTTCCCCCCTGGACAGTGGCTGGACACACTTCTTAACTTACCTCAGTGAGCCCTGTAGTTCTCTGCCTCTTGCTGATCATGGGTGTCCTGCCATCCCCACCCACAGACCCCTGAGACTGTCTTTGTTTGTTTTAAAGCTCTATTTATTTATTTGAAAGTCAGAGCTATAGAGAGAGACAGACAGACAGAGAGAGGTCTTCCACCTGCTAGTTCACTCCCCAGATGGCTACAACGAGCCGTTTGTATCAGGCCAAAGCCAGGAGCCAGGAGCTTATTGCAGGTCTCTCACGTGGGTATCAGGGTCCCAAGCACTTGGGCCATCTTCCATTGCTTTTCCCAGACCATTAGCAGAGAGCTGGATCAGGAGTGGAACAGACAGGACACAAACTGGCACCCATATGGAATGCCAGCATTGCAGGTGATGGCTTTACCCACTATGCCGAAATACCAGCTGCTCTGAGTCTGTCTTGAGATGTGTTCATCTCAGTGATAAGGCCAAGATTTCATGGCTTTGCTGCCCCCGTTCTGTACTTTGGCCTTTTTTGGGGCAGCTCCTCCTTAAATCTTTGCCTAGCAGGAGCTCTTGGGTGTTCGTTTCTGGGGGTGTATCTGGTGCTCCCAGCATTGAACCTGGTTTTGTGCAAGGAGAGAACACCAAGGGGCTCCTCCCAGGTTGTTTGTGGCTGCCCTGTTCCTTTCTTTAGCCTGAGGTCATGAAGGTGGTATAGGGCGAGTTGAGAGCTGTGCATGCAGTGGAAACCTGAGGCTTGTGCTGGTTAGACTCCAAGAGCAAAGACTACTGATAGAACAGCCAGCAGCAGCTTCTGCCGGGTGCTCAGGGGGGAAGAGAGACGCATTAGCCATGGGCAGGGCGTTTCCATGTCTCAGAAGCTAAGGGTTAGTAAGAGCCATCTTGCTTCCTCTTCTTCCTCCGGCCTCTGTCTCCTGGGCCTCATGGGCAGTTTTTGCCTGTGTTGGAATGAAAGAGAGAAAACCAGTCTGTACTGTATTTTTCTATTATTATTTAGTCCTTTCCATTTAGAAATGGGAAGTTTTCCAATTCTGTGGATTGGTGGGTCGCACACAGTAGAGGAAGAGACTGGCTCAGTCACTTAACGGAGCTTTTTCTCCATTCACCCCTCCTCAGGATGGAGGGGCACCCCCCAGTTCTCTCCTAATGTGTTATGTCTGGCCCCTGGGGGCCCTGTTGGCTTCCCTCTGTGATTATACCTGGCCAGGCAGCATCCAGCTCGTGGTGTTCACGTCCTCCTGGGCTCTGTAGGTCTGTGCTCAGACTTCCATCCGCATAGTCATCTCCTTTATGTCACCTCTTAGGAGACAGCGAGCCCATTGCCTCCCCAGGTCCTCCGCTGTTGACCTCTGCCTGGCCTTGAGCACACAGCTATGCCCCCAGATGTCCTCTAGGTCCCCAAAGCTGGAAGCTTCTGTCCCAGAGTTGTTTCCAGCACAGGGCCTGTCCTTAGGGCAGTAACCCTATAAAACATTCTCTTCTGAGAATGTTCTCCCTTCCTTCCTTTCTTCCTTCCTCCCTCTCTCCTCTCCTCTCCTCTCCTCTCCTCTCCTCTCCTCTCCTCTCCTCTCCTCTCCTCTCCTTTCCTCTCCCTTCCTTCCTTCCTTCCTTCCTTCCTTCCTTCCTTCCTTCCTTCTTCCTTCCTTCCTTCCTTTCTTTCATTCATTCATTCATTCATTCATTTGTGGGCCTGGCGCTCTGGCATACCAGGTAAAGCTGCTATCTACATTGGTGGCATCCCATATGGTCATTGGTTTGAGTCCCAGCTGCTCCACTTCCAATCCAGCTCTCTGCTATGGCCTGGGAAAGCAGTGGAGGATGGCCCAACTCCTTGGGCCCCTGCACCCACGTGGGAGACTTGGAAGAAGCTCCTGGCTCCTGGCTTCTGATAGGCACAGCTCAGACCGTTGTGGTCATATGTGGAGTGAACCAGCAGATGGAAGACCACTCTCTGCCTCTGTCTCTCTGTAACTCTGCCTCTCAAATAAATAAATAAATAAATCTTAAAAAAATTATTTAATTGAAAGGCATAATTAAAAATTAAAAAATAAACGGAGTATCATCAGGCTCCAGAAACGGCCAGTGTGCTCCTCCCCAGGCTCCCCTCCTCTCCGACAAAGGAAACCGTTGCATGTGTGCAGCGTTCCCTTCCTTGTTTCCTGGGTAATTTTCAGCTTAAGTGTGCTCGCCTAAACACGCCGGTGGGGTTTTTGCCTGTTTTGAGGTTTTATGTAGTAGAATTACCATTAATCTTCACGATGTCAAATTCAACTTTCCATTTTGTGGCATGAGAAGAAACCTTTACCACCCGAGGCTCTCACCCAAGGGCTTTGGTTTTCCTTCATTCTGTTATCTTCTGTGAGGGTCAACGTTGTGCTTCTCCCATGCAGGACTCCCTTTCCCTTTTCTGGGAAGACGTTGTGCAGCCATCTGCAGGTGAGGCAGTGTTCAGACCCTGTCTGCTTGCTGTCTGCCCTGGCTCCCGGCTCCACCACAAAAGGCTGTGGGATTGTTCAGCGCAGGTGCTCACGGAGCACAGGCCAGCCCCAGATCCCCAGTGCAGGTGGAGCAGGAAGGGCAGGGTGGGGGGAAGGTTTGCAGAGATTGGAGCCACCAGAGCCTGGTGTGTGTAGCACAAGCCTGCACCCTGGGCTTGTCAGAGCAGGGCCTCGTTGCAGATGGTCTGCCCCCATGCCAGACCCACTGCCCGCCTCAGTTTCCAGCTGGAAGTGGCTCTCCTGCACAGTCAGCTGACTCTTCATCTGAAAGGACACTGCTCTACCTGTGCGGGCAATTTGATGGACGCATCCTCGCCCCTGCCCTGATGTAGGGTGGGGAGGTAGCGCCCTCCGCTCTTTCCTGTGAGAAGATGCCAGTGGTGTGTGCTCAGGGCCGCTCGGAAGACTCTGTGAGTTTTCTATGGCCTCCTTGTTTTGACTCTGATTGTTTGACTGTAATCAAAAAAATACATACTTATTTTTAATTTCTCCTTGGCCTACCTGAACTAGGTCCAGATGATCTTTTTTAGCTCTACCACATGTGAATTACAGGAAATGCTGTCCTGTTGGGGAAATGGGTCATTTCCAAGATTTTCTCTCCAGGAAAAGTGTAACGTTAGTTTACAGAAAGGCTCAAATTGGCAACAAAGGAATACTTATTAAGACATTTTCTTCTTTTGTGTGTCCCAATACACAACCTTATCATAAACCTCAGCCCTGGTAGTTAATCCAAAGTTATTTAATTAAATTCTTTCATTTTATACATGAGGGACTAAAGAGACATCTCTCACTCCCTGCCTCCTCTTCCCCCCAGGAGAATGATTTCCTCCAGGGCTTGTGTTGCATTGTGTTCAGGATTAGGAATTAGGCCCTGAATGAGGATAAAGACTTTTTTTTTTTCATTAAAAAATCATTTTTGTTTTTAAAATTGCTATGATCTCATAATTTATTTTTCAGCCCTTCAATGAAACCTCACCCTTGAGCTTGTCTTTCAAAGATTTGTTTTGAGGGGCCGGCGCTGTGGTGTAGTGGGTAAAGCTGCCACCTGCAGTACCACATCCCATATGGACACTGGTTCAAGTCCCAGCTGCTCCACTTCCAATCAAGCCCTCTGCTATGGCCTGGGAAAGCACTGGAAGATGGTTCAAGTCCTTGGGCCCCTGCATCTGCATGGGAGACCTGTAAGAAGCTCCTGGCTCCAGGCTTCAAACAGGCACAGCTCCAGCCATTGTGGTCATCTGCGGAGTGAACCAGTAGATGGAAGACCTCTCTGCCTCTGCTCTATGTGTCTCTGCGTTTCAAAAAATTTTTTTTGCTTTGAATAAAAGTGGAATTTCCATTCCCTTTTTATTTATTTATTTATTTTTATTTTACCTATTTGAAAGGCAAAATTGGGGGGAGCAGAGAGATATTCCCCAAATGACCTCAACAGCCATGGCTGGGACAGGCCAAAGCCAGGAGCCAGAAGCCTCATCGGGGTCTCCCATGTGCAGGGGCCCAAGTACTTGGGTCATCTTCAGCTGCTTTCCCAGGCACACTAGTAGGAAGCTGGATCAGAAGTGGAGCAGCTGGAATTTGAACCAGCACCCGTATGGGATGCTGGCATTGTAGGTGGTAGCTTAACCTGTTATGCCACAGGACTGGCCCCACATTTCTATTCTTAACCAAACAAAACATAGCTCAGAGATTCTACTTGTAGGATTAATCGGTCTCAGTGTCATCTTTTTCCTCACTTTCTTCTTGGAGCATTATAATGCTTCACCACAGTGAGCATTGTGGTTGAATTCCATACCTGTGAGAGAATTTTCTAGAGATCTTTGGCTTAAAACAGGCACAGGAAGCCAAGTTCTTTCTTCTGAGCCACCTGTTTGCTGCGCCCTGCTGGAGGCCACACCCCAGATGCAGATGGGTTTCCCTCCACCCTGGCGAGGTCACTGACGGCTTCCGTGTTGGACGTCTCCTACCCATCAGTCAACGTGCAGTGACCTTGCCTGGTTGCCAGGTACACCCAAAGTTCCATGGGTCCAGACCCCCATGTCCCCCCACCCTACACCAGTTTTTCCTACACTTTGTCCTCTCCTCCTCCCCTCCCTATCTGCCCATTGAACTTTTATCTGATTCTAGGTGGTTTTTCAAGGCTCTGGTTAACTGCAGTCATGCTATGCATTTACCCAAGTACAAACCTTGGCATTTCTGGGTTCATTTCTCCCTATTCTCTGAGTCTAATTAGGTCCAGTCAGGGTGTGACTGCTCCTGTACTCCCTTAGTGAGGTCACCAAACTCCAGTCTCACCCTCCTATATGAACACTGAACCACCTTTCTGCAGCACCAATCATTCATGTCACTGCCATACACACTGGACTTCAATGCCTGGCGCCACCAAGCCCACTCAGCCTTTCAGCTTCATCTACACTCTCACCCTTTACACAGGTTCCTTTTTTTTTTTTTTTTTTAAAGATTTATTTATTTATTTGAGAGGCAGAGTTACAGACAGAGAGAGGGAAAGACAGAGAAAGGTCTTCCATCTGCTGGTTCACTCCCCAATGGCCACAACAGCTGGAGCTGAGCCAATCTGAAGCCAGCAGCAGGAACTTCTTCCAGGTCTCCCATGCAGCTGCAGGGGCCCAAGGGCTTGGGCCATCCTCTACTGCTTTCCCAGGCAATATCAGAGAGCTGGATCAGAAGTGGAGCAGCCAGGACTTGAACCGGTGCCCTATGGGATGCCAGCACTGCAGGTGGCAGCTTTACCTGCTATACCACAGTGCCGGTCCCATATATATATATATATATATATATATATATATATATATATATTTTATTTGACATGTAGAGTTATAGACAATGAGAGAGAGACAGAGAGAAAGGTCTTCCTTCCATAGGTTCACTCCCCAAATGGTCACTTTGGAGCTGCACCAATCCAAAGCCAGGAGCCAGGTGCTTCTTCCTGGTGTCCCATGCCGGTGCAGGGGCCCAAGCACTTGGGCCATCCTCCACTGCCCTCCCGGCCACAGCAGAGAACTAGACTGGAAGAGAAGCAACTGGGACTAGAACCCGGTGCCCATATGGGATGCCGGCGCTGCAGGCGGAGATTGACCAAGTGAGCCACGGTGCCGGCCCCACATGTTGATTTAATATATCAAGAACTATTTCTGATTGTGTAACATTGCTATGGGCTATAATTAACATTTAAGTGAGGAGTAAAGATGATCATGTACAAAAACAATAACCAATGAATAATACTTAACAGTAAGTGCTATTGGAGTTCCCAAACATATTTAAAAAAAAAAAAAAGATTATTTGAAAGGTAGAGAGAGGAGAAAGGGAAGACAGAGGGAGAAACACCTTCTATCCTCTGGTTCATTCATCAGATGGCTGCAACAGCTGGGGCTAGGCCAGGTTGAAGCCACCAGCCAGGAACTCCATTCAGGTCTCTCTTGTGGGTAACAGGGGCCAGAGTATTTGGGCATCTTCTGCTCCCTTCCTGGGCATCTGGATCTGAAGCAGAGCAGCCAGGCCTTGAACCATCACCCGGATACTGGATGCTGGTGTTGTAAGCAGTAGTTTAACCCACTGCACCACACCACCAGCCCCAAGATTTTTTTTTTAATGCTTATTTATTTAATATATTTGAGAAGCAGAGAGACAGAGATCTCCCATCTGCTCTTCTGGTGGTCCATTCTCCAAATGCCTACAGCAGCCAGAGTTAGGCCAGGCCAAAGCTGGGAACTGGATCCCCATCTGCCATGTGAGTGGCAGGGATCCACGTACTTGAGCCACTGACTGCTGCATCGGAGGGTGTGCGTTAGCAGGAGGCAGGAATCAAAAGCTGGAGCCGGGACTCCAACCAGCATCTTAACCACTGCACCAAGTGCCCATCCCAAGGCAATGACACTGATTCTTGGATTTCAGAACACCTTCAAGATGTTTTCTTTGTTGGAGAGATCTACACAAACAGAGAGGACACAAAGCATGTAATAAACTACCACAATTGGATGGGGTCGAGAACCAGGAGTGCTGTATGTTGCCTGGCTTGCCTTCGCAAAGTAGCAGTTTTTTATTGTCTCACTCTCGAAATTTCAATAGCTCTTTTTTTTTTTTTTGACAATAATAAAAGTGTGTGTGTGCGTGTTAGCATTCACTTCAGGAGCATGCTCCCCCCCCCCCCCCAATCTGGGTACCTGCATTTCTTATCTGCAGTTCAGCGTCCCTCCCCAGCTAATCCAATGCTTGTCCTTTGGTGTTTAATTTCCTGTACTGTCTTGGTATTTTCATAATTACTGGCTTGTCTATGATGCCTTCTTAAAAAAGGTTAATAATTGAGAGGGAACACATAGCAGAAAATTAACCATTTTTTAAAGATTTATTTTATTTATTTGAAAGACAGAATTACAGACTGAGGTAGAGACAGAGAGCGGTCTTCCATCCACTGGTTTACTCCCCACATGGCCGCAACCCCCAGAGCTTCACCGATCTGAAGCCAGGAGCCAGGAGCTTCTTCAGGTCTCCCACATGGGTGCAGGAGCCCAAGGACTTGGGCCATCTTCTACTGCTTTCCCAGGCCACAGCAGAGAGCTGGATCAGAAGTGGAGCAGCCGGGACTCGAACCGGCACCCATATGGGATGCTGGTGCTTCAGGCCAGGGCTTTAACCCATTGCGCTACAGTGCCAGCCCCCTAACCATTTTAAAATAATCAATTCAGCGACATTCAGTACATTCACACAATATCGTGCAATCTGCACTTTGATCTAGTTTTTATCACCCCAGAATGGAACTCTATACTTACTAGCAGGTACTCCCCATTCTCTCGCTCCTTTCAGCCTTAAACCACCACAAGACTGCTTTCTGCCCATGTGTAGACACATGCTGGTGTTCTGTATAAATGGAATTGTGTGACATGTGACTTTCTGTGTCTGACTTCCTCCACGTAGCGTGTTTTCGAGGTCTGTCCGAGTTGAAGCTTGTTTTAGTACTTCGTTTCTGTCAGCTGCCAACTTTTCTCCCGTTGTTTATCCATTCAATCCGTTCATCTGTCAGTGAGCATTTGGGTCCATTCCACCTTGGGGTCTCTGTGAGTGGTGCCACTGTGAACATGCATGTGCCTGTGTTTGAGTACTTGCTTTCCATTCTTCTGGGTATATAGCCAGGTGAAATCGCCCGATCATTTGGTAATCCTGTTAAGCTTTCTGAGAAACTGCAACCCTGTTTTCCTATTTTCTACCAAAGCTGACCCACTGTATGTTCCAACCAGCATAATACCTCCTCCTCCTCCTCCTCCTCCTCTTCCTCCTCCTCCTCCTCCTCCTTCTTCCTCTTCTTCTTCGATTTTACTTATTTATGTGAGAGGCAGAGTTACAGAGGAAGGGAGAGAAAGAGAGAAAAGTCTTCTATCCACTGGTTCACTCCTCAAATGGCCACAATGGCTGGAGCTACGCCGTTCCGAAGCCAGGTGCCAGATGCTTCTTCCGGGTCTCCCATGCAGGTGCAGGGACTCATGCACTTGGGCCATTTTCCATTGCTTTACCAGGCCACAACAGAGAGCTGGATCGGAAGAGGAGCAGCCAGAACTCAAACCAGTGCCCATGAGGGATGCTAGCACCGCAGGCTGAAGCTTAGCCTGCAACGGCACAGTGCTGACCCCTAGCATAATACCTTCTTATCATCTCATCAAACTGTCACTCTCATGTGGAGAAACTCTGCTGAAAACTATTTCATTTCACACCAACCTAACTGGACCTTTAGCCTTTAAGTGTCTCGGAAGACAAGTCAAGAGTTTTGAGATTGGAGAACTGGGTTTGATTCCTTCCTTTGTCATTTATGATCTGCTCCTTTAATCAGTGACATATCTCTGAGTCTCCACTTGCTGATCTGTTGAATAGCATTGATAATAATAGTACCTAAGTGGGGCCGGCGCTGTGGCGTAGCGGGTAAATCCACCGCCTGCAGTGCTGGCATCCCATATGGGCGCCAGTTCAAGTCCTGGCTGCTCCACTTCCTATCCAGCTCTCTGCTATGGCCTGGGAGAGCAGTAGAGGATGGCCCAAGTCCTTGGGCTCCTGCACCCACGTGGGAGACCCGGAAGAAGCTCTTGGCTCCTGGCTTCGGATTGGTGCAGCCCCAGCCGTTGTGGCCAATTGGGGAGTGAACCAGAGGATGGAAGACCTCTCTTTCTCTCTCTCTACCTCTCTCTCTTTCTCTCTCTCTGCCTCTCTTTCTCTGTGTGTGTGTAACCCTGACTTTCAAATAAATAAATAAATCTGTAAAATAAAAAAAAAAAGTGCCTAGGTGAGAGGAGTGTGTGGTGAGGGTTGAAAGAGGAAGTAAGTGTACATCAAACATTGTATTATAGTGCTTGGCACAGAGTTAATGTCCACAGGCAGTGAACAGTATTTTGATTGTTAACTGGTTGTATCATGTTCTTTGCACCGTTCATATGTTTCTTCAAAAGTCTTTCCTCTTGCCATCTTTGTCTTTTGTCCCAGCTCTCTTATTTATGCACTTGGAGCAGACTGGTTCTCTCATGCAGACTCTTCTGCACAATGACTGGCTGCCTTTGTGATGCACAGATTGTGCCCGAGAGCTGAGAATGGGGAGACTGGACATGAGTCTGCCCATGTTCGGGGGTGGGGTGGGCAAATCCAAAGAAGCTGAGCAGTGTTCACACTCACTGAACTCCTGTGGGGCTTCTCTTCTCTCCCTCTTTGGATGTCCTAAGTGATACAGAAACTCCCCTCGCTTTCCCCTGGGCAAGTGGTCTAAATGGAGGTTTAAGCATTTTTCCTTAATTAGCTTGGGGGATTTGTTTGTACTTTGGTGAGGGGGAAGGTGATTTCCCACAGGTGCACTGATAGACCCAGCATTAATAACAGGAGCTTCACTACCTCCGACCTTCCCGCACAGAGGCTCAGGTCTGAGATAAGCCTAGGAGAAGTCCCGGTAAGGGGCTGTGTTCCTCACTGTATGGTCTCCAGGCCGATGGACTCTCCCTGTGCCTGGCAAAAGTGACTGACTTGGGCTTTGTAAGAGACTCAGTTCTTTAGAGAAACAGAAGCAACAGGGCGGAGAATCATAGAATGTAAATGCTGATCTATGCTATATCCATTTATAGTTTACCATAGAAAATATATGTTAGGATTTTCAACTATAAGATTTACACCAGGACAAGTATCATGGCACAGTGGGTTAGGCCGCTGCTTGTGACGCCAGCATCCCATGTTGGAATACTGGTTCCAGGCGCAGCTGCTCAGCTTCCGGTCCAGCTCCCTGATAATGCATTAGCCTGGGAAGGTGGCAGAGGATGGACCAAGTACCGGCGTTCCTGCCACCTACATGGGAGACCAGGATGGCTGTTGGCTTTGGCCTGGCCTAGCCCTGCCTGTTGTAGGCATTTGGAGAATGACAGTGGAGAGAGAGCTCTCTCTGTCTCTCCCTCTACCTTTCAAATCAAATTTATACAATACAAAGGGAATTCAAACAGTTCATGGAAAATGGAATTAAAAAATAAATTTATTTTGGTGCCAACATTTTGAAACACATACAGTTTCTTCATAATACACATTTTCCATGAAGTTTTTTTTGAAAGATTTATTTTATTTATTTGAAAGAGTTACAAAGAGAGGTAGAGACAGACAGATCTTCCATCCACTGGTTCACTCTCCAGATGGCTGCAACAGCCTGGGCTGTGTCAATCCTAAGCCAGGAGCCAGGAGCCTCTTCCAGGTCTTCCACATGGGTGCAAGGGCCCAGGACTTGGGCCATCTTCTACTGCTTTCCCAGGCCATAGCAGAGAGCTGGATCAGAAGAGGAGCAGCCGGGACTAGAACCAGTGCCCAAATGGGATGCTGGTGCTTCAGTCCAGGGCTTGAAACCACTGCTCCATAGTGCTGGCCCCTCCATGAAGATTTTGAAGACCCCCCCTCATAAATCATAAACTTACATTATGGTTTATGTAGTTTATTATATTTTAATATTTAATGTTATATTTTAATATTTCATAAGATATTTAATACATTAAAATAAATTATGAGTGCATTTTAATTATACCCATAGACAGATGATTTGTTATAAGGAATTGGTTTATATAGGAATGAAGGCTGAGAAGTCCTTGGACCTGGAGTTGCAAGCCGGAGACCAGGACAGCCCGTGGTGTCAGTCACAGGTTGAGTGCAATTGTGCAGGCAGAAGTCCGTCAGGAAGAGCACCCTTGCTCAGCCTCTGGCTCTGTTGAGGCTTCTCATGCATTGGATGAGGCCCACCAATTCCGAAGTTAATCCTCTTCTGAATCACCCTCACAGGCACACCCAGAATCACGTCTAACCAACTATCTGGGCACCCTGTGGCCTAGGCAAGTTGACACATAAGATTAGCTGTCACAGGCTGTTTTCTGTCTTTCTCTTTTAATGATGTGGTTCAATCTCCTGGCCTGTGAATGTTTGTCAAGTTGGCTAAAAGGCCAGGACTTAATACTGGAACTCTTGCCTGTCCTTGGTTCTTCCATCTACAGCTGGTACTGCTTTAGGCCTTCTTTGTTCTGTATTAGAACCATAGCCCTCAGCTTTTTTTTATTTTCTGTTTCTGTGCCACAGCACACATGGTGTATGGAATTCCACACATAGCATACTTCTAGGGGCATGTCCAAATTTTGACAATTCCTCCTCCACACCCTACCCCCAAGTTTCCTAGGGAATAAAGAAAACAGCACCACACATGCTTTATGGCATGTTGTTCATAAAGGCATTTTACAAGCTTGGGAGTAACTGTTATAGCTCATCAGCAAGGCGGGTTGCTAGATCAGGGATAGTTAAAACATGTAATTCCAAGGTTAGTGTAACTTCAATGTTTTCTGCTCAAAGAAGATTATAAAAGTAAATGCACGCGCTAGGATTTATATTTGAGAAACAGATGATTCACACAGTGCCCTTAGTGTTATTAGCAATAATCACACTTGTTTGCCTCATGAGGTGGTCACAGGAGACCAGTCTGTCACATTGGAACTGCAGGTTGTATCACAGGTAGATGCTCTTTGGGTTGGGTTGATGGTAGCTGCAGCTGCGGCCCCAGAATTAGAGCTGCGAGGATCACCAGGCTTCAGATAAAAGCCTGCAGCTCTGGAATGCGATTGATTGCAAACTGTGTGCTCAGAAGACTAGGGGGATAGGTTTCTTCATTCAACTGGCCCTTTCTAGCCCATTGTGTTCCTTTAGCCCTCCTAACTCTTCTTCCTTTTTAAGATTTATTTATGTATTTGGAAGACAGAGTTACAGAGAGAGAGGGAGAGAAAGAGAATCTTCCACTCACTGTTTCACTTTCCAAATGGCCCCAACTGTTGGGGCTGGGCTGGGCCGAAGCCAGGAGCCAGGAGCTTCTGGGTCTCCCACACAGGGGCCCAAGGACATGGGCCATCTTCTGCTGCTTTCCCAGGCCATTAGCAGGAAGCTGGATCAGAAGTGGAGCAGCCAGGACTTGAACCAGTGCCCATATGGGATGCTGGCGCTGTAAGCAGTGGCTTTACCTGCTACTACCTGCTAACAGCCCCTAGCTGTTACTGGATAATAAGACTGAAACTATCAAAGATCGCCCATGACACTTCCAAATCACACAGTGGGTTCAAGGTGCTTTCCTCATAATACAGACAGAACCAGTGTCTTGCTGAGTTCACTTTCCCACCATCTGTCTCTCTAATTCATTCCCCCTATTCCTGCATTGGACAATTGGAATTAGGAAATGACTGGGGCCAAATGGAAATCAAAACAATTCCAGCAGAGGCTTAGAGCAGGGGTTCTCAACCTTGGTGCTATGGACATTCTGAGCCAGGCCACTGGGGAGGGGCCTGTCCTGTGCATTGTAGAAGAACAAAATTGTCCCTAGATATCACCTAATGTCTCCTGGGAAGTAAATTCCCCTGGGCTGGGAAGCACTGGGCAGAGCAAGTACCCAGTGCCCAGTAGCTGCCTCCCTCATGAAGACTCCCAGATTCTGCCTCTGACAGTGGGGCAGCAGGTCGGCAGTTGTGGCTGAGATGAAAAAGTTGAAGAATTGGTTCCCAGAGACGCTTGGAGAGGAATTGGCAGGACTTAGCAATTAATCGTCCATAGACTACTAAAGAGTAGAGGCAATAAAAAACAATGTCAAGATTTCACCTATAGAACACATTTCCCTTTCCTTTCACTCATTTCTCCGGATAATTTACGGAACTAGGTCCTACACTGAGGGATCTTTCCTCAGTGAGTAGCCCTTCCTACATGTTTCCATTGGAAGCTGCACCTGCCAGTGGTTCTTACAGCATCTGCCTGAAGAAGTAAGTTTAGATGCTGCAGAAATGACGCTCAGAGTACAAGGAACACGGGTGTGGCCAGGGACAGGAACTTGTGGCCAAACGCCCTGAGGAGATGGTCCTGCTGGCAGTCCGGGTGCTGCGGAGACCTCCCTCTACCTGGTGGTCAGTGTGAGTAGCCCGTGTCAGGTGAGAGCAGAGCTGTGTCACACAGCCCCCTGGAACCTCAAGTCACTCACCCAGAGCTGTCTGATCAGAGGGCACAAGCCAGTGCCTGGTGAGACTCTCCCAGTCAGTGTCTGGATGGCCTCCTTGAGGCCTGCTGGCCTTTGATGTAACCTCAGAGGCCTCTTTGCCTGCCCACCCTTTAAAGAGAAGCAGGTTGGTGTTGGGAAGGTTACAAATAATGAAACAGATGAGAGGTGAGGAACTGTGTGGTGGATTGGGTTTAGCAAGTCTAGAAGCTCATCGGCAGAAGGGCCAGACTTAATACGGGCGGCTGGGGTGGGACGTGGCCGGGGCCACCACCTGCCTTCTGGAGTGACAAACAGCTCTGGGCGGACCTGTGGCCCTGTCCCTGTGAAGTTCTGTGCTGTTCTCTGGCTGCGGCAATCCCTTTGCTGGGATACAGGAAGCACCTCTCTTCTTTGTCCTTCCTGACGGTCTCCTTTGACTTCTGCCCACTCAGACTAGCTAGATGGTGGGCCCAGCCCAGAGTGCAGTGCTGCTGAGGCTGCCACCATGGAAGCAGTGGGGTTGCCGCTGATGAGCGCGAAGGAGGGCTTTGTCAGGGGGATGCGCACAGAAGATGCAGAGGTCAGGGAGATGTCGAGATTCCCATCAAGTCTTGAAGAGAGAGTAGGATTCAGGGAAACAGGACAGGGTATCACGTGTGTAGGGGAGAAAGGCAGAGATGAGTCCAAGCATATAGTGGTCTCAAAAACAGGCAGGCAGGGTGGGTGTTTGGTGTGGCTGTTGAGATGTTGCTTGGGACACTGACATCTCATATCTGAGTGCCAGGATTCAAGTCCTGACTCTGCTCCCAATTCCAGCTTCCTGCTGGAGCACACTCTGGGAGGCAGCAGGTGATGGCTCAAGTACTTGGGTGCCGCAACCCATGCAGAAGTCCTGGATTGAGTTCTGGATCTCCTGGCATTAACCTGGCCCAGCCCCGCTGTTGTGGGCATGCGGGGAGTTAGGTGGGAGATTTCTGTCCCTTTCTCTCTCTCTCTCTCTCTGCCTTTCAAAAGTCTTAAAAAAAAAAAAAAAAAAGTCTGGAGGTAGGAGACCACTCTGTAGGTTTTGCAGGGGTCCAGACAGGAAGCCCCACAAGCCTTGCTCACAGCACAAGCCTTGCCCCCCACTTCAGAACAGGTCATGGTCTCATTAATGACAAGGCATCATGTTCACTTACATTAAAGCAGGTTCCGCATTTCCTTTGCAAGTTAATTGGCCGAAAACTCATTTGTTAGGTTTTCAGTCTCCCAAGTGTTGTCTCTTTTTCTCTTATTAATCCTGAGTTAGGGACTTTTCCAGGGCCCAAACTACTGTTCTCCCAGGCTTTGAGGAAAAACCCCTGGCGTCTCTGAGCTATGCAGTTGTGCCAAGTGTCTCCTGCAGCAACGGTGAGAGTGTAGCTGTGAGCCCCACTCCAGGCCTGACCGTGAGGGACTGGGAAGGATTCCCTGGAGAGCTCTGGGAACCTGCTGACCAAGCTGGCAGCAGCCTTCTTTCCTGTGCAATGTTTCCACTCACATGTTCTGACTCCAGCCTGAGGCTGGCACCAGCTGAGGGTTTGAGCACAGCAGTATTTGAATGCTGGCCTTGCCCTGACCCATGTTCAAATTGTTTGTTGCACTGAGACTATATATTTTGAGATAGCAAGCTAGATTAGTTCACATCCAGCAGTTTAATTGCTGATTCGGTTAAAAATTCTTCACTGGATAGGACCTGAGCTGAAGCTGAGGAAGCCCGGAGGCTGCTGGGACTTCTCCTGAAAGAACAGCCAGCCCTCCCCCCCTTTTCTCTTTAATTATAAAAGCAGAATATGCAATTGGTTAAAAAAACACAAACTCAACCATACTAAGGGGTATAACAGAAGTAGAACTCAGGATATAGTCACTGTTAAGTTTCTTCTGTGTGCTTCTGGAATATTCTTTCCATGCGTGTACAAACATGCATGTGCTATGGGTGAGGTCTGTTCTGTTGACCAGAAAACCACAAAACCCTTGATTAAAAAAACAGAGATAGATCTTGCCTGTCTTTATCAGTACATGCTGCCTTGCTTCAATCTTTGTAATAGCAGCATTGTATTTCATTGAATGGATGCAGCATAATTTACTTACCCAATCACTTAGAAATGGATGTTTCACCTTTCTTTCTTTCTTTTTTTTTTTTTTTTTTTTTTTGCTATTTCAAATGATGCCATGATAAACATTCTTATACAGTCATGCATGTCTATAGAATAATTTTCTGGAACTGCAGTTTCTAAGCCAAAGAGTATGTCTACTGTTAACTTAGAAACTTTATTTGGGGCCTATGTTGTGGTGTAGCAGGTAAAGCCACCTCCTGCAGCTCTGGCATCCCATATGGGCACCAGTTTGAGTCCCTGCTATTCTACTTCCAGTCCAGCTCGCTGCTAATGTACCTGGGAAAGCAGTGGAAGATGGCCTAAGTGGTTGGGCTCCTGCCACCCACGTGAAAGACCTGGATAAAACTTCTGGTTCCTGGCCTTGGCCTGGCCCAGCTCTGGCTGATGTGGCCATTTGGGAAGTGAACTAGCAGATGGGAGATCTCTCTCTCTCTCTCTCTCTCTCTAACTGCCTTTCAAATAAATACATCTTTTTTAAAAGTTACTTATTTGAAAGACAGAGCTCCCACCTGCTGGTTCTCTCCCCGAATGCCTGCAATGGCCAGATCTGGGTGCTAGAAATGCAATCCAGGTCTCCCGTATGTGTGACAGGAACTCAGTTACCTAGCCATCACCACTGCATCCCAGGACCTGTGTTAGCAGGAAGCTGGAGTCAGACACTAAAGCTGAGTATTGAACTGAGGTATTTTGATAGGGTACGTGGGCATCCTAACTGAGTCTTAACCACGAGGCTAAATGCCTGCTGCTACATTGTTAACCTTGATAGACAATGGTTCTTCATATAGGAGAAGAGGGAAATTATTGTATTTAATACATATCATGGGGCTGGTGTCATGGAGTAGTAGGTTAAGCCACTGCCCCACAACACTGCTGCTCAACTTCTGACACAGCTCCCTGCTAATGTGCCTGGGAAGGCAACAGAAGATGGCCCAAGTGCTTGGGCACCTACCCAGCATGTGGGAGTCTCAAGTGGAGTTCCTGGCTCCTGGCTTTGGCTTGGCCAAACCTTAGCCACTGCGGCCATTTGGGGAGTGAACCAGCAGATGGATGATGTCTCTCTGTAACTGCCTTTCACATAAATACATAACAAATCTTAAAACAAACAAACAAACAAACAAACAAAAAAAAACAAGAAAACGTTCCACTCTAGCTTCTGATGGTCAGCTTAAAGTACTGATGTTTTCCTTTGCCCAGAAATCGCTGTTCTCTGATACAAGGAATAGCAGGTGCATTACACCCACAAGGCAGCACAGAGTGTGGAGCATGAACAACATTTGGCCACACAGAAGGTTTCTGGGCACCTTGGCTTCCTGATCTACTCACTATGTGGGCAAGATGATCTCTTTGCTCCCCTTCCATGATTTTATATAAACCCATGTGGATCCAGTTGTGAAACCAAAAGAGCCTGACTTCCAGGGGAGGCTGAAGTGGGTAAGAAGCCAGAATCAGCCCTTTAATTTCTAAACCCTTCAGCTTTTCACTAGTACTGAATGAAATGAGGAGGCTTTGGGGTATCTGGCCCTTCCCTGACCTGCAGAGAGATTAGCCGACTCCTGGGTCATCTACATTTCCAGGAGTTTGCACAGCAGCTCACTGAACCGTGTACCCTCCTCCTTGTTCTTCCCAAATGCATTCTTTAAGGGAGCCCGTTAATTAGAATGGCTCAGAGGGAGAGATGGGGATAATTACGGTTTCCATTACAATTAGCTTAGAAATGATCTTCAATGGAAGTCTCCTCAGAAGTCTTCTGAGACATTGGATTAGAGAGTTGTCTGGAGGGGAAGAAATGCAAGATGAGTTGAGTCTTTGGAGGAACTCATCTGGGTCTCACCAGGGTTGATGTGGGAAAAGCAGCCTGTACCCAAGGGCTGCAGTTCATGGAGGCAGAGCCTGACGGTTTCTTCTGTTTTCCCATTTTTCTTTCTTTTATTCATTTCAAAGGCAGAGCCATAGACAGGAAGGGTGGGGTGGGAGTGGGGAAGGGAATTGTGGGGGATTTTCCATCTGCTAGTTTACTCCCCAGATGTCTGCAACAGCCAGGTCTGGGCCAGGAGCCTAGAACTCTATCCTGTTCTTCCACCTGGGTGGCTTCTTAGGTGCATTAGCAGGAAGCTGAATCAGAAGTGGAGTGGCTGAGATTCAAACTGGCGTTCCCATATGAGAGTCGGCACCACAAGTGGCCGCCTAACCTGCTGCACCACAGTGCCAGCCCTGCTTCCATTCCGCCGCCCAATCTGTTACCTTCGAGGCTAGTGGCTTACCCCATTGTTGTACATGGAGCTAGAGGCCGCAGCTCTGTCTAATCCAGCCCTTCCTTAAGCTGAAAATTCAAGACTCACTTACGGCTTTGATTCCCTGAGAAGGAAGTGGATTAAGGCTTCTTGCAGCCCTCCCAATGTTTCATGGGGGGAAATTTCAAACCTGCTCAACATCTAAAGAGTAGGAAATGAATGCCCATCATCTCTCCCTCCCCTGCGTTCACCACCTGGAGACATGAAGGGCTCATGAAGGGCACATGAAGGGCTCAGGGGATGCTGCCGCTGATCCGGAAGCATCTTTTATACACCTCTAGCGTGGATCTAGGTATGGGTGAGTGGTGGGGACATTTCCCCCTGCACTGTCTGAAAAGAAATTGTATCCATTGTGCTATTTCACTCCCAAACATGTCAGTATGTATCTCTTAAGAATAGGATGTGTTCCCTTAGTAACAATACCCTCATGATACCCAAGAAATTGAGCACTGATACATGGAGCCTGCAGGTCAGTTGTTTTGTAGACTTTTCCCCACCCTAGTTTGTTAAATTGTTCCCCCATGATTAGATTCAGGTCAACCATTGTTGTCCAGGATATGACAGAAGTGATGTTTACTTACCGTTCTCTCTAACAGGGGATGCATGGTAGTTGTGTCCCATTATTGATGATGTGGAATTTATATATGAACTCTCAGTTAAGTCATGTGGGTCAGACCTCTCTACTTGGTAGCGAATGGTGGTGATACCTGGGGACTGTGGGAGTGTTCTGTTTCCAGTAACTTCTTACCCAGTAGCTTTGCTCTCCATTGCTGTTGTTGGCGGTCCTTTCCTGAAACTGAATCAAGCCATCACTCCTTCTATGTTTATTAGTTCTTTATCTTTCATAAATAAGAGCCCCTTGTATACCCCAATCCCTTTTTAAGTATCACTTTGTACTCATGCATTTTTAAAAATATTTCAAACGCTTTGGTCTGTTGACTTCATTGTTTTAATGCTCTGATTGTCCCCACCTCGGTGAATGGAAGTCTTTTCAAGATGGCTGTTGAGTCCTCTTCGAACGTCCCCAGTGTTCTTGGAGCATCTCCTTGCTTTCCTGGCACGGGGTAGGATGTTCAGGCTCAGCTTTTCCTTTCTCTGCCCGGGTCTTGGATCAGTTATTTCTCCAAGAGACCCACCCTCCTTTTGGTGGAGAAATGGCCTGTGGAAAGGTGTGGGCAAAAAGTTGCCGGGTCTTGGCCGGCGCCGCGGCTCACTAGGCTAATCCTCCGCCTAGCGGCGCTGGCACACCGGGTTCTAGTCCCGGTCGGGGTGCCGGATTCTGTCCCGGTTGCCCCTCTTCCAGGCCAGCCCTCTGCTGTGGCCAGGGAATGCAGTGGAGGATGGCCCAGGTGCTTGGGCCCTGCACCCCATGGGAGACCAGGAAAAGCACCTGGCTCCTGGCTCCTGCCATCGGATTAGCGCGGTGCGCTGGCCGCAGCGCGCCGGCCGCAGCGGCCATTGGAGGGTGAACCAACGCCAAAAAGGAAGACCTTTCTCTCTGTCTCTCTCTCTCACTGTCCACTCTGCCTGTCAAAACAAAAAACAAACAAACAAAAAAACAAAAACAAAAAAAAAAACAAAACAAAAACAAAAACAAAAAGTTGCCGGGTCTCTCACTGCTTCCAGATACTGTCAGAACAAAGTGCTGTGCTAGACCGCAAGTGAGCCTGGTACATGTACTCCAGAACTGGCATCACAGACCCTTCCCTACTCTCCCCATTCTGTGTCTTCTGTGTCCAGCACCGACCCCATGGCCAACAATCAACCTCCTCAGTAACGTTCAAAATTTGTTGTTAATTCCTCTTGTCCTCACACTGCATGCATCCAAGTAAGCATGAACAGTCAGAGAGCCAACCGAGTCACCTGAATTATTTTCCTGTCCATTCAACTGTAAAATGTGCTTTTTCCCCCTCATGCTTTTTATTTGACTTGATTTTTTTTTAAGATCTGTTTGTTTATTTGAAAGGTAGAATTACACAGAGAGAGGGAGAGCTCTTCCATTCACTGGTTCATTCCCCCAAATGGCTGCAAAGGCTAGGTCTGGGTCAGGCCTAAGCCAGGAGCCATGAGCATCATCTGGGGCTCCCATATGGGTGCAGGGGCTCAAGCACCCTTCAAGCCATCTTCCAGTGCTTTCCTAGGCACATTAGCAGGGAGCATGATCAGAAGTAGAACAGCCAGGACTCAAACCAGTGCCCATGTGAGACATCAGAGTTGTAGGCAGTGGCTTAACCCTCAGTGCCCCAACGCCAGCCCCTGATTTTATTCTTTTAAATTAGTAAAATATTTATGAGGTTCAAAAACCAAAATTGTGTAAGGCAGCATAACTAAGAGGACTCTCACTTCCATGGCTAGAGGTAAACCCTTTTCATTAGTTTCTCATTGACCCTTTCTGTCTTCCTCAGTGCAGAAGTAACCAGTACCTTGCTGTCCTGACACCTGTTCCTGTAGGCTGGAGCAGTCTGAAGTGTGGTGTCTCAGGGTCAGCCGTGACCAGCAGGAACCTGTTAGAAACAGTGGAACTCCTTGCCTTCCCTCACTCTGTGAAGTTGCTTAGTTTTGTCTATTGCTTAGTAATATGGGGGAAAGCAAAGCACCTTGTGGGGAGACCAGTAAGGGATGACCGGGACAGGCAGGCCGCTCACAGCGGAGCTGTCTGCGTGTGGGTGGACGGTCCGGTGAATCACGGTTGACAGGAGCGGAGCTGACGTGGCATCCACGGTGCAGACAGGGTCCTGAAGCAGGTTGTGCCTAAGCAGAGAAGTCGCTTCTCGGGCTGGCCTCTTGTGCAGCTGCTGTTTTGTACGTGGGTGATTTGGGCTTCCCTTTCCTTTTCCTACAATATTATCTACACAGAAGAGCTACAGGGAACACATATTTTGCTTCTTTTGAATAAACATCTTAGGGAGCTAATTTTTCACATTTGTTGTTGTTGTTCTTTACTTGACATTAAGGAGCTTTTATAAGCAATTAAAACTAGGAGAAAACCCAAACCAAAAATTCCCCTAAACTCCACATGACCTCTGCAGGAATCTCTCCAGTATGTCTGGTCTTAACTCCTTTGTGAATTTAGGGAGGGACTCTCTATCCCACTTCCAAATGACAAGTTTGAACTATTAGTCAATGTAGATTAACACATCTAATAAACTGTTAAATATGACTTGGAGAGCAGACTGAGAGGACTTGTATCTTAAAACCGAGCTAGACAGGAAAGTGGATTTGAAAATATTTCCTGGTTTAGCTTGGTCCTTTCCTGGAGTAGCAAATTTTTTGGTAACAAAATCTTCCAGGGGCCAGTGCTGTGGCGTAGTGGGTAAAGCCACTGCCTGAAGTGTCCGCTTCCCATATGGGTGCCTGTTCGAGTCCCAGCTGCTCCACTTCCAATCCAGCTCTCTGCTATGGCCTGGGAAAGCAATAGAAGATGGCCCAAGTCCTTGGGCTCCTGCACCCACATGGGAAACCCAGAGGAAGCTCCTGGCTCCTGGCTTTGGATTGGCACAGCTCCACCAGTTGCAGCCTCAGGGGAGTGAACCACAGGATGGAGGGAAGACCTCTCTCTCTCTCTCTCTCTCTCTCAGCCTCTGTCTCTCTGTAACTCTGCCTTTAAAATAAATAAATAAATCTTAAAAAAAAAAAAAAAAAAAACTCTTCCAAACAGTGGAGTGGGATGGACTCCGTCCTGGAGTCCCTCCAGCGTTAAGTCGTCTGTCAGTGCCTCCTTGCAGGCTAAAGTCCGTTTTGATCAGGACAGGGTGCTCAGAGTAGAGGACATAAATGTGGAAGATTGGCTGCTGCCCACTCTTGGCTGAATGTGCATAGAAAGGGAAGCCGGAGGTGTTCACCCTGCCGATCAGTTCTGTGTTTCAGTCACTCTCACCTTTGTGGCCTGTCATGTCAAAAGAGCAGCTGTACTGCTGCCAGCGCTTAATATATATTTAAAAATATACTTTTTAAAAAAGATTTATTTACTTATTTATTTATTTTAAAGGCAGAGTTACAGAGAGGCAGAGGTAAAGAAAAGGAGAGAGAAAGGTCTTCCATCTGTTGGTTCACTCCCCAAAAGACTGCAATGGTCAGAGCTGCTCTGATCCAAAGCCAGGAGTCAGGAGCTTCTTTTGGGTCTTCCCTTGCAGGTACAGGCCATCTTCTACAGCTTTCCCAGGCCGTAGCAGAGAGCCGGATAGGAAGTAGAGCAGCCAAGACTTGAACTGGCGCCTATGTGGGGTCCCAGCACTGCAGGCAGTAGCTTTACCCGCTATGCCACAGTGCTGGCCCCAATATACTCATTTTAAAGTTTAGATTTATGTCTTTAGATGAGCAGGTGCTAGAGCAGTGTTCACCATTTACTGCTGTTAAACTAAGACTTTTCCCTCGAAGTAACTGGGAAGGCCAAGGAAAAGCACAAAAGGAATCGCATCCTCACTGTTCCGTTAGTGAGTGGAGAAGCCTTGTGCCAATGAAGTATCCATGAGGAGTGCCACTTAGAGGAACTCTGCCCAATATTTTTGATGCCCTAGTGGAAGCTGTAAACACTGATAGAAATGGCGACAGCTTTTATACTGAACTTTTTAGAATGCCCTTGAAAACCAGGGTTTCACGGTAGTTTGATGTATGTCTAAAGTCATCCTTATTTCAAAGCAAGGGCACTGAGGTTTTCTCTAGTAACAGAATATTAGGGCACTTGAAAAAGTTTATGGAAAATGGAAATAAGACAAATTTATTTTGGTGCAAAAAAAGTTTAAAGTCCATGCATAGTTTTTCCATAATACTCATTTTCCACAAGCTTTCTGAAGACCCTTGTTTATTTCGGCACATTCCAGCCCAGGTTCAACAAATGATTCAAGCTGACATATGAGAACACGTACAATATGTCAGTATAAACTAAAGTAGAGTGAGACAAAAATAAAATACGAGGGGCAGGTTTTGTGGCGCAGTGGGTTAAACCTCCACTTGGGTCACCCGCATCTCATATCCAAGTGCTGATTGAGTCCCAGCTACTCCACTTCAGCTCTAGCTCCCTGCTAATGCTCCTGGTAAGTGGCAAATGGTGTCTCAAGTACTTGAGTTCCTGCCACCCACATGGGAGACCTTGATGGAGTTCCTGGCTCCTGGCTTCCACCTGGCCCAGCCCCAGCTATTCAGCCACTTAGAAAGGGAACCAGTAGATGGAAGGTTGCTCTCTGGCTCAGTCACCCTGCCTTTCAAGTAAATCTTTTCTAGAAAGTTAAAAAAAAAAAAAAGAAGAAGAAGAAGATCCGGGTCTTCCCGTAGTCAGGTTGCTTGGGAATGCATCCAAAAGCAGGTAGTAAGCTTCATCTAAAGCTTTAAAAAAAGAAGAAAGAAAGAAGGAGGAGGAAGAAGAGGAAGAGGAAGAAGAAGAGGGAGAGGAAGAAGAAGACATATATAAGTAAGAAAGTAAGGAAGAAGAGAACAAAATAACGAGACTAAAAATGCCTATCATGGTGACTTGTACACCTGCCACAAGAAAATGTGAAATTCTGCATGAGCTTCCTAACAACCAGTGGTACAAGGGAAACCGTATCTGTTCCATAATTCTTAATGAATGCAAGAGAAAACAACACCAGTTGCTTAAGAAAAACATGAGTATTTCTTCCAGGAGTTTATATAGTCTATTGAGTGATGTGTTCAGTAATGTCTTATTATGAATGCGTGCTTTTCCTAAGATAGCCATTGACAGATGCTGATGATATTCCACCAAAGAGAGATCAAGTAGAACTGCTTTGTAGAGAGGTCAGTATGAAGTACAGCTCCCTGCTCCTCCGCCTTGAAGGAGACACATATTTTATAGTATCCAGGAGCATATTCTTCTAGCATTTTCCTTGACTGTTATTTCCCCAAGTGAGTGTAGTATTGCATCTGTTGGGTATACCTGGACCACAGATGGGCCGGGGGTAGGTTGGCATCCTCTTGTGCAGGCCAGGGATTCCAATAAAAACAAACTTAGAAGGCTCCCACTCTCCTAGTTTCTGCTTTTTTGGGAAGACTGCTGGTGGAAGGCTGGGACTCACCTGAGAAACACATTCGAATCTGTTCTGGCGCACACAGGCAGGGCAGTGATGGAGTTCCCACATGCCTTTCAAGGTGGTGTGATCTAAAACTGAACAAAGTTCGGAATGTGTAAACTATTTGTCACTTTGGCCCAGAAAGAAACTCCCAAGGGATCCCTCAGTCTTCCTAGCTGTGATCCTGGTCCCCGATGAATCCCTGGATGACGACCTCATTGTGAAGCTTATCACATGGGACTGCTGCATGATTTACAAGTCAAGTGACTAAAATCAGCTAAAAACTGGAAAGTATCTTCCAAAAATAATGATTTTAGCTTCAGCATAGATAATGCTTAGCCTTTCTGGTAGCAGTTAATTGCATGATAAACTTGTGTCACACGTGGTAAAAGGAGGCTTATCTGTATTTTTTGTTGTTGAGTGAGCGGCACGTGTGATGGTCATCTCAGTGCTGTCTGTTATCAGAGTTACAAGGAAGTGAGGCCCGAATGGAAGCCTGTTGAAATCTGTTGGAAACTTCTCCCTCCAGCAGACACTTGCAATAGTGACTCTGGTAGAACCATGATGCTACAGGTTCTGAATGAGCTTCAGGAGCCCAGGGTCAGGTCCATGCTCTTGGCCTGTGACCTTTTCCTGTGTGAAGGAGCTAAGGTCCATGAAAGCCACAGATGATCTGATGTTTCTGATGGGGTTCTCCAGGGTGGAAGAGAATCTAACAGGCCCGCTGCCATCCAAAACACTGGCCTGTGGAACCCTGGCTTATTAAGCAGGTAACTAGTTGGTTCTCTGTGTTGCCTCTTCTGCCAAAGGAGGGCTCCATCTCACTAGTTAGGTCTTGCTTCACTATGAGCAATCCGGCTGGGCTTTGTAGACTAATTAGCTAGAGTCGACTGTGGTCCAGGTGAACTTGGCCATCCAGTTGGAGGGCAGCCTCAGCCATGGAAATTTCAGTTTCCAGTGAAAGATGCATGCTTTGCACAGTGTCCAGTAGAGCTGTACCTTGAAGACTGGTAGGTCCTGCACTAGAGTGTGCCCCACGACGACTTCCAGATTCTTCTCCCAGAGCATGTGCAGGCAGAGTCCTAGAGGTAAAGAGCTCTGTGAGAAGGCTTGCCTGGGGGTTTCACATTTGTTTTGTGCTTCAAAAGCCCTTGACTTTGGATGTCCATCTCCTTGAAGTCCAAGTTTTAGGTCTTTTGTTTCCCGAGAAGAATTTTGGCAGATGCAAGGTGGTTGAACCCCCACCCCAATCTCCCCATCCCCTAGGGCACTGCTGTAGCGCTGCCTGTCTCATACGACAGGAATCATTTTCTGCTGGTTTTGATTGAGTTTTCTGGCACGCTGGATAGGATTTGTTGTAACACATACATTCCTCCTGCCAAGGTACACAGAGTCTTTAGACTTAGGGGCCTGTTTTATGATTTTTTTCCCCTAAACTTAATTTATTCTACATATCCCATGGCAGAGCTAAACATTTGTGGATGTTTGGCTGCCAGAGCTGGTGGTGGATCAGATGGGACCGTGTCTGTACTTGTTGAAGAATGGGAGGATTGCTTCCTTCTGGGGTGTGTTTTCAGGGCAAGAGTTACACTAATTCAAACAAAACTTTTCAACAAATTTATTCATGAATAGATCTTATGGGATAAATCTGGGCAAAGTTTTACTGACGTTTTGATTCTGGGGTAGCAATCAAGTTTTTAGTAGTCTTCAAGGAGACACTTTGGATTGGGTAGAAAGTGTTCACTTCCCTCTGCTTCTGACCCTGGGCCCAGCTGTGCTGGAACCCCTCAAGGGCACAGTCCTACCCAAGAGATTCAAGGGCTGTCTCTCTTATTATTCTGTTAGTTTATGGAACATTTTAAACTGAAAACTCTACTCAGGTGAGCACATGTGATCATTTAATCTGCTTAACTGAAAAATAGCTGAGGAGCAGGGGCCCCCTTCCAAGTACCTCCTGTAACAAAGACTTCCAAGTACCTGAGAAGTTAGCGAGAGAGGTCAGCCTGGGACGCCCGAACCCATAGTGGAGTACCTGGGTTCAAGTCCTGGCTCTGCTCCAGAGGCACGCACAACTCCAGGGATTTTGAAATGGGCATTTACATAAAACTCCAGAACCCAGCAATGCCACAGATGTGTTGTCTTTGAAGGCTGTCTGGGAAGATCTTTGTTCTAACATCTTCTCCTGAGCCTTGTTTACCCTTGCAAGTGCACTTAGAGTAAGTTCTGGTTTTTCAAGTTGGGTCCTTCATATGAAATGTGTGTATTTGATCTGTAATATATGCTATGCTGTAGAGCACTTGCTGTAGTCTGTTAAATTTGAAATAAAATAACTATCAGGCCTTGGTGTTACTAAATCCAAAAAAAAAAAAAAAAAAAAAAAAGCTTCCTGCCAAGGCAGACCCTGGGAGGCTGCAGATGATGGCTCAAGTGCTTGGGTCTCTGCCACCCACATGGAGGAGGAGGAGGAGGAGGGGGAGGAGGAGGAGGAGGAGGAGGAGGAGGAGGAGGAGGAGGAGAAGGAGGAGGAGGAGGAAGAGACCCAGATGGACTTCCTGACGCCTGGCTTTGGGCTGGCTCAATGCTGGCTGTTGTAGGCATTTCAGGAGTGAACCAAACAGATAGGAGATCTCTATCTCTTTGACTTTCAAAAAAATAATAATAATAAAAGTTAGAATCCTGAGGTATGATGGGAGATGAGAATTAGAGATAGCTATTTAGCTACTCCAGATTCATCCACTTAATCAGCAAAGATAGATAGATAGATATGTAAAGAGAGAGAGCGAAGCCTCCTTTGTGTCAGGTGCTGTGCTAGAAGCTAGGGCACACCGGTGAGCAGGGTCCCCCTGCCCTCACAGAGCTCTGTAGTCCCCTGGCGTCCTACAGCCAGTCACACAGATGCGTAGTGAGAACTATGGCAAGCACCAGGAAGGACAGTGACCATGCAGGGGCCCGGTTAGACGTGGGAGGGGGTAGCTCTCAGAGAGGGCTCCCCTGAGGGGGGATGTTTGACCTGAGGTCTTCTACGGGATGAGTGAAAATTAAACGGGGAACGGGGGAGTGCACTAGGGACAAAGCGGTGTCATGTGGGAAAGGGCATGTGTGACTCACACCTTGGTGGGTGGGTCTAAGCATCACCTAGGAGCTCTCCTGAGATTGACAGGATCCTCACCCACAGAGAATCAGATTCACTGGATCCGCATGTATGCTCCCAGGTGTCTGATGTTTGCTGTCCACTCAGCGTCGTTGGTGAAACTTCCCTCTTAGGGTCTATGCTCCAGAGACCACCATGTGTAGGGATGAATCCAGCTGGGTTTGGGAAGTGTTAGGGGGACCCTGCTCCATACTGTGGCCTGGACCACAGGAGTAGACAGTGGTCCTCCCTCTGTTCTCCGCCCTACTTTCTGGTCTACACCCACTCCAAGGATCCCAGATCCAAATCGGCTATCACCTTGGAGCTCTGAGAGTCAGGTTAGAAAAGAAAGTGGAGTTTCCCCCTGCTCAAACTTTCTCAACCTCAGTATGGACATTAGGAAAGAGAGAAGACAGGGACGTGTTTTGGGAGTGAGATACAGCTGTTGTCAGGAGGGATCTGGCGATTTTGTGAGGTTCCTTGATGGAGCCATTGCCAGCTGTGGCCAAGGGTGGCGCTCACTGATGGGTTTTGAGGGGAGATGTCACTGAGGGGTCCCCAGATAGCAGAAGAATAATTCTGAGCCAGAAGGGTTTCCTCCTAGGCAAAGAGCCCTCCAGGGGCTGGGGGGTCTCAGCTAGTTTGCAGGGGTAAGCCGAGTCTGTAAGACTCTTGTTCCTTTTTTTCACCATCGCCTCTAATGCCACAGGGCCTTGGGGGTTTAATGCCACAGGGCCTTGGCAGGGCTGTTTCTGAGGTCATCGCCCCTGGTTGAGCTGCGTCCTGTGTTTTCTAGTCGTCCAGTCTCTGGTTCCATCAGCACAAAGTCTGGATGTGCTGCCCCCTCTAAACCTCTGAAAAAGTGACTCATCTCCCTTTCGATAGTGAAAGCGGGCCCAAGAGCCTTCTGCAGACCAAGGGGGCTACAGAAAATTGCATACTTGTTTGTCTTTGCTGTTCTTACGTTGACACCCTCTATTTGCAGTCAGCAGTCCTGGTTCTCCATTTATAATGACAATATAAAGTTCCCTTCCAAGACAGACTTTTATGTATTAAAAGGAAAGAGTCTATTCAAAGCAAAAGAAGAAAATAAAAGAGTCGGAGTGTGAGGGCACAAATTGTGAATGACACTCGTGAAACGGCCGAATTGGAGGAATACAGGCACTGGAGGAGCCATCTGGATTTCACATCTGGTTTAATCCTCGTAGCAAGCCTGAGAGGCAAGAGCGATGATTTTCCCAGTTTACAGCGGAAGTGACTTTGTTGGGGAAGTGACCCGCGCGGCCTGGCCGACTGCACCCCTCTGCTCCCCCCGCTGCCCTTTGTTGTGACTGGGGGCACGGGGGAGCTCATCTTTCTTCTGTAAGCCCTCAGCCGGCCTCCTTGTCCCCCCTCGCACTTTCTGTACGCTTTCCATTTCTGTGTGTAGCCTGAAGCCGCTCGCCTCGCCCTTTGTCACTTCAGCCTGGAGGACACTGTGTGTCACTGACACTTAGCAAAAGACAGAGCTCAAGTGCACCAGAGCCCAGCCACTCGGCCGTGTTTCCCTGCTTCGGGAGGCAGAGTCTGCTACGGGTGGTCTGGAGACCGGTCTGAAACTTGTTGACATTTAACAGTTGGGTTCTGCGAAGGTTGACAGGATTATTGTGCTCTTTAAAATGGTCAGCATGTCCCAGCAAATCCTTGCTCCTTATGGAGAATCCATCTGTGTGTGGTTTCTGTTCAGAAGCCCTGAGCAGTTTTAAGTTTCCTAAGCAAGTGATTAGTGGCATTTTCAAGGTCTGATTCACTGGGACATTTCGGTTCTGGAGGAGAAAGCCCGGGCTGTTGCAACCTCGGAAACTTTACACTCTTGCTCGTTTTGGTTCTGAGGCACCGAAGGCTTCTGGAACTGGCCTGCTCCAGGAAGATACCAGCACATGTGGCCTGGGAGTATCCACCCATGACAGCCTCTCATTTTTGAGCTGTCTTCTGAAAACAAAGTTGAAGGGGTGCGCATTTGGCATAGTGGTTAAGATACTGCTTGGGATGCCTGTATCCAGTGTGGGAATGCCTAGGTTTGAATCCTGGCCCTGCTCCTGATTCCAGCTGCCTGCTCATGGGCACCCTGGGAGGCAGCAGGTGATGGCTCAAGAAGTTGAGTCCCCACCATCTACATGGGAGACCTGGCGTGAGTTCCTGGCTTTGGCCTGGCCCTGTGCCAGCTGTTGTAGGCATTTAGAGGATGAACCAGTACATGGAGCACGTGCGCTCTCTCTCTCTCTCTCGCTTTCTCTCTCTCTCTCTCCCCCACCCATTGCTCTGCCTCCTCTTAAATAAAATGAAAAATCATTAAAAAATTAAAGTTGGGCGAGACTTACTATGTCTGCTTATGAATATCCTTTGTGCTATTTTGGGAATGTAAGGTAAGGGCTTTGGTTTTTCTTTTCCTTATTTTTCACGTCTCTAGAAGCCCCAGACTTTTCTTTCCTCCTGACAGAGCTCGGGGGAGCGCCCCCTGGACAGAGATGGTGCAGAACCGTCTTGGAGGGGGAGTCCCACTCTGGGAACTCAAACTCAAGGGCTCTTCCTGGCACATTTGAGTTTGTTCATGGCCATCTTCCTTCCCTTTGACCCACAGGGCGGAGAACCAGCCTGGTTCTTCTCACATCCACACCTGTGGTGTTACAAGCTCACACCTCAGAGGGAGTCTACCTTCTCGATTATTTGCACCCTCGGACTCATCAAACTGTAGATCAAAAGTACTCAGAAAACTGCACCTGCACCGAGCAAGCGATTCCATAACCGACTCAGGCAGGTCACCTGTGCCCTGTCTGCATCCCTGACGGGAGGAGTTTCCGCCCCAGGATTCTGTGGGAAGGACAGGAGAATGAGCCACGAGAAAAGGAATGGAAAGGGTTAAGGGTGTCAGGTCATTCTGCTTTTCTCTCGCTGGTGTTTTAAGCCCGGAGCCCTGCGGGGTTTGATGTTGATGGGTTCCTTCTCTTTGCACACAAACCCACACATCTGTCTTAGTTAGAAGTTGTTTACGAAAGGAACAGAAATTCACTTGGGCTGGCACAAGCAGATTGAGTTAGGCTCTCGGAGTTAGCCGTCAATCCCTGGGCATCCAGATGCAGGAAATGGAGTGCAGCTGGGAGCCAGCGGGCCCAGCAGTGGGACTGCAGCAGCAGGTCCCTGTGGCTCCACCGCTTCTCTCTGTTCTCTGATGTCGGTCCCCCCTCCCTTGGCAGATTTGTTTCTCTCTGCTCCTCCCTGCCTGCCCTCTCCCTGCGTTTTTGATCCCCAGCTCCTGTGTCATCTAATCAGCACTTTTTTTTATCTTACTCACATCCGTGCCATGTTTTGCTAGTGATGATTGTTTGTGGGAGTGAAGGCTCAAGGGAACTGATGGGGGGGGGGGGGGCAGGGGGGCTCCCAGAGGCTGAGAGGAGCAGCATGGTGCCCTCCAGTATCCTCGTCAAAGCGTGTAGTTGGCTCAGAAGCGCTGATTGTACCAAATGCATGTTTGTATTCATTTCGAAATTCTCAGGAGAGAAGATGATTGGTCTTAGATCAAGTGTGCCCGCCAACTTCTGTCACCCCTGCTCTAAGGCTGGCGGCCAGGGAACACCATGCCCCAAGGCTTACTGCTGCAGGGACAGCTCGCCTGGTGGGTGTCCAAAGAGGAAGCAGGTTGGATACCTGCCAGTCTCCTTTCTTCCTTAAGGACAGAAAACTCTGTCTTCGTGTCTCTATCCCCACACCATCTGGCCCAAGTACTTGGTAGGCTTGGGATACTCAGGAAATGCCTGCTGATGACAAATGACCAGGTGCACGTGTGGTGTGGGCCTGAGGTTCTGCTGAGCAGGGTCATGAAATGTGACACTTGACCCATCCCGGAAAACCCTGTCATCTCCCAAGCCCGCCAGGTTCCGTCCTTGGGCCCTGCCCTGCTTCACCCCGGTTCTCCAGTGCGTCCAGCCTCCTGCTGTTTTCCTCTTTCCTGTTACCTTCTGAAGTCTCAAACTGAGAGGGGTTGGGCAGCGAGGCAGGTTGCCTGTGTTTTTTCTCCATATGAGGCATTTGGAATCAATTGTGCAGTGGCCCCTTTGAGTTAGCTGTTTAGAAGTAAAACAACACATACTAATACCGCATTGTAAAAATGTCTTTCCGGCCACAGTCTTAGACTTTTGTGTTTTGATGAAAACGCCCTTCGAAATTTCCTGCTTTATTTTTTCTTAATGGCCAGGCATTAGCCTGGCAAATGCTACTATGCATGAAGTTCTACTGATGTTAAGAAGCAGCCATACCTTTTGGAGAGAAGGAAAGCCGCATTGGGGATCAGAAATGAATTGCTGGTGGTCGACCCTCCTGTTGAGGATGACAGAGACCTCTGCCTAATCGCTGGAGTCTCATCTTGGATCCTCTGCTTGCCCGGTGTTCTAACAGCCTTACCTAGCAGAAAGAGGCATGGGGGTTGATGTTTCTGCATAATACGAGGGGAATGCAATCCTGTGTTCTGTATTTACTCCTCTGTTCATTTCTTTACAGTGTGCATGGCTTTCTCCCATGAATCACTTGGACGCCTAAATTCAAGGACATATGTTTGCGGCTCTCACACATCTGTCTTGAATTTCATTTTTCCACCCTGTTTTCTACTTTCCAAACCATTTACCTCCCTCTCTCTTTCTCCCTGCTATTACTTACTTCATTGTGCTGAGGGACCCTTTCGTGGCAGGAGCTGGTGGAGGGAGACAATGGGAGTCACAGGCCATTTTTCTATGAAGGCGCACTGGGACCTGGGGAACTTGGCTTCTCGGGATGGCTTCTGCAGTATGATTCCTTTCGCTTCAGACACAGCTGACCCGTGGCAGGGTGGCTGATGGCACTGTCATGCGGGGAGGTGCCTGGCTTGCTAGCTAGCTTCCCGGTGCGGTGATGGTGCCAGTCCAGTTTAGGGAGAGCCTTCTAGCCCCCAGCTCCATGCACACGGGTCCCTTCTGACTGCTCCCTTTGATCTGTTTTTCCAGACTGGGGATTTCTCACATCATTGTAAATGTTTCCTTTCCTCTCCTTGTCATTTGGCAGAGTCTCACTGGGGACTTCCTGAAGCAGGAAAGTGGTAACAAGGGGTTTATAACTGGGCACTCAGAAAGTTCTGCCAAGAAATAGAGCTTTCTGTGCAGCCAGGGCAGGAAAGAAAAAAAAAAGAAAAAAGAAAGCATCACCCTGATGAAATAACAATCAAGTAGGAAATTGGAAGGAGTGCTCTGCTGAGTGCTAATGGCTCCACGGCGGGACAGGTATGGATGGCGCTGAAATGATAAACATGGCCGCCACGCTCACCAACCGCACTTCCTGCTCTTATTTTCATTTTAGAGAGTGGATGTGGAAAAGCTGACCCTCCCGCCTCGTGATTTATAGCGTTTGGGTTAGTAGGCATTACGCAATCACATTCCTGATCTACTGGAAGCTGTAGCAAATTGTGAGCCTATTTGCCTGATTTCTTTTTTTGGATGGCAGCTTATTGAGTAGCTGGGTAGGAACCACGATGAACGTGTGAAAACGCCGCGGCGGCTTGCTTCGTTCTGATGCCGCATCTGTGGGGCCCAGCTCGAGGAGCTACTGGTGCACTGTCGGCCCGAGCAGCGTCAGCCGGCCTTTATCCAGTGCCTGCGGGGAAGGCACTGCAGATCCGAAGCAGCCTAAGATTCGCTCCCAGCCAGCGAGGGAGATGTGAGGTGGCCTTCAGTTCCAGGCCCTGTGATGGTGACAGTAGATTCGGGAAGGGTGAGATTCTCTCTTGCTGTTGACTCAGTGGCTTGTTCCCCAGGTCCCCTGGTTTCCATCGTTCGGGAAACCCACCTGCCTCTCCTGTTGGAGCGGTCCCTGTTGTGCCTGGTGCATGGGCATCTCCTCTACAGTGGTAGGTCTGTGCTGATGCGTCCTTCAGACTGAGTTCGGGGTCGTGGCTTCCCAGCCCACCCAGCACTGAGCAGGCTGGGAGCCCCATTGTCCTGTCCCCCCGAGGAAGGACTGTCTTCACACGAAGAGGGGTTTCTGGATGGGATTTGTTTGTTTGTTTGTTTTAATTTTAAAAAACATAATGGACAAACTAGCAAACCTCACCAGCTCCAGCCAGCTGCCAGATCTGACCACGTCTGACGGGTGCTGCGAGATGGCTCACTGGGGGCAGCTGGTGGCATCCACCTGGGCAGGGTGGGAGGGGACACCACCTCCACGAGCGTATTCCTCCGGCAGACCCCCCACACCCACAGGGAAAGGTGCACGTCCTTCCACCGAGCCCTTGCTGCTGCCACTTGGCTCCTTCTTCCTTCTTGTTTGGTTTCAACCTTATGGGCCGCATAAAGACCTGGTGTGAACACTCTCAGGATTTGTTTTCAGCGTGAACTTGATGTTTTGGGTTACACTTGTGTGATGCTGCATCTCTCAAAGGGCAGGCTTGGACGTCCCTGCCCCACACCACCCGCCCTCCATCCCCATGCTGTCAGCAAGGGCCACCATGAGAACCGTCTGACTGCAGACCCACTCTGGCTCCTTGTCCGCTCTGCTAAGAAACCTCCCAGCCGCTCCCTTGGATCTCCTCTCTCTAGAGCATCTGGCCCGAGTCTGTCATTACCAGCCACCCCCTGACTGTTCCAAACCACTGTGCCCAGTGGAGGTTTCCGTAGCAGACGGGGCTTTAGGAAATCCCTTCTGTCAGCTTGCGAGAACTGCAGTGTGGGGAGCCGGAGCAGCCTTCCCTCCATCTGTGGTGTCGGCCAGGAAGAGCCTGGCAGCCATATGCCGCTTTGTGCTCCCAGCAAACTGCTCATCTCCGGGCCCACGAGTCATGAGGCTGGGAAGCTGTGTGGTGTAGCAAACGAACCTCCTTGATTGGTGTTACAAATGACATTGAGTTGCAGGCCAGCCGTGGACCAACGACGGCAACTCAGAGGTACTTCATATTTGAGTGTTTTGGAAAGGATGGGAAGAAAACATTTACATGTTTGCCTTTCTATCTGTGGATACCATTTAAAAAAATTTTTTTAATTTATTTGAGAGGCAAAAAGAGAGAGCAAGCTCCCATCTGCCTGTTCACTCCCTAAATGCGTTCAATAGCAGAGACTCAACTAGGCTAAAGCCAGGAACCAGGAACTCAATCCACACCTCCCGTGGAGGTGGCAGGGACCCAATCATTTGAGCCATCACCACCACCACACAAGGTGTGCATTAGCAGCAGGCTGCAGTCAGGCACAGAGCACTCTGCTGTTGATGCGGGTTCTTAACCTCTGTGAACAATATTTTTTTTAAGATTTATTTTATTTATTATTTGAAAGTCAAAGTTATACAAAAAGAAGAGAAGCAGAGAGAGAGAAAGAGAGATAAAGGTCTTCCATCCGATGGTTCACTCCCCAGTTGGCTGCAACAGCCGGAACTGTGCCGATCTGAAGCCAGGAGCCAAGAGCTTCTTCCAGGTCTCCCATGTGGTGCAGAGGCCCAAGGACTTGGGCCATCTTCTACTGCTTTCCCAGGCCATAGCAGAGAGCTGGATCAGAAGAGGAGCAGCCGGGACTAGAACTGGAGCCCATATGGGATGCTGGTGCTTCAGGCCAGGGCGTTTAACCCTCTGCACCACAGCGCTGGCCCCTGTAAACAGTATTTTTATAACTCATTAATTTATGTTTGTTGATCGAAGCCAGTCTGAAGGTTCTGCCCTCTGAAGGGGTGCTTAGTAGCCGAGTTACTTGGTATGTGACTCCCGGGAAGGAGTCAGGAGGAGGAGGGCCCCGGAGCCTTACAGTCTGCCTCACTTCCCTCTGTCAGCTTCCTCCAATGCTGGCTGCACTTGGGATTCAGCTCTTTTCCTTGTTTACCCTGCATCTTCGCCACAGCATCTACTGTGGCCTTCACCGCTGGGCTCGCAAAACCACAGTCACTGCCGATCCTGTCAGCCAGACCCAGCCTCCCTGGCGCATGAAGCACCACGTGTGTATTTCTTAACTTTTCACGTCTGCCTGCGTGGCCCCAGGAGCCCCTTGTGTCTCTGGGAGTTGTGGTTAGAACTAGTCACCATTTCTTAGCTGCATTCTGACCCTCCCCCGTCCTGAGAAAGGACCCACAGACTGGATGCTGGCCTGGGAAGTGTCTTCCTCCCCATACTGAAGCCAGGGGCTGCATTGGAAGGATTTAGGATGGGTTTAATTGGAAAGACTGCAGCTTTTGTCCAGTGGGTGCTTTTGCCTCTCCCTGAACTGGTACTGGACAAGTAGAGAGCCCTCAGCTCTCCCTGTGTGAGGGTTGATCTACTTAACCTCTGGCCAAAATCCCTTGTAAAATATCCTGTATTTATTTGTGTGGGTAATTCTGGGTCCCAGCCCTGGCGGAGACTGGCAGCACTGTGATGTCCTTATTGCCATACCCATACCTGTGCAAAGCTCCTTGCCCTGGCATGAGCTTTCTGATATAAAATCCAGATGTGCACACGTGAGAAGTATTCTCATGGGAGTGTCAGCTGGGCTACAGGGACATTTCTAAGCAGCTCGTGTGCATTCTCTAGCCTCACCACAACCTAGAAGGATCTGCAGAACTTCACAGTAGCCTGCAGGACCAGGTTGCAGTTGAAAAGAGTGAGGTGTGGGGGGCTGCCCAAGGTGGCAGAGGAGGGTTCATACCCGCGCCATCTGCACCCAGCGCCCAGGCTCTGCCTCCTTCCCGCCTTGATGCAGTGGAGGGCTTGGGCTGCCAGCACACAGCAGTCACACTGGAGGAAGGCTCACGGGGCGGTGACTGTGTTGTGTTCAAGCTGAGAAGCAGAACGCGAGGCCCTTTGTCCTGACGCGTCCGTGCATTTGACAGCACTTTGGAACGACAAGTGAAGTGGCCACATAGTTTGCTACATGCCAGCGAGGTGCCGGGAAAGGCCGGCTGTGCAGGTGACTGGCATCTGTTGGATAAAGAGATAAAAGGAGGAAGTGGCCCTCTGCCTCTCATGCTAGCAGCCGAGTGATTTCTGTCGTCAGCGAGTATCTTGCAAGCGAAACGAGGCTTCTAACATAAGAGGTCGGCACACGCGTCTGAGAATCACTGCCATTGACTACCTGGGGTCGTCTCTAGGTCCCTCAAGAAGTCCTCCTCTCGTTCCTCCTCCCCAGAGTGGAAGCCTGTAGCTGACACAGGTGCTGAGCGGGGGTTGCAGGGGACGTCGGTTCCCGCTTATGGAGAAGAAGCAAAGGCTTTGCTCTCTTGAGCCATCATCGTTGCCAATATTTCTAACGTTGCCTGGCACTGACGGGGGAACCAAGCGGTGTTCTGAGTTGCACATGTATTATCCAGTTAGTTCTCACAGCAACAGTACCTGGCCAACAGCTCTGCCAGGCCGTGAAAACTTCAGTTACAGACCAAATCATGCACTGTGAATCTTGCTAAGGGACGAGGACATCAAAGAGTTCATGTTAACTTTGGGGGTATGGGGGCAAGGGCCTGCTGGGACATTTAGAAGACGATGCTGAAGTAACAGCAATAACTGATGTTCATGTTAGCAGCTAACACTGACGTGGTACCTAATCCGCCCCTGGCCTTATTCTCTGCTTTTGAAATGTTTATTTGAGGCCGGCGCCGCGGCTCACTAGGCTAATCCTCCACCTAGCGGCGCTGGCACACCGGGTTCTAGTCCCAGTCGGGGCGCCGGATTCTGTCCCGGTTGCCCCTCTTCCAGGCCAGCTCTCTGCTGTGGCCAGGGAGAGCAGTGGAGGATGGCCCAAGTGCTTGGGCCCTGCACCCACATGGGAGACCAGGAGAAGCACCTGGCTCCTGCCTTCGGATCAGCGCAGTGCGCTGACCACAGCGCGCCGACCGAAGCGGCCACTGGAGGGTGAACCAATGGCAAAGGAAGACCTTTCTCTCTGTCTCTCTCTCTCTCTCTCACTGTCCACTCTGCCTGTCAAAAAAAAAAATGTTTATTTGAGAGGCAGACAGAGCTCCTGCCCATTGGTTCACCCCCCAGATGCCCACAGTTACTGAGGCTGGGCCAGGCCGGAGCTGGAAACCTGGAACATAACCCAGGTCTCCCATGTACATGATGGGGACCTAACCACCTGAGCCACCACCTGCTCCAGGAGGCTGGAATTGGAAATAGAGCTTCGGAAACTCGAACTTTGACACTCAGATATGGAATGTCCATGTCCCAAACTGCAGCTTTAAACGTTAGGCCAAATGCTTGCCTTCCAGGCCTTGTTCTAAGCACTTAATGCAACGTATATAATCTTTCTAACTGTCCAGTGAGGTATAGGTTCTGTTACCTACTTTACGGATGAGGAAACCATTGGCAGTCTGCCTAGCAAGTGGGTAGCTGGCTCCAGAGCCCGTGCTCAGCCGCCTCTAGGGTGTATGATGCCTTGACAGTGGAGGGTGGGACGAGGGGACATTTTCCTGTCGGACTGTATAAACTGGCATTGGTCAGGTTGGTTAGGAAAGGTTGGGACAGCTTTAAGGATCTGTTTGTAGATGCTGCTCACCGGAAGGCAGTGTTGCCTGCAGTTAGCACTTGGTGGAAGAGCGGCAGTACAGCTTGCCTGAGAAGGCTCCGCTGACCTGGCCAGGGGGTGTGCTGATGAATCCTACATCTGTGTTAGCTTTGGCTTCCTCCCACAGATTCGCAGCAGCTGTTGAGAAATAGCAGCTCAGACCCCCGGTCAAGTTCAAGACCTGATCCTCAAGCTGAAGGGCGGATCCTGTGTGGCCCTCAGGAGCTGGGGCTGCTCAGATACCGCCAGGTTTCCCTGCAGCATCTGCGGGTGCTGACCGGCCCCACCCGCGCTTCCCAGGAGCTTGACTTTCTCAGTTGCATTTTTACGGTTTCCCCGTGGCCAGTACTGTCCCTTGCGATGTTTGCTTCATTGTTTCGTGGGCCACTGTCAATGCATTTCTGGCCGGCATTCCTGGCGTGATAGTTCCAACCATGATTTTGGAATCAGAACCAGCCAGCAGGCCGAGGAATGGAAACTTTCAAGTAACTGGATAGCCCGTTTTGTCATCCTTTTTGATTTTCGCCAAGTGTAGCTAGTACCGTCTGCTCTTGTTTCTTGTTTCATCTTTGTTGCCTTGCTGCTTGGGGTTTTGCTGGGCCATACTCATCAGAGTTACCTGGCTGGTGGGCAGCCGTGGAAGAAGGTGATTGGGCAGTCAAAGGTATCCTCAAAATGAACTTCAGGTGGACTTTTTGCCAGACTTGTCCCTAGGGAGAGCAAGCACTGGGTGTGAGACTGGCGTGGTCAACCCAGCTGCAGCAGGTCAGCCGCGGTAGCCTTTCCAAAGTGCGTAAGTCACCGTTAGCCTTTTCAGAAACCTCCCTGGGCCGGTGGAACGTGAGCTCCTGCCCTCCGCTGCCCGCGGTTCCGAGCTGCTGCAGTGGCAGCCGGCTGACTCAGCCCCTCCTGCCTGCCACGCGCCTTTGCAGTCGATGGCAGCGTGCTTCGTGCGTTAGTCGTCCAGGCCAGAAGGTGGGGAAATGCTGCCGAATCAGATGTGTGGGGTAGGCGTCCTCTTCATTTCAGAGAAAAGCAGAACCCACAGAACTCATCTGAAAAAATATTCCAGATGCGCTTTTAAGATCTGCAGATCTAAACACGGGGGTGAGGGCATGAGGAGAGCGGAGACGGCCAACAGGCCACATCAAACAGGCCCAAATCCGAGGACGCATGCGCTTTGCAGAGGTTCTCGTGGCACACGCCATGTGCTGCCGAAGGAAATCCCCGTTCGCTGCACGGTGTTGTCTGCAGCCCACTATCTACACGACTGATTGAGTGGCTTTAAAGCAGCTGGCAGGAGAATTTCCCTTTTTGAAGGGAATGCTGACAAGACAAGGGAGAAATAGCCATAAATCAAATTCAAGTACGAGTGATACATCCCATGTGCACAATGCTTTGGGGGCCACAGTTGTCTCCACAGGCGTCCTCTTGGTTCAGCTGCATGCCGTGCCTGTGATGCGGGTGTTACCGTGCACCGAGAGGGCACGTGGCCTGCAAACTCTGGTACCAGCTCACCTCCTGCAAGTAACAAGGCACAGGGCCCGCATGTCAGCCCAACCCCATTGGAAGCCTTTTTCTTTCTACCCTACCGTGTTTCTTCCCCCTGAAGGAGGAGACCCTGAGGATTAAGTGTTCTTCTGTGATAGAATGTGCCAAGGAAGAAAGTGAATTCATATATTGGGGATGCTTTAAAAAAAAGGGGGGGGTACTTGGTGCTCAGTCCTGGGTGGGTCTGGTATTCACCATCCTGAAGGCAAAGGGGCGAGTTAGAGACCACAGGTAGTCATCAGCCCTGAATGAGTTTAGGAGGTTTAGCTGCAGCAGGATGAGGAGTTTAAAAAACAAAAATATCTATTTGAGAGAGAGTTCCCAACTGCTGGTTCACTCCCCAGATGCATGTAACAGCCTGGTCAGGATCTAGGAACTCCATCCAGATCTCCCACATGGGTAGCAGAGGCCCAAACACTTGAGCCATCACCGGCTACCTCCCAGGGTGTGCATTAGCAGGAGCTAGGACTTGAACCCAGGTGTTCCAATATGGGATGCCGGTGTCCCAGCTGATATCTTAGCCTCCACTTAACACCTACGCCAATAGTGAGCTTTTTGCACTGTGGCCTCCTCTTAGGTTTTAGACAAATACTGATTTTACTGGAGCAATTTTTAAACAATTTTTCAAAGAAAGCCTATTATTTGAAAGAGCTACAGAGAGAGAGGGAGAGAAAGAGAGAGGGAGAGAGCTAGCTTCCATCTGCAGGTTCACTCCTTAGATGACTGCAACGGCCAGGGCTGGACTAAGCCGAAGCTAAAACCTTCCTCAAGTCTCTCATGTGGGTGCAGGGGCCCAAACACTTGGACCATCTTCCACTGCTTTCCCAGGTCTTTAGCAGGGAGCTGAATCAGAAATGGAGCAGCTGGGACACAAAACGGTGCCTACAGGATGCAGAATTGCAGGCAGCAGCTTCACCCACAATGCCAGCCCCTGGAGGAAGTTTTAATCGTAGGAATAAAAATGGGGCAGTATTGTAGCTCCCCCAATTGAATCAAGGCCAAGATTGCACTAAAATGAACTCTTAAGGCAAGGGGGTCTTTATGCAGGGTCCACAGACCTTCTGTGATCAGACAGGTCCCACTAACAGGCTTCAAGGGATTCATGAACTCTGTAAAATTACACACAGACTTTTTTGTGTATGTGCATTTTTCTGTGGTGAAAGGATCCGTAGCTTTTATCTTCAAAGGTGACCCAAAAATGGGTATGAAACACTGTTTTCAGAGGCCTTTTTGAAAACCTTTAGTGGACTTGAGATACCACGTCCACACTCACAAAGGCACAGGGGTGATGAGTTTCTTTAAACTTGAGCTTTTCCCATTTCCGTCGGCATAGCGGCGTCCTCAAAGCAGGCCTCGGTGACTTCTCTGACATCAGAGTCAGCTTCCGGGCCACGTGTGGAAGTTGCTGGGGTTGGGACGACCATGCCTGTGTCTTGCGCTGTTTTTCAGAGCCAAGTAACCTTAATGCTGCAGCCTGAGAAAGACGGTTCCATGCCATCCCACAGACAAAGCTCGCGGATGAATGGCGTCAGTTCCTAGATAAACCAATGTTAGATCACAGTGGGTTAATCTATAAAAGGATCAGCTTTTCAGACGTGAGTCAGTAGCCACATTCCCCGCCCCACCCCACCCCCAACCGTGGACTTTTACTTGGAAACAAAGATCTCATCACAAATGGAGAAAGCACGAGCCAAGAGCTGCTCTCTTCCTGAGACCCCCTGGGAAAGGAAGCGGAGTGTCCTTAGGCAGGGAGGGAGGAGATGGAGTCCTGGTGCTACAGTTTCTTACCTCTGCCATGACGATTCAAGAAGATATATCTGTTGTGATTTGGGACACTGCAGGGGTGGGTATTAAAAGTCTTTTTGCCAGCATGAGGGATCCAGGAGAGATTGGGTTCTTCCTTCCATGGCAAGGAGCAGACAGCGTGTCTCCTCGGTATTTAGAGTCTCACCACCCCTGGTTTAAGAACAGCTGAGCAAGAGCCACGCACACGCTGGCGCCTCAGTGAGGATGTGGTGCCCGCACGCAGACCACTCTGTCATAATCATGTCGCATTGGCCAGGTTTGGGTGTGAGGCTCACGGACTGCAGTTTGCTTTGGGTAGCACAAGTGCTACACAAAAGGAGGGGCCTGTTTTAGGATATCATTTGCTGGTGGGAACCCCAAGCCCCAGGGAAGATAGGATCCTAGTGAATTTTGTGAATATTTCAACAACATAATATTTATTTCAAGGTTACCATAAATGGTATATTTATTGCTCAGTTTAAGTCTTAATAGGTATCCTGTATATAGGATGGTGGGACGCATGGGATAAATACTAAGGAGTATCTGTGTCAAACCGATGGCTTATGTTTCAGTTGAGAGTGAGATTTTAAAGACACATCAGCTGTAGTCAGGTGGAAGATGAGGATGTTTGCTCCTCCGTGCTGTTTTGGAAGTGCCAGTTCCTTAAGAAAAGAAATGGCATAGCCATTGGAAAGACGGTAATCTTTGCTTGGAAATGGTTCTGCCTTCTGCTCGGACTGAGAACTACTTTGAGCTAAGAGCGTAGATCACAAATCAGCTGTTTTCGCCTGGTTCTCACCTTCTTGCCCGTTCACGTTCTTCGACTTCTCCCTCTCACCAGTCTTTCCTCTCTCCTCTGGGTTATCTCACTCAGCAGATGTTGTAGCATCTTTAAAACTTCCTGCCTCTGACCTAAACTCCTCGTGGTTTTCACAGCTGCAGCCCCATTTCAGGGGCCCTTAGAGCGTTGTGTGTCCACGTCCTTGCTCCCTCTGCCCCTTGTCTGCCTGCCGCTCTCCCCCCACCCCGCTCCTCCCTCCCCATTCTGTGCCCCTGCTGCCCAGACCCCTGTGTGCCTCTGTTGGCTGTGTTCTGTGGTCAGCTCTCTGTCATTTACTCAGCATCCCAGCACTATCTAACCTCTCCTCCCCAAAGTGTGTCCCCTTACCCCCGGGACACCAGTGTCTTCATCCCTCCACCCCCACTTCTCTGTGCTCCACTCCAGACACCCTCTGTGTCCTTGGTTCCTGCTCCACCCTGGGGTCTCTTCCGTAGCCCTGTCCTCTCCTTGGATGATCTCAGGCAGAGATCAGGATCAAGGCAGATGATCAAGGCAGAGCCATGACCTTAAATACCTTCTAGTCATTGATCCCTGGTTGAGATCCCAGGCTCCATCCTTGCCACACTCCAGATTTATAACCCAGAAGCCTACTTGAGATCTCCGCTTGGGGCACGTCTACCAGGCACCGCAAGATTGTCCCATCCAGTCTTGGTTTTTCCCCCTCAGACGTGCCCCTCTCTCCTTGTCCTTGGTTAGTGGGACCGTCCTAGACATACTTGCTGAAGCCCTAACCCAGGTGTTTCCTTGGTCTTTCTCTCTCTGTTCAATCTCTCTGTTTACCCTATTGATTCTCTTCACAATAGACCCTGTCCTGAGGCTGCTCCACATCCCCTCCAGCCCCCTGCTAATGCGCCCGGGCAAGCAGCAGATGATGGCCCAGGTCCCTGGGCCTCTGACACTCACACCCACATGGGAGACTTGGATGGAGCTCCTGGCTCCTGGCTTCAGCCTGGCCCAGCCCTGGCCATTCCAGGCATTTCAGGAGTGAACCAGCAGCTCCTTCTCCTCTCCCTGGGTCACTCTGTCTTTTAAATCTTTTTATTTTTTTTTTATTTTTAAGATCGTGCCCTCCGTCTGCTGCTGTCCCTGAGGCCCACGTCTGCTCCCACGCCCTGCCCAGGCCGTTTAGCCTCTCCAGTTGTTCTCCCGCCTTTCCTCCTCTTCCCCCGCGGTCTCTTCCTTCCCAGCTGCCGCAGTGACCTTTTAAGCCGTGAGTCAGGTCATACCACTCTCCCGATAGCCTCAGTAGCTTCCTATTACTCTTAGAATAAAACCCCATTGTCTTTACCCCAGTCTATACAGGGCCTTAAAGATCCGGTCCATGAGTGCCCCTTGACCTCTTCACAGCCCCTGTCCCAGGCTGCCCTGCCCCCCCCCCCCCCCCGGCCAGGCTTTGCAGGCAGCCTCCCGGCCCCCGCACAGGGCCCCCGACTTGCTGGGTTCCACCTGAAGGCCTGAGCTCCCGGACGTTTCCTCGGAGAGGCCCTCCCCCAGAGCACACTCTCAGATGCGTGTCGTGCTTTGCTCTGGACCTGTTGTATTGCCTGTTCTGACATGACTCTCCTATTCATGGTCTCGCTTGTCTCTTCCTCCCTCCCTCCCTCCCACTAGTGTAGAAGCTCCATGAGGGCCATGACTTTGCCTTGATCTTTCTTGTGCCATGCGCACAGTAGGTGCTCCGTTGCTCTCTATCCATTGAGTGAAATTCAGCACTCACCAGACGTAAGCCACACTGTGGGGGACGGGTGGAGAATAATGTTTATAACGCAGTATCTCCTGAACATCTACAAGGAAAGACAAGCCTGGGATATATCAAATTGGGAAAGCTAACCTCTGTGACAATGCTAGTGAGGACACTGGGAAGTGGGCTCTCCTTTGCCACTGGTGGGAATATGAAGTGGGCTGAGCTTTCCTAAGTGGTGAGTCATGGGTGATTTTTACGTCAATTTTTTGTGGCTTGCCACGTCTCCCGTTTTTTTCCCCAGTGGTTACTCCCGCCATCCTGGAATTACTTTTTCAACAAGAAAAACGTAACAATCTTAATCTCCCCCCCCCCCTTTTTTTTTTTTTTTTTGGTTTTTAAATTAACCTGGCTGGACCCTTGCACAGGATACTTCCGAGGCTAATCCCACCAGCAGGATTGTCTTATCCTGGGGTTGAGACAGCTCTGCTCTTAAGAATGTTTGATCTGAATGCCCAGTCAGGTCTCTGCGATGGTGCAATCCCGGCCATTGGAAACTAGGTGCAGAGCTGCTCTTGCTCTCAGGCTGGGCTTGTGAGCCCCCAGAAATGTGAGGCCCACCCGGTTTGAGGCTGGGGGTGGAGTCCCCTAACCCTCCCTGCCTTTCTCAGCAGATCCCCTGGCCTGCTCCTTTCCTGTTTGCAATAGAATAAAAAGCAGTGCTGGTCCCAGCCTCGTGGGCATTTCCCTCTGCTGCGTGCAGGACACCTCTGTGTCCTGTTCTGTCAGTGCTCGGGCAGCAGCCTTCTCTCTGGGCCCCCAGCAGGGGGTCCCCCAGCTCCCTGGCCTCATAAGGGGCCCTGGAGCTGTCTGTTCTGGAGGTATGTTGCTAAGACATCTCATTTAATGATGTTGCTTTGTGGGCTTGGTAATTAAGTTCCAGGGCACCCAGGGAGCCACCTAGGCATGTTCCCCCTGTGGAAGTGGGCCTTCAAGGGAGACTGCACACACAGTGGCAGGTCACCTAGTGATGGGAACACATCTCAAGCAGTACGTCCCTGGGCGGTTTCGTTGTTCTGCGGGCATATCATATTGGCTACTTCCTAAAGCGAGACAGTGTCCGCAGCTGCACAGCAGGGCCATCCAGTGTCCCTGTGGAAGTAGATGTGGTCAGTCCCTGAAATGTCCTCAGGTGGCTCATGACTCTCTTGGCTTCCAGCTCAGGGCTCTTGCCTTCACGACTCCTGAGACCCTGGACCTGGGACCCTGCCAGTAGGTGGGGGTTGTTGAGAGTGGCACCGAGAGCTGAGGGTTGGGGCTGGCTCAGGATGTTGCCTCCCTGGTGTTTGGCAGGCCAAACGGCACCCAGCCATAGTGACTGGGGTTTTCCAAGTGCAGGCACCTGGTGGAGTGGGGAGAGGGGCAGATTGGAACTCCTTGGTCTTCCACTGCAAAGCCTGACCCTTCTGCCCAAGCGCTAAAGGGGCACAGCAGGTCAGGGAAGCGAGGGAGCAAGTGGCTGCTATGACCTGCTGGCAGCAGAGGCCCCAGGAAAAGCCCCTTCCTTCTCACCCTGAGTGCAGGAGAATACTCAGAGAATACGCCCCCAAGGGGAGGAAGGAGAGAGTAAGTGTGATCTTCCGCCAGCCTGTGTGGAGGCTGGAGCCTGGGTGGGCCTCGCGAGCACCTGCACTGTCACAGACCAGAGACCACAGGGGCCCATGCAACTGAAGTTAACTTGGCCCCTTGGCCCAGCTTTGCTCCGTTTCCCTCTATGCGTACTTCAGTGCGTCTGTGTTCATCTGCCCCTCGGGCCTCAGGGGCTCACAGGAACCCTTCATTAGCCTGCTTTGGACCAACCTCCTTCTTTTACTTTTCCTCTGACAGCTTAAACTTTGGAACAAGTACCGAATTTCCAACATTCCGTCGCTAATATTCCTAGACGCCACCACTGGGAAGGTCGTGTGCAGGAATGGGCTGCTGGTGATCCGTGATGACCCGGAAGGTAATTCCTCAGCGTGTCTGCCCTGTTTCCCAACTTCCCCTTCCATTCTTGTTCCCCACTCTCCTCCTCGTTGCTAGAGGGGCTATCAGTGAAATGTGTGCAAGTGGGTTTACGTGGCTATAGAAGACAGACTTGATGAAATTAGAATGCTCTATAGGCCAGGGCTAAGATTTTTTTCAAAAAAAAAGATTTATTTATTTATTTGAAAGTCAAAGTTACACAGAGAGAGAAGGAGAAGCAGAGAGAGAGAGAGATCTTCCATCTGCTGGTTCACTCCCCAATTGGCCACAATGGCTGGAGCTGCGCCAATCCAAAGCCAGGAGCCAGGAGCTTCTTCTGGGTCTCCTACGCGGGTACAGGGGCCCAAAGACTTGGGCCATCTTTGACTGCTTCCCCAGGCTGTAGCAGAGAGCTTGATTGGAAGTGGAGCAGCTGGTACTTGAACCGGCATCCATATAGGATGCCGGCACTGCTACGCCACAGTGCTGGCCCCCAGGGCTGTTTTTCAAAGGCATCAGAATGCCCCTTTTGTGGTGGTGGGGGGCTTTAACTTGTGGGCCAAAAGAGGTAGAATCTGAAAAACCCTCAGCTTTTGGGGCTGGCACTGTGGCATAGTAGGCTAAACCTCGGCCTGCGGCCCTGGCATCCCATATGGAGGGGCGCTGGTTCATGTCTTGGCTGCTGCTCTTGGGCTTATTGACCCACCAGGCAGGCACCTGGGAGGCTGCTTGGTGGCTGTGCCCTGCTGCTTTCCCCTTTGCACTGCAGTGGTGAAAGGGCTGTCCATCACTACGGATCCACTTGGAGGATTCAACCCTGGTCACAGATTGTCCAGATTTGAGTCTGTTGCAAGGAACTGGAGCTTGATAGAACGCATCTGTATCCATTCAAGTTTAAGCAGCGACATACACAACTCTACAAGTGCACATTCCCCAGCCCTGCCCGAGAGCTTCAGTGTGGGCTTTTGTACCCATTCTGTGCTCCTTCCTCCCAACCCTGAACCCCCAGATGATTTTGAGGCAGTGGGACCTGGACTGCCCTGTGAGGAAACCCCATTCTGTTGAGCTGGGGGCGTGTTACTCTCCCTGGAGCTTGAGTGTGGTCAGAATGTTGGCTGTGTGTGTGGGTTGGGTGGATTTTTTATTTTTAAAAAAACCTTATCTTTTAATTCCATTTCCTATGAACTGTTTGAAGTACCCATGTATTTTTTTTTTAAAGATTTATTTATTTATTTGAAAGTCAGAGTTACACAGAGAGAAAAGAGGCAGAGAGAGAGAGAGAGAGAGAGAGAGAGAGAGAGAGAGAGAGGGTTTTCCATCTGCTGGTTCACTCCCCAATTGGTGGCAATGGCCGGAGCTGCGCTGATTTGAAGCCATGAGCCAGGGGCTTCTTCTGGGTCTCCCACGCGGGTGCAGGGGCCCAAGCACTTGGGCCATCTTCTACTGCTTTCCCAAGCCATAACAGAGAGCTGGATCAGAAGTGCAGCAGCCGGGTCTCGAACCGGCACCCATATAGGATGCAGGAGCTTTAGGCCAGGGCGTTAACCCATTGCGCCACAGCGTGGCCCCAGGTGGGTGGATTTTACCCTTTCTTTATATTAGACTCATACTCTCCCTTGGCCCTTGAGCCCCAACCCAGACCCGTTGAAGCAGAATCTTGGGGCGAAGTGGGGCACAGGAGCATATTTGTGGGTCTCCCAGCTGAGTCTAAAGTGCAGTCAGAGTTGAGGATCCATTGAGATGCTAGGGCTGTGGCTGAACCGTGGTCTGCATCCCAGGTGGCGATTTTCCCAGACCTGGCCCTATCACCAGATGGGGGAGCCTGTAGTGTTTTGTTCTGGTCATACATCTTCAGCCATGCGGCTGAGCCCCAGGATGAGGGACGGGGCCTGGGCATCCGAGACAGACCTGGTGGTCATGCAGGTTTGGAAACTGCCCTAGGGTAGGTAGGGCTCTGCCAGGCTTGAGTTCTACTTTTATTCCTGTCATAGCTACAGGTCCTGTGGGTGTGTTGACATAAACACTGTTTGGTGATAAAGCTGTCTTGCCTGCGGCTCTGAGCCTCCTGGGTCCGAGGCATCTGGCTGTAATGAGGAGTTTTAACATTCTCACCATCTGTTTCCTATTTCAGGTCTGGAATTCCCCTGGGGGCCCAAGCCTTTCAGGGAAGTCATTGCAGGGCCCTTGCTTAGAAATAACGGGCAGTCCCTGGAGAGCAGCAGCCTGGAGGGGTCGCACGTGGGCGTCTACTTCTCTGCGCACTGGGTGAGTGGACCCCTCTCAGTCCACACAGAAGACAGCAGCCATGTCACCACCAGGCCCCGCGTGGCTGGCCTCTGGAGGTGTGACTGCTCAGGCAGGAATCTCCTGGCCTTCATGCCTCCTTGCCTGATGCAGTCAGCACGTACTGTTGTGACGATGATAGCCACGGCCGCAAGAAAATGACTGACTGTCACTGATCTAAAAGAATGTTCCTCCTCACCCCTTCGGATCAGACTTCTGGGGCAGGGAGGTTTGTCGGGGGTTGTTTGAAATGCTGTCCGCTGGTGCCCCCTTTGTGGGCTGGGAGGAACCCGTGCTGAGTGCTTGCCATTAGGAGAGGCAAGTTTATTTTCACCTCTTTGGCAAACAGGGTTTTGCTGTCTGCCTCCAGGCCTCTGAGGGGAGACAGAGGCTGGGAGACAGAGACGGTGCGTCCCACAGCAGGGGCCTGCTGTTGCCTTTCAGTGTCCACCCTGCCGGAGCCTCACCCGGGTCCTGGTGGAGTCCTACCGCAAGATCAAGGAAGCAGGCCAGAAGTTCGAGATCATCTTCGTCAGTGCGGACAGGTAAGGCGTGCGAGGAAGCGGCTTCCTCTTCGGTCGGTGGTTAACGGCCATCTCTTCTGCCTTACCTTTCTTTCCAACTTTTTTTAATAAGTATAAATTTCGAAAGTACAACTTTTGGATTATAGTGGTTCCCCCCCCCCCATAATCATCCTCCCATCCGCATCTCCTACTCCCTCTCCCATCCCATTCTTCATTAATATTCATTTTTAATTATTTTTATATACAGAAGACCCACTTAGTATATACTAAGTAAAGATTTCAACAGCTTGCACCCACATAGATACACAAAGTATAAAGTACTGTTTGCGTACTAGTATTACCATTAATATGTATATACAACACATTAAGAATAAGCGTGCTGGGTTTTTGGCCCGCGGTTCTGCTCCGCTTTGCCCTAGCTCCTATCTCAGCACGTGTAAGTGGGGCAAGCTTGAAGGCAGGCCAGACGGAGCAGTCACCTTTTTTTTTTTGTTTTGTTTTTGTTTTTGTTTTTGAAACTAAACAAGCTGTTGAAGCACAGCTCGTATACAGGAAGACGCATCCTTTTGGGAATCCAGGCCAGTGAGCTTTGCGTAAGGCAGGCACCTATGTAGTCATCATCCCACGGGCCAGCTGTAAAGCGTTCCCATGCTCCTTTGCGCACCTTCTTGGGCAGTCTCCACCCCACCCCCCAGGCCCATGGAACCCCTGGTCTGCTTTCTGTCACCTGGTCAGATGTGAATTTCCTCAAGTTTCTTATGCGTGGAATCAAAGGTGTCTGCTTGGTTTAAATGTGGCCCTGTGCACGGCAGGTCCCCTGCGCAAATTAGAAGTATCACAGGAAATGTGGCTTTGTGTATCTAAGTAAGTCTGCGTAAGAAATGAAAAGATGGGCGTGAATATAATCAGTAAGATGTCATGGAGTGGCACTGAAGGGGCCTGGCCTTTTTTAATTTAATTTTATTTTTTAATTGTTTATTTGAAAGAGGAGATCTTCCATTTTCCCAATGGCTACGACAGCCAGGTCTGGGCCAGGAGCTATCCAGGTCTCCACATGAGTGGCAAGGAGCCATGTACTTGGGCATCATCCACTGCTGCCCGGTGCGTTAGCAGGAGCTGTATCAGAAGCAGAGCAGCCAGGACCTACACCAGCGCTCTGACACATGAGTGGCAGCTTAACCTGCTGTGTGCCACAGGCCAGATCCACCTGCTGTTACAGAAGTAGTAGCTTCCTGGTGAACATCAGAATTGGCAGAATAGCACACTTCCGTAGCCTCGAGGAGAATAGAGATTAGACATTTGATTCCCAATGGCTGATATTGTGGCCTATCTTGTAAAGCTGTTGCCTGTGATGCCGGCATCTTTTATGGGTGCTGGTTCGAGTCCTGGCTATTCCACTTCCAATCCAGTTCCCTGTTCGTGGCCTAGGAAAGCAGCAGAAGATGGCCCAAGTGTTTGGGCCCCTACCACCCACGTGGGAGATCCAGATAAAGCTCCTGGCTTCAGCCTGGCCAGCCTGGCCGTTGTGGCCATCTGGGGAGTGAACCAGCAGATGGAAGATCTCTCATACATATAAATCTTTAAAATAAATAAATAAATCTTTAAAAAAAAAAAAAGTCCTGGTGCACTGGGGTACCAGATGAGGACAGTGGTGGTATTTCAGGGTTAACGGACCCTTGTTCTTCCTGTGTGTCACCATAGGTCAGAGGAGTCCTTCAAACAGTACTTCAGCGAGATGCCCTGGCTGGCTGTCCCCTACACCGATGAGGCCCGGCGGTCACGCCTCAACCGGCTGTACGGCATCCAAGGTAGGCATTCCAGCCCCCGGCTCTATGGGGCTCCTTGCACGGAGACCTGCTCTTCTGGGCTCACTGCATCGCAGGCTTCCCTTTCAGAGGAAAAAGAACGTCTTTATTTCCAGGAATACTCACATTCCTCGTCATCTTAAAAATTATTCAGAGTGACTTTTATGGTATGTAAATTATACCTCATTATAGCTGTACTTTTAGAAAGGAAAATACACACTTGCCCTGGCACGATAGCAGTTTTTCACCCCCTGGCACTGTGGGCTCTGGCGTGCTCGGACCATGCAGCACAAGCTGCTAGGTGACTTGGCCAAAAACCGGTCCCACAGGGTTTCACTGTCAGACAGACAACAGTTACTCTGAGTCTTTGAGCCTTGGTTTCCTTATCTGTGAAATGGACACAATGAATCCCTGCTGCAGAGAATTGCTGGGGGCATCGAGCTTTAACGCCTAGTGTGTATGCAGCACTTCTTGCCTGATGGTGAGGGCTGAGTGGGCGTCCCCCTCCAGGCGAGAACACTTCCTGAGAACCTAGAGAACTAGGACGTCCAGCATTAGTCACTGTGCTCAGAAGTGATTCCTGGTGAGGCGAACGGTTGCTAACTCTTTGTTGTTGTTAAGATTTATTACTTATTTGGAAGTCAGAATCACAGAAGGAGAGACAGAGAGATCTTCCATCTGCCCATTCACTCCCCAGATGGCCGCAACGGCCAGTGATGGGTCAGGCAGAAGCCAGGAGTCTGGAGTTTCTTCTGGGTCTCCTACTTGAGTGCAGGGACACGAGGACTTGGCCATCCTCCGCTGCTTTCCAAGGCACATTAGCAGGGAGCTGGATCCGAAGTGGAGCAGCCAGGACATGAACTTGTGACCATATGGCATGCTGGTGTAGCAGGCAGCAGCTTTACCCGCAGTGCCACAGTGCTGGTCCCAGTTGTTAATTCTTTATGGTGTGTGCATCTCCACCTTTCCAGTCTTTGCCCAGCCAGGTTTTTTCCTTGGTGAAGCAACTAACTGTCCACTCTAAGAGTTGAACTCATTCCCTTTTTACCAATACGACTAATTCCTAGTCTGCCCTGGACTAATACAGCTAATATTTGAGTTCTCCATGCTCCTTGTGTTAGAATAGGGGGAGAAAAAAGGACAAATCAAGATTTACCCTCAAATCCCATAGCCTGGGGCTGGCATTGTGGCATAGTGGGTAAAACCACTGCCTGTGATACCGGCATCCCATATGAGCACTGGTTCAAATCCCACCTCCTCCACTTTCAATCCAGCTCCATGCTAACGCTCCTGGGAAAGTGGTGGAAAATGGTCTAAGGGCTTGGGCTCCTGCCTCCTATGTGGGAGACCCTGGGGAAGCTCCTGGCTCCTGGCTTTGGTCTGGCCCAGTGCTGATGGGTGAGGCCATCTGGGGAGAGAACCAGCAGATGGAAGATTCTCTTTCTCTCTGACTCTGACTTTGAAAATAATGAAAGAAATCTTAAAAAAAAAAAAAAAAGAGAGAGAGAGAGAGAGAGAGAGAGAGAAAGAAAGAAAGAAAGAAAGAAAGAAAGAAAGAAAGAAAGAAAGAAAGAAAGAAAGAAAGAAAGAAAGAAAGAAAGAAAGAAATCCCACAGCCTGTAAGGAAACCCATTAGGCTCTTCACCAGTTAGAGTAAGCCTATGGCTTTGGAGCTGGAGTTTCAAGAACATTAGTGTTTCATTTTAAATCTGTGACTCAGTCTCAGCTGTGCCCCAGCATTGCCTGGGGACCCGTGAAAAAGCAGACGCGGATGCAGTGGGGCCGGGAGCCTCTTTCTGGCCAGCTCCCAGGTGAGGCCCTTGCTGCAGGCCCGGGACCACTCTTTAAGTGTTCACAGTCTCGATCTGCCTACCCTCTTGAGAACCTGGGCCTCACGCCTTGGGTGAATAACAAGGATGAAAGCAGTTCCCTTCCCAAACAGAGCTGGAGTGGTGTGACGTTTATTGGACCAGAAGGAAAGGCACCCAAGCGGGCGACTTAGAGGAAGTGCCACAGACTTCCTTCCTCCCATGCTTTCTTGCGGCAAGGCTGAAAATACGGGTGCCTTGGGATAGGAGCGCATTCCTCGAGATGAGTGTCAGGATGGCCCTGGGCCAGTGGCACTGAGCGGAGAATTGAATCGCCACTTGGCAGGGGTCAGAGTTCAGTCTCTTCATTCACTCATTCATTCATTCACTCAGTGCTTAAGGAGGACCGGCTAGACACCATTGCATTCTTCCAGACATCAGAGACGTAATCTGGTCGTCTCATCTCAAGTGAAAATAGATAAAATTCCTGCCTTTGTGGAGCTGAAAGTTCCAGAGAGGAGCCTGGTCCTAATCAGTCAATCATTATACAGATTTGGCTGTAACTGTGAGTGCTCGAAGGGTAGGCCCTGGGAGCCAGGGGGCTGTAGTAGGGAACTTGGCCTCGCTGGGGAGATCCAATAAGGCTGAGAACATTAAGGAAAATCAGCTCAAAGGCCCTGCCAAGAAACAGTATTGAGGAAGGAGCCTGGACGTCACGGGCTGGACCTGCTCTTGATGTTCACAAGGACTGTGGAGGAACAGGGCCAGGCGGGGCGGAGGGTTTGGAGTGTGTCCTCAGTGCTGTTTGCACTTCACAAACCATGTGGGATTGGGCTTTGCCCTACTGCCCAGGGGACTCAGGTCCCTACCCCGGGAGTGACTGCGCACCCTCCAGGAGAGGCGACTGTCACATTATAACTGTGCCGCCCAGCCATTGCAGCCTCTGGGCTGCTGCTTAGCCTTGGTTTCTGGCTTATGACTGGAGGCCCTCAGGGGGGCGGGAGGACTCAGGTCTTTGCTGAGTGTCACCGGCTCGGCCGTTCTTCCGTGCCTCTGCCTCCCTGCAGCTGCACCCCGACCTTCGCGTCACCATGGATTTTCCACCTCAGCCCTTCAACATTTTTGGGATCCTCCTGGATTTTTTTTCTAATCTCCACTCCCCTTAGATACCAGCCAATGTTGGATGCTTCCTCTCCTCCGACTCCCCTAACAAAGCCCCTTCCTCCATGATTCTGCATCTCTTATCTCCCCTGCTTGTGTGTGTGTGTGTGTGTGTGTGTTACACAAATGTGCACAGAACATGGCTCTGTACGACATGGTTGGGCCTCGGAGCACACCCTCACAGTGCTCTGGGAAGCATCTTAATCAGGCCAGGTTGGAAGTCACCTGTCCTACCCCTCCTGGCTCCTGGCCCCGACGTTGATTCTGGCCTTGTTCCCTTCCGCACTCACTGGCAGCCCCTCAGTGGGCCCCACCTACAGATGAGTGGCCTTGATCAAGTGCACTGACCTCTGTTTTCTCAGTAAGTTTAGGAAGTTTCAGTGTGGGTCACAAGGCAGACAAGTTAACGAATATTTGTTGACTGACTCAGAAAAATAAAACAAAAAATTTATTCTACTACCTAAAAAAATTGTTTTAAATATCAAAAAGTGTAAACAAAGGTAACCAATGTTAGTAATACGTTTGGCAAAGAATCAACATCATTCCTAGAAAAAGAGCTCTCTCCAGATGCCAGTTTAAAAAGAGAGAGACAATTTAGTAGAAAATATATCCAAGACACGAAGCAGGCAACTTAGAATACACACTGTCAGCACAGTTATAAAAAACACTCAGCATAACTTCATCATTTACAGATGAAAACACAGAATCACATTTGCAAAGGACACCCCCACCCCCTCCAGAAAATACACCAGTCCCCAGTGCAGGGACGAAAGCAGACTGCTGGCAAAGTGCGGCTCGGCAGCCCTAAGCATCCACCTAGGAAATCCCACTTCCAGGAAGTGACCGTGTAGCACCGGCCAGCGCTGAGCTGCTCCTGAGCTGCAGTGGGGTTTTGTTTGTGGAGGTTGCTGTGTGTCCTGAGTTTCGTCGAGGGCCGTGGCCACTGTTGGCAGCTTTGCAGAGCTCGCCGCTCCTGGCAGCACCTTGACCCCAGCTCCAGTCTCTTCCTTGCCTTCCCCGTAGGGTGATAGTTTCATCTATTTTTATTGGATTAGATGATGCCTCCTCCAATCATTTTTGGGAAAAACAGGTGGCCCAGATTGAAATGTGTAGGATTCCATGTCTTCAGTTCCCACTAACCACTCGAGACTCCTTGCAGCTGAGCTCTGAGGGAAGTAACTAGAAGGGTGGCCCGGTGCTGTCCTTGAGTGGGCGAGATGGGATTTCCAGAGGGGAAGAACTCAGGCGCGGAGTGTAGAGAGCCCACATGTGCTGCTCAAATAAGTGTCACCGTGCACAAGGCCTTGGCACACTGACATTTCCCCAGGGGCGAGAGCCGGCCCGGCCCCCCGCGGCCCCTGCACTTGGCCAGCACGGGGATGAGAAGTGTGTATGTGGTCCCCAGCTAGAGGAGCGGCAAGCTGCTCCCGAGAGGCCCTGTCCCCAGGCAAGCAGGAGCTTAGTGAGTCCACACTGGGAAAAGGGGGTGCTTCACCTAGGCACTGCTCGGGGCCCTGAGGCCCCCGACAGCCCCACCCTGCAGCCGGCCCTCCCTCAGCCCCCTCCTCTCCTGGCTCCACTCCAGCCTCTCCCATTCCCTGCTTCCTCATCCTCTGGTTCCCAGTTTCTCCCCAGCACAATGTCTTGTGTCCCTGCTTCCTTGACCACTGATTCCATAGGCTACCCCTCAGAACCTTTCTTAAGCTAGCATTTAATGAGTTCAGAGGAGACCATCTTAGAGCTGTTGAACCAAGAGGACTTCTTGGAGGAGGTGGCTCTGGAACAGGCCCTTACAGAGTGGGTATGGTTTAAATGAGGGGTTTGGGACATTGCAGAGCAAAGTCCAGAATGGGAATGACTGTGGCGTGCGTTGGGGGCAGAGTGTGGGAAAAGGTTGCTGGGGCCTCATCACCAAAGGCCTTGAGGGCAGTGCCAAGATCTTTGGACTTGACTGTTTGAATTCTTAGAGCCTTTTGAAAAGTTTGGATTAAATGAGATCAGTGCCATGGGGGTGTTTAGGCTAGACGGAGAAAGACATCGCAGAGGCTGGTCATCCCGGGAGGTTTCTGATGGGCGCTGTGAGCGGGCCCGGGACTGCGGCCCAGCCCCCACCACCTGACTGTGGGGAGGGGCCGGCTGCTCCTGGAGCGCTGAGACAGGCGGCCCAGTGCCCGGCTCCCTGCCCCTACACTGCCCCTATTAGCTTGTGCTCCAGGATGGCTGGGATTGGGGGGGGGGGGGCGTGTGTGACCCATGTGCATCCCGTGACTGCTCCCAGCAGCAGCACGCGTTCTTAGCGAGTTCTCTTGTAGCGTTTCGCCTTGATCTTACTGGTCAGTAAGTACACAAGTACTGCTTTAGGAGAAATTTAGGCAAGGTTTTGCATCCCACTGCCTCCGACTCCCAAAATAGAAGAAAACCCACTGCCTGATGTCAGGGGGTGGGGCAGGGTTGCCAAGAACCAACTTTTAGAGTTTTCCCAGGCTGGCCCGGGGGCAGAGTGACAGGCGCTGTGGAGCAGGGGCCTCACTCCGTGACCAGGACAGAGGTCCTGTGGCTGTCGGTGTCTCACCCCCTTCCCTGCTCCTCGGCTGGCGTCTGGCCTCAGCAGCCAGCTCTCCTGCATTCTCTCGGCGCCCCCCCCCCCCGCCACGGAGCAGCCCTTTCCTTCAGCAGCCCCCACCATTCGGAAGGCCACAGGCCTCCCCCAGCCCTGTCCGCTTGTTAGCCCTGCCGTCCCCACCGCCTGCAATTCTGCCTCTGTTGTTCGGGGGTCTTCGTCTTGTTCCATCAGCTGCTTCTCTACTCCAGGGATGTACAGGTCTCTCTCAGCCATAGGAAAGATCCTGCCACCCCGTGAGTGGCTGTCTCTGTCCGCCGGGGCTGTCATGACAAAATAGCACAGACCAGGACACAGACAGAAGTTTGTTTCTGTTCTCGGGGCTGGGAAGTGCAGCGTCCCCCAGGTTTGCGGTGTGGACTCTTCCCCGGCCAGCCGACAGATGGCGGCCTTCTGGCTGCGACCTCACATCTGGAGGAGGGGGCGCTGGTGTGTGTTCTTCCCAGAGGCCCCAGCCCTGTGGGATCAGGACCTCAGCCTCCGTTAGCACCTCCTTCTCACGGGCTCTGTCTCTAGATACTGCCACACTGGGGAACAGGGCTTCAGCATGTGATTTTTGTTTTAAAGTAATTAATTTGAGAGGCAGAGACAGAGAGAGCGCTCCCACTTGCTCGCTCCCAGATGTCTGCAGTGGTTGGGGCTGGGCCAGACTGAAGCCAATGTCTGTGAACTCAGTCCGGGTCTCCTGTGTGTGTGGCAGGAACCCAACTACCTGTGCCATCACCTGCTGCTGCCTCCTGGGGTGCACAGAGCTGGGGGTGAAACCCAGGCACTTGGATATGGGGTGCAGGTGTCTTAACCGCTAGGCCAAATGCCCGTCCTCAACATGTGAATTTGGGAGAGCCATTCAGTCCATAGCAGCTACCATTCTTCTCTCTTTCCCAGACCAGGGACTTCCTATTCATGTATTTTTTCTTTTTAAACAAGACGTGGTTACATACATGTTGTCTGCCAGGGGCTTATCTGTTCCTGAACTAAAAGCACAGAGCCTGGGCCGGTGCTGCGGCATAGGTTAAGACGCTGCCTTCAATGCCAGCATCCCATATGGGCACTGGTTCGAGTCCTGGCTGCTCCAGTTCTGATCTAGCTCGCTACTAATGCACCTGGGAAAGCAGCAGACGTCTGTGGGAGACCTGAAAGAGGCTCCTGGCCCAGCCCAGGGCTGTTGCAGCCATTTGGGGAGTGAACCAGCAAATAGAAGAGCTCTCTCTCTCCCTGTTTCATCCTTTCTCTCTCTCTCTGTGACTTTGCATTTCAAATAAAATAAAATAAACCTAAAAAAAAAAAGAGAGAGAAAGAAAGAAAACCACAAAGCTCCTGACCTCATGGGCCCTAAACTCCTGCAGAGAGAGACAGGCAGAGCAGTCAGTGCCTGGCTTCTGGCCCGGTTCTCAGGGGAGAAGGTGATACGCACTGGCCCTGTGGCAGGGGACGGGGCAGCACAGGGAGTGCTGGGGAGGACCCAGGGTGCCCCAGCCAAGCCTTCTTGGGGGTGTGGATTGGTACCATTTCCTAGCCACCCCCATTCGCTGCTCTCGGGGCAGGTGGGGCTTGGGAGAAAAAACAGCGCTGTAGAGGGTTCCAGGCTCAGCCCTGCCACTCAGCAGCTGTGCGGCTGCACACAAGTCGCCTCCCCTCCTTGGGACCTGCTGCTTCCTCCGACAAAAAGGCAGGATTGACCGCTCTGTCCCGAAGTCCCTGCAGGAGCCCGGTTTGGAGGAAAGCTGGGGCTCCTGGCCTCCATGCTCCGCTTCAAAGGGGTCTGCGGTTGGCTCGGGCGTCCTGGGCTGCCGTCGCCTGGCTCTCTGAGCCCATCTGGGCCACGGGCCGGCCTGCTGCTCCCACCCTGCGTCTTGTGCCACCAGTGGTGTGCTTGGCAGCCTTTTATCCATGAAAAAGATTATGCAGAGGTTTACTTCGATTTTAAAAATTCATATTTGATTGATTAAAATACAAGTTTAAAAAATCCTCAACCTTACTTGCACTTCTAATATACATTTTTGAATTTTTCATTCTATTTATGTGTCTAGGAAATTTTAGTGTCTCCTTGTTAGAGATCTTTTAGACTCACAAAATTAACCTCCTGTAAACATTTTAAACTGGTTTATGCTTTTAAGCCTTTTAAAATACTTAAAGGACAAACAAAATGTTCCCAAGTCGTTAAATAAGTTGCCTCACTCCAGCAAGTTACACATAAAAGCGGAAATACCTAGGTTCTCTTGTGTGTGGCAGTACTGTTGTCAGGGCCTCCACTTTAAAATCAAGAATCCGTTAATATCGGAATCCGAGGATGGGCCTGGTACTCTAGTAGGGGACATTCTGTTAAAACCAGATCCTGGCCGGCGCCGTGGCTCACTAGGCTAATGCTCTGCCTTGCGGCACCAGCACACCGGGTTCTAGTCCCGGTCGGGGCGCCGGATTCTGTCCCGGTTGCCCCTCTTCCAGGCCAGCTCTCTGCTGTGGCCAGGGAGTGCAGTGGAGGATGGCCCAGGTGCTTGGGCCCTGCACCCCATGGGAGACCAGGGTAAGTACCTGGCTCCTGCTATCAGATCAGCGTGGTGCGCCGGCCGCAGCGCGCCGGCCGCAGCGGCCATTGGAGGGTGAACCAACGGCAAAGGAAGACCTTTCTCTCTGTCTCCCTCTCTCTCACTGTCACTCTGCCTGTCAAAAAAAAAAAAAAAAAAAACAAACAAACAAACAAAAAAAAAACCAGATCCTGAAGCCACATGCCGAATACGTATCGATTTGTTGACACACGAGAACATTAGCAGCAGGAGCTCGATTCACGTCTCTGAACTCAACCGCAGGCCTCCCCGGGTGTGACAGTCGTCCACCTGCTAAGGAGGGAACGCGGTTCTGGAGGTGTCTGCTCAGGGCCGTGAGGGTGCGTGTGCCCAGCTCCGCCGTGCCGACGGCCCTGCTCTCGGGGCCGCACCCTTGCCTCCCAAACCAGGTTTCGCCCTGGTCGTGCACAGCCCTGGCTTCACCGGGGTCTGAGTCCCTCTCACTGAGACGCTGGCGGCTCCTCCCCACGCTGCTCCGGCTCATGATTGCCTGTTTCTGTAGCCCTAAACACCTCTGAACCCAAAGGAACTGTGTGTTCCTTCTTATTCTCCACAGTATCACAAAACTCTTAAAATTGGTTTATTTTTTGGGAGGCAGGAAGAGAGTGCTTTCACCCACTGTTTTACTCCCCACCCCCAAATGCCCACAGTAACCAGGGCTGGGCCAGGCCTGGGCTGGGACCAAAGCCGTGAGCTGGGAATGCAGTCCAGATCTGCTGCGTGGGTGCCAGGAACCCACTTACTTGAGCCATCACCACTGCTTCCCGGGGTCTGCATTAGCAGGAAGCTGGCGTCAGGAGCCAGAGCTGGGAGCTGAAACCAAGCACTGCTGTGTGCGACGCAGGCCAAACACCCACCCCATCTTCCTATTGTTTCTGATCGAATGCTGAATGTTTCTGACACGGAGTCTGAGCAGGCTTCCAGCTCTCTCAATGTCTGGTCTCAGCAAATCCTGCAGGGTGGTCCCCGGGAAAGCCCCTGCTCTGTGTGCACGGGGCTCTCAGCCACCTGTGTCCTCTCCCTGGAGTGTTTTGATGACAGTGCCTTCCCAGAGCAGCACCAGGCACACATCCCCCTGCCCGCTCCCAAGGTGACCCCTCCTCCTGGTCTTTCTTTGTGCCCCGCAGAGGGGGAGATACCTGACCTGACCAGGTGAAAACAGGAAGTGGAGCATCTTGGGAGCTGGGCTTAAGGCTTCTCTGCACTCCAATTGTCCCCCTTGTGCCCCAGAGAGAGGGAGACCTTGCCGGTGCTGACAGTTGTGGGGGCGCAGGTGGGCCTTGGGTCGGGCCTTTTACAGAGTGCCGACACCTGCCGCAGGCCTCAGGCTGAGTGTGTGCCAGGCCCGCTGGTGCTGCTGCTGGGGGGGCAGGGGCGTGGGTGCCCTGGAGCCAGCCCAGCCGTGGGAACCAGCAGTCTTTCCAGGGTCACCCGAGTGCACGAAGGGCCTGACATTCGACCTCTGTGCCTTTCCTGTGTCTCAGGGGAGCAGCTGGCTCCCCCCGAGTCCTGGGCTCCCCCAATCTCCGTGCTTCGTGTAGCCCCATGAGCTGTTTAAGAAGGCCTCTTTGAGAAAAGCATTTAGACACACTTGGCAGAAGGCAAGTCTCATTAGCAACTGTCTCAGTGACCCTTGGCTGTCAGAGAACGCTGTGTTCTCTCTAGGGCCGGGGCCCCCAGCCTTGGAGGAGGGCACACGGCCTGGGGCCTGGTGGCGGGGAGGCCGTGGTGGGCGGGCCCTTTGCTCCCCCGCATCTGGTTCTGTTTCTCTGCGCCTGTGCCTCCCTCCTGCTGCCCCCTCTTCCTCTGCTGCCTCCCGCCGTTCTCTCTCTCTCCCTTCTTCTACCCTCTCCCTTGCCCCTCCACAAACCCACTGGAGGTGGAATCTGTTTCCATGAGAAACGAAGCATCTGGAGATGGTTCTTCCCCGTCAGCAGTGGGCAAGCGGCCACCCTCGAGGTTTCTGTGAAGGCTCAGCCTTCACGGGGCGGGTGCCGGCTGAGCCGTCCTGGCACGCTGCTGTGTGGGCCTTGTTTAATTTGGGGAATCTATTATATTTTTAAAAATGGGACCAAATGTGACCAGTGCCCCAGATGGGTGTTTTTGCTCAGGTATTTAAAATATAAACGAGCGGGAGCCTAGTGGCAGATACAGGTGAGGTGCCCGCTCCTCCGCTGCCCACTGTGTTCTCCTAGCGGAGATGGATGGGGTGGGTTCTTGTCTTCATGCAAGAAAGAATGCAGATGTGAGGCAGAGAGCTTTCCCTGGGGGAGGGCTGAGACCACCTGGGGAGTTACTGGGGTACAGGCAGGACTTCCAGGCATAAGATCCTGGGCTGCCT